>NC_071626.1:23580262-23943683 GCF_014839835.1 Dryobates pubescens
AATGTGTTACCTCATTTTTACCACGGTCCTCAGCAGCAGGAATTGATACTTGAATGCATTATGGCAATGAGTCATGAAAGTCGTTTGGATGTCTCAGAGGTGTCAGGAAGGAAATGGACTGGTATGGCCTAGGGCAGCTTCAGCCTCCAATGATGGCTCCTCGAATGCTCAGCACAGAGTTGAAATGATGAAACTAATTCAGAGCAGCACATGAAGATGGAAAAAAAACCAAAACAAAAGCAAACCAAACCACATGGGAAGCAGCGACCTGAAAATGTGGTTTGTTTTCTTTCATGTGGGTGCTGCACTTTGGCCACAACAAGCCCATGCAGTGCTACAGGCTGGGGTTGGAGTGGCTGGAGAGCAGCCAAACAGAGGGAACAGGGGGTACTGGTTGATAGTAGGCTGAACATGAGCCAGCAGTGTGCCCAGGTGGCCAAGAAGGCTAATGGCATCCCAGCCAGCAGTGTGTGGCCAGCAGGAGCAGGGAAGTCATTGTTCCCTGTACTCAGCACTGGTTAGGCCACAGGTTAGTCCTGTGAGGAGAGGCTGAGGGAGCTGGGGTTGCTTAGCCTGGAGAAGAGGCTCAAGGGAGACCTTGCTGTCCACAACTACCTGAAGGGAGGTTGTAGCCAGGTGGGGGTTGGTCTCTTCTCTCTTGCAACCATCACCAGATCAAGAGGACACAGTCTCAAGCTGCACCAGGGGAAGTTTAGGCTTGAGGTGAGGAGAAAGATCTTCACAGAAAGAGTGATTAGCCATTGAGATGTGCTGCCCAGGGAGGTGGTGGAGTCACTGTCCCTGGGGGTGTTCAAGAGGGGATTGGATGTGGCACTTGGAGCCGTGGGTTAGTTAGTCATGAGGTGTTGGGTGACAGGTTAGACTTCATGATCTCTGAGGTATTTTCCAACCTTATTGATTCTGTGAAGATAAAGATATACCTGACTCCAGAAAAAAATAATGCATTTTGATGGTAGCTCAACAGACAGCAAAAGTCAGGAGTGTCAGTGGATGGTTTTGCTATAGCTGCAGCTGCAAAATATTTGGATCCTACTTTTCTCACTCATCATATTCTGAGATGTTCTCCAGACGAGCATAAGCTGCTGGTGCTTTTGCCCCTTCAGGAGAATAGTCTTCCCCCCCCCCCCCCTTTTGCTTATTTTAGGTGTGAGAGAAGTCTTGCTGGTTAGCTGTCATTTATATTGGCAGAAATAAGGTGAAACTCACAGCTTTGCCAACAAAGATTTCTTGCCACAATCAAAAAAAGTGTAGCAATATGTGGCTTGTTTAGGCTTGTCATGGGCCTAATTCCCAGCAGGCACTAATGCCTCTGCTCAGTGTGGAAAGTTACATCAGAAATGGAAAAACCAGGACAGTTAAAGCCTTGAAGCTTACTCCTTACTGATTGGCACTGCTCTGGCTTTGTAGGTTGGGTACATGCTTTAGGATGTCTGAATGAATCCAATTGCCTATAGACATTTCCTTTGCCTATCTCAGTAAATACTGGATCAGGACAGAATGATAGAACATTTGAGGTTGGAAGGGACCTCCAGAGATCATCAGGTCCAACCCCCCCTGCCAAAGCAGGATCACCCAGGGTAGTTTGCACAGGAATGCATCCAGATGGGTTTTGAAAATCTCCAGAGAAGGAGACTCCACAACCTCTCTGGGCAGCCTGCTCCAGGGCTCTGGCACCCTCACTGTAAAGAAGTTTCTCCTCATGTTGAGGTGGAACCTTCTCTGTTCAAGTTTGTATTCATTGGTCCTTGTCTTATTACTGTGCACCACCCAAAAGAGCTTGGCCCCCTCCACTTGACACCCATCCCTCAGATATTGATAGACATTGATCAGATCCCCTCTCAGCCTTCTTTTCTCCAGACTAAGCAGCCCCAGGGCTCTCAGTCTCTCTTCACAAGGGGAGATGCTCAAGTCCCCTAATTGTCCTCCTGGCTCTCTGTTGGACTCTCTCCAGCAGGTCTCTGTCTCTCTTGAACTGGGGAGCCCAAAACTGGACACAGTATTGCAGGTGTGGTCTCAGCAGGGCAGAGGAGAAAGGGAGAAAAACCTTCCTAGACCTATAGGGAAACCTGTAGGAAGGAAAATGTAACACTACTCCTCACAAGAAGCCCAGTCTTTGCATGCAAAAGCCCTGTGCTCCAGAAGTCAACACTTTTAGAAGTATATTGAAGAAAACTGTATTTGAGGATTTCTGTTTTGAGGCTAACACTCTGTTTGTTGTGAATACAATTGTGTCAAGATAGGAATGTTTTAATGTAGACTGATTTTATACCTCCCAAGTGTTCTACCTAAAAGGCAGATTCTGCCTTCGTACCAAGATGAGAACTGTATGGTTTGATGGGGCTATGCAGGCACTGTCCATCTATTACCTTTCTGCTTCATTAGCAGTTGGAAACAGGGATAAAAACCAAACCACTCACTAAGCACCAAGCACCAGTGCAGTTTTGACACTGAGTCTATGAAGGGCAAAACATATCTCTGAGGGCTCTTGTCTGTCTGTGAGGTTTTAGACACATAGCTATGGCTGTAATAGAAAAGCCTCACCTGGTGCAAATGACAATAGAATAGAATCAACCAGGTTTGAGATCAAGTCCAACCTATCATCCAACACCATCTAATCAACTAAACCATGGCACCAAGCACCCCATCAAGTCTCTTCCTAAACACCTCCAGTGATGGTGGCTCCACCTCCTCCCTGGGCAGCACATTCCTGAAGCTCAGAAAGTTTCCTGTAGTCATCTTGGGAGCCACTGGCACGGTGCTGCACTTTGCTCTTTCTGCTTGACCATGGATTCATCTGACTGGTTTTAGACTAAGTGCTTCTGATGTGCAATTTATCTCAGGACAGAGATCAAACAAGCTATATTCAGCCCCTATTTTACTTCCTTACCTCCAAAAAGGAGCCAAGGGTGCTCAGCTGAAACACAGACACCTATGTTTTTGATTGCTTCACTTAGGGACCCAGCAGGTATCTCCAGTCAGCCAATTCCTATCTATCCACAAGGCTCAGAAAAAACCAAAAAGTAAATAAAAAAATCCCAAAGCAAGGCAATGCCTTTGTAAAGTCCCATGGGATCAATGTGAGCAGGCTGGAAAACACAGCTTCAGGGCTCATGATTTACAAGGTGAACAGATTCTTTGGATGCTTTCGTTCCCTTGAAGGAGAAGCCATGTCTGTGCTTACACCAAAACGCACTTTAAAGGACCAGCTGTTTTACACTCCTCATTAACATTCACCCAGCTACCACACATTCCAAAGCACAGGAACAGGCACATACTTCCTAAGACATATTTACACACCAGTCTGACTCAAGTCAGCGCTGCTCATCCAGGAGCAAATTCCATCCCAACATGAGCAGCCAGAGTGAGTTAAGCTTGCAACATAAAGTGCTGCCAGAGTCCTATTTGACAGTAGGGTGAACATGAGCCAGCAGTGTGCCCAGGTGGCCAAGAAGGCCAATGGCATCCTGGCCTGCAACAGAAATAGTGTGGCCAGCAGGAGCAGGGAAGTCATTGTGCCCCTGTACTCAGCACTGGTTAGGCCACACCTGGAGTCCTGTGTCCAGTTCTAGGCCCCTCAGTTTAGGAAAGATGTTGAGTTGCTGGAATGTATCCAGAGAAGGGCAACAAATCTGAGGAGGGGTCTGGAGCACAGCCCTGTGAGGAGATGCTAAGGGAGCTGGGGTTGCTTAGCCTGGAGAAGAGGAGGCTCAGGGGAGACCTTCTTGCTCTCCACAACTACCTGAAGGGAGGTTGTAGCCAGGTGGGGGTTGGTCTCTTGTCCCAGGCAACCAGCACCAGAACAAGAGGACACAATCTCAAGATGTGCCAGGGGAAGTTTAGGCTGGATGTTAGGAAGAAGTTCTTCTCAGAAAGAGAGACTGGCCATTGGAATGTGCTGCCCAGGGAGGTGGTGGAGTCATTGTCCCTGGAAGTGTTTAAAATAAGACTGGATGAGGCACTTGGTGCCATGGTTTATTTGATTAGATGGTGTTGGGTGATAGGTTGGGCTTGATGATCCAAAAGGTCTTTTCCAATCTGGTTAATTCTGTATTTTGAGACCTGGAGTATCATGTAAGAATCCTGCTGGTTTCCTGCAGTGACTACTGGTCTGCTCCTTGAAATTTATCCTCCCATTTCACAGGAAAGGGCCATCTGGCCTGCTACACTCTGCCTCCTAAGAAGGCCATTTCACAGATACGCTGCAAAGGTGCTCAGATGTTTACTTTCTCAGGTTGTGTGGATCAATTCCTTACAGCTACTTGTCAAGCAGGGACAGATGGTTGAAGGCATGCAAGCACTGCAAGGACTAAACAATCAAGGAGCCACTATCACATTACTCACTCTGAAAGCCATCTCTTCTTCACAGCACTCTCCCCCAAAGAAACTAAACATAACTTCCTAAATGGCCTCAGATGAGGAATGCTGCACAGGAAGTCTCAACCTGGCACTGCTCATTTCAGCTGCTGAAATAACTTGTTGAAAGTGCATCACTGCAGCTTCCACCCCAAACTACAGCTCCTGCCTGTACTGTTGAGGGAAACTGCTGCATCTAAGGGGATGCACAGAAGGGACAGATAAGACACACCGCAGAGATACTTAGATATGTCTTATCCTGCTGTAGAGGTATATCCTCAGGATCACACAGATAGAACTCCAGCTCCTTCAACAGCCTTGCAAAGCTAAGCAGAAGGGGTGTTTAAAGATTTTTAAAGGCCCAGTCTTCATTGCCTGAAACCCTACAGCAAGCTGGCTTGCCATCTGCCTAATCAAATTGACCATTTGTCCCAATTAGAGGCAGCTGTACCACTTAAAGGGATTAAGGTGGCACAGAATTGAAGTGACATTTTTGGGTTTTGGGAAGAGTGTTTGTAGCACTGATGATACAGGTTGACTGACAACGCTGAAACACTCACAGTAATGAGGAGGTGACACTCCTTAATGCATAACAACAACAACACAAAAGGCAGTCCCCACACATGGGCCCTTTGCAGAACTTCAAAGGCCATCTTTAAGGATGTCCTTGATCCCTACTGAGGAGATTTGCACCAAATGTAAGAATTGTCTCCCTGACAATGAAAAGCATTCAAAGTCCCTGGCCACAGTTTTACAGCATAAACATTAGCCTTTTGATATAGGACATCTGTGAGCTAGCAACAGCAATAAATCTGAATGTTAGGCACAGCTAATTTCCCAAGGTTTAGGTCAAATGCTATCAAATTGAACTTATCTGCTCGTTAAGATAAAACAAGTGCCTTTGTCATTGGTGTTCTGATTAAGTGCCTGATTCCAGAACCGAGGACACAGCAAATTGGTTTCTTTTTGTCCTGTAGCACAGTGTGAATGCTTAATGCCCACTGGTTATCCTTATAAGTTGTACAAAGGAAAATCACTGCTTGAGCCCTTGCTAGAAGAGGGGAATGTGATTATTTCAGCATGTTTCCAAAAGACATTCCTGAAATAGCTAATTGTTCTGTGATTTTATCACAGTGTAAGGCCTGGGCTTAGTGGTTAAGTTCCCTGACCTGCAGCCGTACTGGTTTTGATCTTGTGAGGCTTCAAGCTATGCAATGTTGAGCTGGATAGTTTAAGAGTAGCTGTATTTGTCTTTCCTAGGTGGCAGCCTTCACTATAAGCAGACATGAAAAATGGACTGAGGTCTCGCAGAGCTCTTTGCTACACGAAGCTTTGCCCTTTTATTGAGTGCAGAGTCCACAGGCACAGCCCTTTGCAGGTGTAAAACAGGGAAAGAAGGGCTTATGCCATATGGGGAGAGGTAAAAGAGTCACTGTTGTAGAAAGGAGGACGTGAGTGTGCTCCAGAAGGGCTGGAAGAGCTCCAACAAACAATATCTAATGAAGCAGTAAGTCACATCTCAGGTCTTGTGCTGGGGTAAGCTGAAAAGAAGATAAAAAAATAACCAAAACTTTCTTTTCATATGTTTCAACATCTGTGTTCCTATTTCAGAGTCTACATATCGTCACCAAGCTACCATTGATGATGAAGTGGTTTCCATGGAGATACTAGACACAGCTGGTCAGGTGCGTGGGCACATGTGCTATTATCCAGTACCTTGGCTCCAGCAGACAGCAGGGAAGGGGAGTGTGGTGGTGGCAGCAATGTAGTGGGAATCTCTATCTGCCTCTGGGAATAGAGATTTGCCTCTGGGCAGAGCCTCCTCTCCTCCAACACCATCAGCGTGCTGCTGAAGCTGGAACGCTGGATCCAGACCTTTCTGCAAGGGACTCTGTTTAGCGTTTTCAAACACTGGAAGCAAACAAGCCAGGGTTTATTCTGGGAATGACATGATTTTGTTCTCATTCCTTGATTCACAGCCAACCCAATGACATGTTAATATTACGCACCAGTTTTCTACAGTTAGGCAATGAGTTCTGACAGCCTCAGCCAACGATTCCCACCAAAGTGAAGTGCAGTTCACAGAATCACAGAATCATAGAACCATAGAATCGTAGAACCATGGAATCATAGAATCAATAAGGTTGGAAAATACCTCAGAGACCATCAAGTCCAACCTATCACCCACCACCTCATGACTAACTAAACCATGGCTCCAAGTGCCACATCCAATCCCCTCTTGAACACCTCCAGGGATGGTGACTCCACCGCCTCCCTGAGCAGCACATTCCAATGGCCAATTCCTCTTTCTGGGAAGCATTTTCTCCTCACCTCCAAGCCTAAACTTCCCCTGGCACAGCTTCAGTCCCAGTCAGATCTCCTTTCCTCTCTAAACATGGCAAATGCTCACACTGCATAGTCTCATGCAGTTGGTGTGTCAGGTAGCATTCAACAGAGACCCTCTTCCAGTTGCATGCTACCAGCCTTTACACAAGCAGACCACAGGACCTTGTTAGAGCAGACCTCCTGTGCTTTGTGATAAGAGAGGTGATGTGCATAATGTAAAGCAGACGTACATGGCTTTGCAGGCATTGGAGGACCAATGTCTGTCTGAAGGCCTGGTGTCTTCTTTGGCACTTGGTGCCATGGTCTAGTAGGCATGAGGTGCTGGGTGACAGGTTGGACTTGATGATCTTTGAGGTCTTTTCCAACCTTGTTGATTCTATGATTCTATGACTCTTCATCAATCAGATCCTTAAGGTTGGTGTCTTGTCTTTCCCAAACAGGAGGATGCCATCCAGAAGGAAGGCCACGTTCGATGGGGCGAGGGCTTTGTGCTGGTTTACGACATCACGGACAGGGGCAGCTTTGAGGAAGTGCTGCCGCTTAAAAACTTGTTGGATGAAGTCAAAAAGCCCAAAAACGTCACCCTGATCCTGGTGGGGAACAAAGCAGACTTGGATCACTCCAGGCAGGTCAGCACCGAGGAAGGTGAAAAGCTGGCCACAGAACTAGCTTGTGCTTTCTACGAGTGCTCTGCTTGCACAGGGGAGGGCAACATTATGGAGGCCTTCTATGAGCTGTGTCGTGAGGTGCGGCGTCGGAAGATGGTCCAGGGCAAGACTCGGCGGCGGAGCTCCACCACTCACGTCAAGCAGGCCATTAATAAGATGCTTACCAAAATCAGCAGCTAAAAAGAAAGAGAAGTACTAAAGCCAGAGAAGCATTTAAGAGCATATTAGCTTGGAGTAGGGACGAGGCAGGCAGAGCACATTTAATTAAAAACGGTCAAAAGCTTTGCAATTAACAAGAAAAAAAACCAAAACTAGCAAAGACAAACTGCGCCACTCTCTGAGCAACACAGGTTCAGACTTTTTTTTCCTCCCTGTTTCCAGAGTGTATTTAGCCACAATGCTTTTGGCTAACATGGAAAATAAAAAAATAAAATAAAATAAAAATTTTTAAAAAGGCAAGAGAAGTAATTACGAGAAAGGCAAACAACAAACTAAAAGCAAACTCCAAAGGACTAAATAATTGTGGGGGTTGACACTGACAGAGCATCTTCTGCTTCTACAAGGCTGGCTCCAATCCCCTGCAAGTAAGTAGTGCCTAAACATAATTTCTGACCAGCCAGCTGCTTAGTAGCCATTGGAGAGGAAGATTCGGCCCATCAACAACCATCACAACTGGTGTTCTCAAGGACTGAACACACAGAGACGCTGCTGTGTTGTACCAGAAAGCTCCTCTGACACCTGTCACCAGCTCTAACTTGGTGCATTGCGTGCTTCTACTCCTAACTGTCCTCCCTTGTTATTTTTGTCCGGTCTATAAGTGCTGATGCTCTTAGCAACGTATGCAAAAAATATACATAGGAAAGGTCTACTTCACGGAGTGTGCAGGCAGCAAGACACACATTGCGACAGGGGTGAAGTTCAGCTGCCTTGCCAGATCCTCCCAAACTGCAGGATTCATCAAGAAGTGGCCAGTGGCGTTTCAGTGTTTCACCCTCAAATCAAACTAAAACCATAAGCATCTCACTATTGCTTTAGGTATGGGTAGGCTTTAGCTTTTGGTTGCATTTCTATTTTGTTCTCTTATTTCAATTCAAGTAGTTCCTCTTGCTCTATGTTATGTGGCAGAAGAAGTGAATCCACTGTGGGAAGGCAAGCATACCATGCCTAAGCCCAAATAGCCAGGTGCCAAGTGCTGCGTTTTGGCCACAACAACCCCATGCAATGCTACAGGCTGGGGTCAGAGTGGCTGGAGAGCAGCCAAACAGAGAGGGACCTGGGGGTGCTGATTGACAGCCACCTAAACATCAGCCAGCAGTGTGCCCAGGTGGCCAAGAAGGCCAACAGCATCCTGGCCTGCATTAGGAATAGTGTGGCCAGCAGGAACAGGGAAATCATTGTGCCCCTGTACTCTGCATTGGTTAGGCCACACCTTGAGTCCTGTGTCCAGTTCTGGGCCCCTCAGTTTAGGAAGGACATCGAGACACTTGAAGGTGTCCAGAGAAGGGCAACGAGGCTGGGGAGAGGCCTTGAGCACAGCCCTGTGAGGAGAGGCTGAGGGAGCTGGGGTTGCTTAGCCTGGAGAAGAGGAGGCTCAGGGGAGACCCCATTGTCCTCTGCAACTACCTGAAAGGTGGTTGTAGCCAGGAAGGGGTTGGTCTCTTCTCTCTTGCAACCAGCACCAGAACAAGAGAACACAGTCTCAAGCTGCACCATGGGAAGTTTAGGCTCGAGGTGAGGAGGAAGTTCTTCACAGAGAGAGTCATTTGTCATTGCAATGTGCTGCCCAGGCAGGTGGTGGAGTCACCAACCCTGGAAATGTTCAAGAGGGGATTGGATGTGGCACTTGATGCCATGGTCTAGTCATGGGGTCTGTGGTGACAGGTTGGATTTGATGATCTTTGAGGTGTCTTCCAACCTTGGTGATACTGTGTTAGAACTTCCAGATGTTGCTTGCCAGCACCCTGTGATTTAAAGTGTCAAAGTGACTTTGACTTTTGTCTGGCACATTGAAGTGAAAGTTGTATCAGATTTTGGTGCCTGGGATAAAAAAAAAAAGTCCATTTTTCCCCCTCCTCCCTTCTGCTTCTTCTTGTGGCTCATTTAAGTCAGCTGTCAAGTTTTACCTCCTGTCTGCTTGTTTTGTTAACTGTATGCTAAGAGATGCAAGAACCAAAAGTGGAAGGTTTCAATTCAGATTGTGCCAGTCTCCCACCAGTTACATTTTTTCCCATGAGGCAGTGTGGTATGCTACCCAGACTGACATCCTGTAGAACCACAGCCAAAGGCTGGGATGACAAATGGGAATATTAGCAGTGTTCTCCTTTGAGTAACATCCTCCTTGTAGCAATTGCTTCCGCCTTTATTCTCCACTGCTTTGGACTTCATATGGTTATTTGCCTCTGTGAGGAACTCAACAGCAAAATGCTATCAAACACAAATTGTCACAGGTGTAGGAGAGTGAGGCTATCTGTTTGAGTAGCACTTTATACAGCTATAGATAGCCATATCAGTGGTAGAAGAGGCTGGAGAATCACGCCTGTATATCCCTGTCCTCAGAGAAAAGTCCCAAGGCAGGACTTTTTTCAGAAGGTTTGCTTTAAAGACACTTTACCAAAGTAATTCTGTTTTCCCCTTTTACCCAATGATAGTCAAAGAACGTTGCCACCAGATGTATATTTTATTTGTGCTCCTGTTTATTTCCTTTGTTTTCCCTGTTCCAGAGAGGGAAAACTCATTTTGCTCTTCTGGAATCAATGGCTAGGTTTCAGCCCTCATGTTCAGGTGTGTTGCCATACATCAGCTAGACAGACTGCAGTGAAAACCTCACCCTCTGTGCTGCTGGGCAGGGGGTTCTTGCAACAGGTGATATCACTATCTCTGTGACACATCTGGTCCCAAAGTATTTATCATATCTCTGAATTTTGTGAATTAAAAAAGAGGGGGGGGGGGAAGAAAAAAAAAAGAAAGGAAAAAATAAGATAAATAAAAGAGAGAGGTTTTGCTCTTTTTAGTCCTATTTGCAATGCAGAACCAATACAAGTATAAAAGAAATAGTGACTGTTCAGGCCCCAGCAGTCATTAGCGGAAGGTCTGAGCTTCTAAATGTGACATTAAGAGTCAGAGAGAGCAGTTGCAAGTGAGGCACTAAGCCATTCTGTTATTTTTTTCAAGCAAGTGTTGTTGCAGGAATCTGAAGTAAACAAAATCCTTACCTGCAATCCCATGGCAACACAGCCCAGGGGAATGTCTTTCTGTTGGTGTGCTAAAGAGTTGCTTTATCCCTCTCTGAAACAACTTCAACAGTTCTTTCCTCTGAAAACCTTCCTGAGCAAAGTTGAAAAGGTAATATATGAAGGACAAGAGGAAATAAATTAATCACATTCATGTTGTGAGAGCTGAGAGGGAAGAGAGACTAAGTCACGGCCCTGCTACTTTCCAAAAGGATCCCAGCAAAGTGAATCTTCTTTTGTAATGTCTGTATGGATCACAGGATCACAGGATGTCAGGGGTTGGAAGGGACCCAAAGAGATCATCGAGTCCAACCCCCCTGCCAGAGCAGGACCATACAATATAGCTCAGGTCACAGAGGAATGCATCCAGACAGGCCTTGAAAGTCTCCAGAGAAGGAGACTCCACAATCTCTCTGGGCAGCCTGCTCCAGGGCTCTGTGACCCTTACAGTAAAGAAGTTCCCCCTTGTGTTGAGGTGGAACCTCCTGTGCTGCAGCTTACATCCATTGCTCCTTGTCCTGTCCCAGGGTGCAAGTGAGCAGAGCCTGTCCCCTCCCTCCTGACCCCCAGCCCTCAGATATTGGTAGACATTTATTAAATCCCCTCTAAGTCTTCACTTTTCCAGACAAAAAAGCCCCAGGTCCCTCAGCCTCTCCTCACCAGGCAGTGCTCCAGTCCCCTAATCACCCTTGTAGCCCTCCGCTGGACCCTCTCCAGCAGATCTCTGTCCCTCTTAAACTGGGGAGCCCAAACCTGTATGGAGAAATGATAAAATCTTGGTGAAAGAGTGTTCCACTGTGCAAACATGACTTGTTACATAAAAAGAACCCTCTAATAAAAATAGTAACATGCCTTTGCAAAGGCTGAATTTGGAAACTGCCGAACATGACAACCGCTCAGCCACAAAGGAGGCTGTGCTTTGGTGACCTCTCTTCCCACACCAACACAATTTTCTTTACTTAATTGCTCATTGATTTTCCTTCCTTGGTGTAATGGGCTGCTTCTCAAGCCACTTGCAGTATAGTATAATCCCTTGCTACGCACTCCATTGTATCAAATGCAATCTGAATTACTGTTGCTCACCATGTTGCACCGTATTATTGGCTCTGCTAAGAGGAGGTTCAGGGGAGACCTTATTGCTGTCTACAGCTACCTGAAGGGAGATTGTAGACAGCTGGGGGTTGATCTCTTCTCCCATGCAATCAGCACCAGAACAAAAGGACACAGTCTCAAGCTGTGCCAGGGGAAGTTTAGGCTGGAGGCGAGGAGAAAGTTCTTCCCAAAAAGAGCAATTGGCCATTGGGATGTGCTGCCCAGGGAGGTGGTGGAGTCACTATCCCTGGAGGTGTTCAAAAAAGGACTGGCCTGGGCACTTGAAGCCATGGTTTAGTTAGTCATGAGGTATTAGGTAATAGGTTGGATTTGATGATCACTGAGGTCTTTTCCAACCTTATCGATTCCATGATTCTGTGATTCTATCAATGTGTCACACTTCTACAGCATGCAGAATGAGACCAAAACAAAGTGCATTTAAAAGGCCAAATGCAACATGAAGCCACAGTCAGTAGCCTTTCCACAGCAGTCATCAACAGCTGAAAGTCTGTTCTTACTGCTGTTGTTCATACAGGAGACTAACATTAAAATCCTCTCCTCTGCCTGTGATCATTTCTGCAGAGAGAGGATGGGAAGGACGCTAAACAAAAACAGGGGGACTAAAGGTGGAGTGGATACTTGTTACCTACAACAAGTTGGCTGTCACTTACGAAGTTTTAAGCATATCTATCTTCAATTGATGAAGAGTTAGTCATGCCCATGCTGCAGGACCTGGATCAGGAACCAAGACGTCCCTAGAACTCTGAGAACCTTTCGTATCTGGGGGTTGGGTGCAACCGTGGCTGAAAGCAAGGATCCACCGCTGTGTTTGCACCTGGATCCAGACAAGTTGTCCCCAAGCCTGGGGATGGTTGCATCTGGCAGTTTGCTACAAGGCTAGTTGATTTTTATATATATATAATGATCTGTATGCATTTTTACATTAAAAAGAGGAAAGCTTGTGCTTGTAGATAATATATAAGAAAAAAATAGAAATAAAATACTGATGCTCTCTATACTAAACTCTTGTGCATGGATCTTCTGTTTGTTGTCTCCAAAGTGCTGTCTTCCAGCTTTTAAAGGGGCAGTTCCAGAAGTCCTGATTCCATTTTTATTTAATCCTTACCTAGGGGAAACAAACAGGGAATTTTACCTGAATAAGCAGCATTTGGATCAGTTTATTTGGACTCATTTGGCTGCTAGGCCTGGAATTGGGAAGTTGTAGGGAACAGGAGAGGGACTGGAGGAAAGCAGATCTCACTCTAGTCTTCAAAAAGGGCAAGAAGAAGGGCCAGGGTCACTATAGACTGATCAGCCTCACCTCCATCCCTGGGCAGGTGATGAAACAATTTATCCTTTCACTGTCTCAAGGCATATCAAGAACAAGAGGGTCATTAGGAGCAGTCAACATGGCTTTACCTGGGGAAAGTCATGTTTGACCAATCTGATAGCCATTTATGAGGTCTTAACCAGGTGGATAGATGATGGTAGAGCAGTGGATGTGGTTTACCTTGATTTCAGTAAAGCATTTGACACTGTCTCCCACACCTTCCTTGCATCTAAAGTGTGGTCTGGATGACTGGGGAGTGAGGTGAATGTGAGCTGGTTGAAGGAAAGAAGTCAGAGGGTTGTGGTCAATGGGACAGAGTCTAATCCTGTATCTAGTGGGGTCCCTCAGGGGTCAGTACTGGGATTCAGTGCTGATGAGAGCACCGAGTGCACTGTCAGCAAGTTTGCTGATGACACAAAACTGGGAGGAGTGCCTAACATCCCCTCCTGCTGTGCTGCCATTCAGAGGGACCTGGATAGGCTGGCGAGCTGGGCAGGGAGAAGTTGAATGAAATTCAACCAGGGCAAGAGTCTTCCATATGGGAAAAAACAAGCCCATGGACCGGTATAGGTTGGGGTCTGAGCTCTTGGAGAGCAATGCAGAGAAAAGGGACCTGGGGGTCCTGGTGGATAGAAGGATGACTATGAGCCAGCAATGTGCCCTAGTGGCCAAGAAGGCCAATGGTATCCTGGGGTGTATGAGAGGGGAGCAATTAGTAGGTCAAGAGTGGTTCTCTTCCCCCTCTACTCTGCCCTGTTGTGACCTCACCTGGAATATTGTGTCCAGTTCTGGGCCCTTCAGTTCAAGAAGGACCCCGGAGTCCAGAGCAGAGCCACAAAGATGAAGAAGGAAGTGGAACATCCATGAGGAAAGGCTGAGGGAGCTGGGGCTCTGTAGCTTGGAAAGGAGGAGACTGAGAGGTGACCTCATTAATGTTTATAAAGATGTGAATGGCAAGCAACAGGAGGATGGAGCCAGGCTCTTCTCAGAGATGCCCAATGATAGGACAAGGGGCCGTGGGTGCAAGCTGGAGCATAGGAGGTTCCAGAGGAGCATAAAGAAAAACTTTTTCACTGTGAGGGTGACAAAACACTGAAATGGGCTGCCCAGAGGAGTCTCCTTCTCTGCAGACATTCAAAACCTGCCCGGCCATGTTCCCATGTTTGGTCCTCCTCTGGCAGGACAGTTGGACTGGGTGAGCCAGTACCAGAACAAGAGGACACAGTCTCAGGCTGTGCCAGGGGAGGTTTAGGTTGGCTGTTAGGAAGAAATTCTACACAGAGAGAGTGATTTCCCATTGGAATGGGCTGCCCGGGGAGGTGGTGGAGTCACCATCACTGGGGGTGTTCAGGAGGAGACTTGATGGGGTGCTTGGTGCCATGGGTTAGTTGTTTAGTTGGGTTGGACTGGTTGATGGATTGGATGTGATGATCTTGAAGGCCTCTTCCAACCTGGTTTCTTCTATTCTATTCTATTCTATTCTATTCTATTCTATTCTATTCTATTCTATTCCATTCCATTCCATTCCATTCTATTCTATTCTATCTTTAGAGGTCCCGTCCAACCCCTGATATTCTCTGATTCTGTGATGTCTACAGTGAAGCACAGAACTGAATGTCCTTGCTAATTAGTTCAAGGCTGGTCAAAAAACCCTACAATGCCAGAGTTACTCAATTACCTCAGTGAAACCCAGCACCCAAACTCTGTCCTGTCAACTAAATAACATTGAGCTCAGTCCCAGGTTTTTCAGGTAACATCCTGGGTTAAGCAGTCTGGGAGATTTGTGCCAGGAATTTGGACAGAGATAGGTTTTCACGTGCTGCCAGTCATGCCTGTTTTCTGAGGATAATGTGCTGTTGTTCTGAAGAGATGGTTCATGACATCAATAGTAAAGAATCATATATAATGTGGGTATTAAGCTGTAGCAGAGGAAGCTTCCTTGCAGAACAGGGGAACCAGCTGATAATCCACTCCTGCTTTCCTCTAAACCTGGGCCAACCAAGTACAATAGAATAGAATTAACCAGGTTGGAAAAGACCTTTGAGATCATCAAGTCCAACCTATCACCCAACACCATCTCATCAACTACACCATGGCACCAAGTGCCTCATCCAGGTTCCTCTTAAACACCTCCAGTGATGCTGACTCCACCACCTCCCTGGGCAGCACATTCCAATGGCCAATCTCTCTTTCTATGAAGAATTTCTTCCTAACAGCCAGCCTAAACCTCCCCTGGCACATCTTGAGACTGTGTCCTCTTGTTTTGGTGTTGGTTGCCTGGGAGAAGAGACCAACCCCCACCTGGTTACAACCTCCCTTCAGGGAGTTGGAGAGAGCAAGAAGGTCTCCCCTGAGCCTCCTCTTCTCCAGGATAAGCAACCCCAGCTCCCTCAGCCTCTCCTCATAGGGCTGTGCTCCAGACCCCTCCCCAGTTTTATTGCCCTTCTCTGGACACCTTAGAATACATAGAATACATAGAACAAACCAGGTTGGAAGAGACCTTCAAGATCACCGCGTCCAACCCATCAACCAATCAAACACCACCCAAACAACTAACCCATGGCACCAAGCACCCCATCAAGTCTTCCTTCCAGCAACTCAACATCTTTCCTAAACTGAGGGGCACAGTATTCAAGGTGTGGTCTAACCAGTGCTGAGTACAAGTAATCCAAAGCATGACCATAAAGAGCTGGCTGCCAGAGGGAGTATAAAAATGACACCTCTGGCAGAGCACTCTGTGAGATCTGGGTCTAGGACCTATGCTGTGAGGTGAAACCTCCCAAAACTGGGTAAGGCAACCCTCCAGTCACTGTTTGCCTCTGTGGCACTGCAAAGCAACCTTGAGCCATGTCAAGCTGCACTCTAACTTGCTGCAGTCAAAATAATGTCTCCAGCAAGCGAAGCAGCTGTCGTCATGAAGGCTATGTAGAAACAATGTTTAGGTTTCCTTTTATCCTTTCTTCTTAACGGCTCAATTCATTTGCACATCTTGAGAAGAAAAGAAGAACATGTGGAAGATTTGATTAAAGATGGCTCTTTTTGAAGTATCTGCCTTTATGTTCTTTGAAAAAAAATTGAAACACACAATGCAAACAGTGTCAGCTTAGAAACCCTGATGCTAGGCACTTTATTTCCATTACAGATGCCAGGCACTAATTGCTGCAGGGTTATGAAAGCACAGAGAGCGTCCTGGCGGCCTCTGCTTTGCAAGGCTGCTAGGAGGTGACAGTGATGGCTTGTGCCAGGCCAGTTCGGTGCAGTTCCACATAGAATCACAGAACAGTTTGGGCTGGAAGGCACCTTAAAGATCAGCCAGTTCCAACCCCACTGCTGGGGGCAGAGACACCTCCCACTAGCCCAGGTTGCTCAAGGCCTCATCCAGTCTGGCCTTAAATGGCTCCGGGGAGAGGGCATCCACAACCTCCCTGGGCCCCCTGTTCTGGGGTGTCTCAGCATCCTCACTGTAAAGAATTTCTTCATTATCTCCACTCCAAATCTCCCCTCTTTCAGCTCAAAGCCATGGCCCCTCGTCCTGTAACTACAAGCCCTTGTCAAAAGTCCCTTCCCAGCTCTCCTGTAGCCCCTTCAGGTACTGGAAGGTTGCTTTAAGGTCTCCCCAGAGCCTTTTCTACCCCAGGCTGAACAGACCCTGGAATGTGTCCAAAGAAGGGCAACAAAGCTGGGGAGGGGTCTGGAGCACAGCCCTGTGAGGAGAGGCTGAGGGAGCTGGGGTTGCTTAGCCTGGAGAAGAGGAGGCTCAGAGGAGACCTTCTTGCTCTCTACAACTACCTGAAGGGAGGCTGTAGCCAGGTGGGGGTTGCTCTCTTCATCCAAGCAAGCAGCACCAGAAGAGGACACAGTCTCAAGCTGTGCCAGGGGAGGTTTATGCTGGCTGTTAGGAAGAAGTTCTTCACTGAAAGAGAGATTGGCCATTGGAATGTGCTGCCCAGGGAGGTGGTGAAGTCACCGTCACTGAAGGTGTTTAGGAAGAGCCTGGATGGGGTGCTTGGTGCCATGGTTTAGTTGATGAGATGGTGTTGGGCGACAGGTTGGACTGGATGCTCTCTGAGGTCTTTCCCAACCTGGTCTATTCTATTCTATTCTATTCTATTCTATTCTATTCTATTCTATTCTATTCTATTCTATTCTATTCTATTCTATTCTATTCTGCCTGGAGAAGAGGAGACCCAGGGGTGACCTTATTACTCTCTACAACTACCTGAAGGGAGGTTGTAGACAGACGGATGTTGGTCTCTTCTCCCAGGAGGCCAGTACCAGAACAAGAGGACACAGTCTCAGGCTGCACCAGGGGAGGTTCAGGCTAGATGTTAGGAAAAAGTTCTATACAGAAAGAGTGATTGCCCATTGGAATGGGCTGCCTGGGGAGGTGGTGGAGTCGCCATCACTGGAGGTGTTCAGGAGGAGACTTGATGGGGTGCTTGGTGCCATGGGTTAGTTGTTTAGGTGGTGTTGGATTGGTTGATGGGTTGGATGCGATGATCTTGAAGGTCTCTTCCAACCTGGTTTATTCTATGCATGTACATTCTATGTATGTATGTCTATTCTATTCTATTCTATTCTATTCTATTCTATTCTATTCTATTCTATTCTATTCTATTCTATTCTATTCTATTCTATTCTATTCTATTCTATTCTCTCACACTAGCTATTCCTCAACTACAGTGAGCAGCAAAACAGCAATGAGCAATGTGTCATAAGAACCAGAGATAATATACATGAAAATCATCTCCTCCAATCTCCTTCTCTCTCTGGGTTTTTTTTTTTTTTGGTCTGTTTGTCAATAAAAGGGAGGACACTGAGGGCAGAAAAGGTAACTCAGTCATCCATAATCACGACAGGGGCTTGTGAAATGGCAGCAACACAACAACAACAAATGAGTCACTAATTTCTGCTTTCAAAAATCCAGCAAATGGGCTGGAAGCTCTCAGTTCTATTCAGCTTCTGCTCAAGAGAAAGAGAAAAAGGAGAAATCCTCAGCTTCACAAAAACCTCCAAACAAATTTCTTGCTGTTTTCACAGTTTCTCTGTGCTGAGCTTTCCCTAATTCTGTGCTTCCACACAAAGGCCTTTCCTGCAACGCTGAACCTCGCTATCCAAAACTTTTTTTTATCTCCTAAAGCCAGCTCTAATCCCAACCACATTCATGTAAACCTACAACTCACTTTAGTAGGGATCTGGGAGAGAAGTTTATATCTCCTTCCATCCCAATTATTTCCTTTTTGCACTCTGGAAGCAGGGTGCATTATCCCTCCCCAGAACAGAACTCAGTGCTAAAATGGTGAATGTTATTAGCAATATTAAATACACAGAGCTGTGCTATGCCAGAATATATTTAACAGAGGTCCATAAACAAAAGAATGATGTGTCTGCATGGACTGAAAAGAGCAAAAGAATGTTGGATAAGTCCTATAAATATTAAAAATGCTTTTAATAGACCCAGGAGTTGCCTTTTGCTTCTTTTCTGGTTTTCAGTATTGGAAATAACCTTAGTAAATGCAACAAAAGCTCTCTACAACTGCCTGAAGGGAGGTTTGTAGCCAGGTGGGGCTGGTCTCTTCTCCCAGGCAAGCAGCACCAGAACAAGAGGACACAGCCTTAAGCTGCACCAGGGGATGTTTAGGCTTGATGTTAGGAAGAAGTTCTTCACAGAGAGAGAGACTGGCCATTGGGATGTGCTGCCCTGGGAGGTGGTGGAGTCACCATCACTGGAGGTGTTTAGGAAGAGACTGGATGGGGTGCTTAGTATCATAGTAGTATCATAGTATCAGTCAGGGTTGGAAGGGACCACAAGGATCATCTAGTTCTAACCCCCCTGCCATGGGCAGGGACACCCCACACTAGATCAGGCTGGCCAGAGACTCATCCAGCCTGGTCTTAAACACCTCCAGGGACAGGGCCTCAACCACCTCCCTGGACAACCCATTCCAGGGCTTCACCACTCTCATGGTGAAGAACTTCTTCCTCACATCCAGTCTGAATCTCCCCACCTCCATCTTCATTCCATTCCCCCCCAGTCCTATCACTACCTGAGATCCTGAGCAGTCCTTCCCCAGCCTCCTTGTAGCCCCCTTCAGATACTGGAAGGCCACAATGAGGTCACCTCAGAGCCTTCTCTTCTCCAGACTGAACGGCCCCAACTCCTTCAGTCTGTCCTCACAGGAGAGGTGCTCCAGCCCTCTGATTATCCTCGTGGCCCTTCTCTGGACACATTCCAGCACCTCCATATGCCTCTTGTAATAGGGGCACTGCTTGTTGCCATGGTTTAGTTGATTAGATGGTGTTGAGTGGTAGGTTGGGCAGCATGGTCTTGAATGTCTCTTCCAACCTGGTTTATTCTATTCTATTCTATTCTATTCTATTCTATTCTATTCTATTCTATTCTATTCTATTCTATTCTATTCTATTCTAAAACTTCCCTTGGGGACATTCTCTGAAGGACAGCATTCTCCAGTGTGGAGGTAAAACATTCAAGGTTTATAACTCAATAGGAAACAATGAAGAATAACATCAGAAATGCAAAAAGTTCTTTTAGAGAGAGAGAAAGGTAAGGAAGAGCTTGCTCCTCAGACTTCCTAGAAAAGCAGCTAATTACAGCTCTCTAATGACCCCTGACATTTATAGATAGTGGTGAGCTGTTATCTGAAATTTAATCTTGGATTCTTTTGAAATAATTATCACTGCAGAGTGGAAAGAAGAGGTAGAGGGGCTGGTCTGTTTTGGTAGGAGGCCATTGGGTCTCAGGTAGGTTTCTTACCATTCTGAAGCAAAGCCTGGTTTCAGACAATATCCCAATAAAATCTAACTTCACTCCAGTTTGGGCAAACATATCTGTAGAGAAGAAAAAAATAGCTGGAGACTGAAATATCAGAGTGTTCCATTTACCTTGAGCATTTCTTGGGATTTTAGAGATGGTTGCAGAAAGGAATCCATGAGGTACTGAACACAATCAAAACATTATAGGCATGGTGAGATGTCTGGAGCACAGCCCTGTGAGGAGAGGCTGAGGGAGCTGGGGTTGCTTAGCCTGGAGAAGAGGAGGCTCAGGGGAGACCTTATTGCTCTCTACAACTACCAAAAGGGAGGTTGTAGCCAGGTGGGAGTTGGTCTCTTCTCCCAGGCAACCAGCACCAGAACAAGAGGACACAGTCTCAAGCTGTGCCAGGGGAGGTTTATGCTGGATGTTAGGAAGAAGTTCTTCACAGAAAAAGAGATTGGCCATTGGAATGTGCTGCCCAGGGAGGTGGTGGAGTCACCATCCCTGGAGGTGTTCAGGAGGGGATTGGATGTGGCACTTAGTGCCAAGGTTTAGTAGTCATGAGGTGTTGGGTGATAAGTTGGACTTGATCTCTGAGGTCTTTTCTAACCTGGTTGATTCTATGATTCAATGACTCAATGTTGTTCTGCCGTGTGTCGCCCATGTGTCGGCCGAAGGTTCTCACCGCTGTATCTTGGGCTGGCTTAATGTCCTTATCCTTTTCAAGCAGAAAAATTAAAAATAGAGAAAACCTGTTGATGTAAAAAGGTAGTGATTTGGGGATGTGTATGGGTTTGGTTTTTTTTTCAAATGGAAACATTTGGAAAACATTTACAAACCCCAATGCCCACCACAGTTCAGATATTCCTGTGATGAGCTCAGTGAAAATCCCTAGACAGCTGCTGAAGATGGCTGTTTCTCACAAAGATGTTCAAGAGAAAAGAGCTCTGGAACAGCCATTCCAACTTTTTTGCTCATACCCAACTTGACATAGTCTGCAGTGCTCTAGTGTTAGTGTTGGGTCTTTTATTGCTAGGCATTCACATGGACCCCCAATCAATCTTTAGTAAAATAAGCTGCTTTATTATTTACAGGCCATGTGAATAGTAAATGTGTCCAAAGAAGGGGCACAAGGATGATAAGAGGGTTGGAGCACCTTTCTTATGAAAACAGCCTAAGAGAATTGGGGCTGTTCAGTCTGAAGAGGAGCAGGTTCCAAGGAGACCTTCTTGTGGCCTTCCAGTATCTGAAGGGGGCTACAAGAAAGCTGGGGAGTCAGGGAGTGATAGGACTGGGGGGAATGGAACAAAACTAGAAATGGGTAGATTCAGATTGGATGTTAGGAAGAAGTTCTTCCCCATGAGGGTGGGGAGACACTGGAACAGGTTGCTCAGGGAGCTGGTGGAAGCCTCATCCTTGGAGTTTTTTGAGGCCAGGCTGGATGTGGCTCTGAGCAAGCTGATGTAGTGTGAGGTGTCCCTGGCCATAGCAAGGATGTTGGAAATAGATGATCCTTGAGGTCCCTTCCAACCCTAACAATACTATGATTCTATGAGGTTCCTAACCACTGGTCTTCTCAATTTTTCACATACAAAGATGAGTAAAGTGAAAATAATTATGTCAAGAAAAAAAGTCCTCAACATTATTTTCTGATTTAGGAGTCTGAGGATTAAGATATTTGAGGTTGAATTTGTTTCTTTTCTTCTTAGTATAACGAGCCTCTAGAAAATGTTTTAGACAACTGTTCCCTGTATCTCAAAGAACAGAGAAGAGAGGAGACTCAGGAGAGGAGACTCAGGAGAGGAGAGGAGACTCAGGAGAGGAGACTCAGGAGAGGAGAGGAGACTCAGGAGAGGAGATTCAGGAGAGGAGAGGAGACTCAGGAGAGGAGACTCAGGAGAGGAGAGGAGGCTCAGGAGAGGAGATTCAGGAGAGGAGACTCAGGAGAGGAGAGGAGACTCAGGAGAGGAGACTCAGGAGAGGAGAGGAGACTCAGGAGAGGAGAGGAGACTCAGGAGAGGAGACTCAGGAGAGGAGAGGAGAGGAGACTCAGGAGAGGAGAGGAGACTCAGGAGAGGAGAGGAGACTCAGGAGACTCAGGAGAGGAGAGGAGACTCAGGAGACTCAGGAGAGGAGAGGAGAGGAGACTCAGGAGAGGAGAGGAGAGGAGAGGAGAGGAGAGGAGAGGAGAGGAGAGGAGAGGAGAGGAGAGGAGAGGAGAGGAGAGGAGAGGAGAGGAGAGGAGAGGAGAGGAGAGGAGAGGAGAGGAGAGGAGAGGAGAGGAGAGGAGAGGAGAGGAGAGGAGAGGAGAGGAGAGGAGAGGAGAGGAGAGGAGAGGAGAGGAGAGGAGAGGAGAAGAAAGAGGGGAGAGAAAAGGGAGGAGAAAAAGGGAGAAAGGGGGAGAAAGAGGTGAAGAAATAGAGGACAAGAAAGAAAGGAGAATAGAGGAGAAGAAAGAGAGGAGAAGACAGCAGTGTCAGCTACACACTGCCTTAAATAGTGTGACACCAGGAATCAGAATAGAATAACATAATATCTTGGGGTGACCAGATCCATCCCTTAAGACTTTCTGTCTTTTGGAGGACTTTGTGGTCTTTTTAATGATACCTGAGCCCCAAACCACCACAACCTGGTTTATAGTTTACCCAAGTTAATAAAAATCATTCCCAGTATGTTTTCAGCAATCTGAGATCTGAATCTTCATCCTTACACTTCTCTCTTCCCTTCAGCAGATGCAAGGGATAACAGCATACTGACCCTTAATAGCTTTTCATATTTCTCTGATACATCATGTTAAATATCTGTACAACTCTTAGCACAACGGGAGCCCAAACTCTGCAGCTTGGAGACAACAGACAGCAAGATTAAAAGTGAGCATTGATCATGTCATCTAAAAGCCACAGTGAATCCATATGACCAGACATGACCAAGCCTATTGAATTGTCCAACTGTCTTAAAAGAATTTCTGACTTTATTCTATTAGCAGACAGGGAGTGACTTGGAAAAGCTGACCCTACAGCTCTTGTGAGATCAGCTTCCATCAGTTCTATGACTGAGGTAATTTTTTTAGAATAGAATAGAATAGAATAGAATAGAATAGACTAGACTAGACTAGACTAGACTAGACTAGACTAGACTAGAATAGAATAGAATAGAATAGAATAGACTAGAATAGACTAGAATAGACTAGAATAGAATAGAATAGAATAGAATAGAATAGAATAGAATAGAATTAACCAGGTTGGAAAAGACCTTTGAGATCATCAAGTCCAACCTATCACCCAACACCATCTCATCAACTAAACCATGGCACCAAGCACCCCATCCAGTCTCTTCCTAAACACCTCCAGTGATGGTGACTCCACCACCTCCCTGGGCAGCACATTCCAATGGCCAATCTCTCTTTCTATGAAGAATTTCTTCCTAACATCTAGCCTAAACCTCCCCTGGCACAGCTTGAGACTGTGTCCTCTTGTTCTGGTGCTGGTTGCCTGGGAGAAGAGACCAACACCCTCCTATCTACAGCCTCCCTTCAGGGAGTTGTAGACAGCAATAAGGTCTCTGCTGAGCCTCCTCTTCTCCAGGCTAAGCAGCCCCAGCTCCCTCAGCCTCTCCTCATAGGGCTGTGCTCCAGACCCCTCCCCAGCTTTGTTGCCATGTCCTGGATGAAAAAAAAAAAAAAATTAAATACTTAGAGATGATCCTTTCATCATCACAGGCTTTAAGTCTTGGGGCTGTAGGAAAAGATAACACGAGTATGCATGAAATCCCACTGTAAAATTGCCTGGGTGATTATTAAGGGCCTCCTCAAGAATGATTTAAAGCTTCTGTCTGACTACTGTGTGGCTGTGGCCATGACTGGCATTTATAGGACACCCTGAAGTGTGGAGATTCAGTTGAGGAAGAGACATCTTGAAAGCAGATCTTAACTGCATGTCATCACTACTTCCCAAGCACAGCGATGTTATCACACAACTTAAACACACAGACACACAAGCACTAGCTGATAAAAGCATTTTTAACTGATCTCTTTCTTTTACACAGATAATGTCTTCTTCACAGAAAGTACATCTTTTTGTAGCACAAGAGAGGGAAAGGAACACCCTCTTCTGGAATGTGGTGTTAGCTGACCCTCCCTGAGCGGGCAGTAAGCTAGATAACATTCAGAGTCCCTTTCAACCTAGGTTATCTTGCAGTTCTCTGAAGAATTTGAAATATTTCACAGAATCACTGAGTGTTAGGGGCTGGAAGGAACCTCAGAAGATCATCCGGTGCAACCTCCCTGCCAGAGCCCCATCACCTGGAGCAGATCATACAGGAAGGCATCCAGGCGAGTTTTGAATCTCTCCTGAGAGATATTGCCTGTGTAGCAGCTCTTGCTCAGGGATCTCACCATGGAAAAGAGGGTGGGAGTCATCTGGAGACCCTTTGATGCCACCTAGGATTAACAAAAAAAAATAAACCAAGAAAGAGCCCCTATGAAAAATCTGTTCTCTTCCTGCAGAATAAGCAAATTAAAAGAGATAAAGGTATTGTCCACTTGGTGCCATGGTCTAGTCATGAGGTTTATTGAGACAGGTCGGACTTGATGATCCTTGCGGTCTCTTCCAACCTTAGTTATACTATGATACAAGCCCTGTGAGCAGAGGCTGAGGGAGCTGGGGTTGCTTAGCCTGGAGAAGAGGAGGCTCAGAGGAGACCTTATTGCTCTCTACAACTACCTGAAAGGAGGTTGTAGCCAGGTGGGGGTTGGTCTCTTCTCCCAGGCAACCAGCACCAGAACAAGAGGACACAGTCTTAAGCTGCACCAGGGGAGGTTTAGGCTGGATGTTAGGAAGAAGTTCTTCATAGAAAGAGAGATTGGCCATTGGAATGTGCTGCCCAGGGAGGTGGTGGAGTCACCATCCCTGGAGGTGTTTAAGAAGAGACTGGATGAGGCACTTGGTGCCATGGTTTAGTTGACTAGATGGTGTTGGGTGATAGGTTGGACTCGATGATCACCAAGGTCTCTTCCAACCTGGCTAATTCTATTCTTTTCCTATTCCTATTCCTATTCCTACTCCTATTCCTATTCCTTTCTATTCTATTCTATACTATACTATACTATACTATACTATACTATTCTATTCATAGAATTGTTAGGGTTGGAAGGGTCCTCAAGGGTCATCCAGTTCCAACCTCCCCTGCCAGAGCAGGACCATAGAATCCAGTGCAGGTCACAGTATTGTTCCTGCCAGAATGATAAGCCTACATCAAGATGCTAATTTAAAAGCAACTCATAATTTTTCTCTAGTTCTGGTGATTAATATGCTTCTTGAACATTGACAAGATAGTGGGGGGAGGTTTAACTGATTCTGGATGCATTAAGTCAGCCAAAGCTTTTATATATATATATATACACACACGAATTTCCTGCTTCCTTCCTGTTCAAACATTTGAAGACAGATCCATACTGTAGCCTCCATCATTTTTGAGCCCAAACAAGATTCTTGTATTTTTTTCTGCCTACTTCCACTCTCAGTAAAGCATGAACTGAAAAATGACACACTCAGTCATTCCTGAAGACCTATCACATCCCTTTTAAAACATCATTTGTAAGCTTTCCAATGGGGATAACAACAAAAATTACCAGCACTGAATTCGGAGGCTTCGGTAGCTCAGACTGAGCTGCTTTTCCTGAAAGTCTGTTGCCATTTTGGGTCCACTAACCTCACTTGCACTCTTCTATCGAAGATAATTTAAGGGCTGCGTATTTTCTTTCTCAAGCCTCCTCTGTAGACACCTTCTGCCTTCCAATTCACTCTGAAACTCACCTTCTTGCCATGTCAACAACCATTCTTTCCAAGATGCTTAGCAGAAGAGTTTGAAGTATGCTCCTTAAATCAAGCTCTTGGCCGCTGAGAGATTGACTCTGTTTTCCATATATTCCACCCAGTACTGAGCAAATAGATAACAGCAGACAGGATTAGAGCAGCAACACGTGGAACACCTCAAATTTTGGTCTCTATGCAGAAGGCTAAGATAAAAATCTCTCTATTGCTTGTTGCTTCCATTCTTATCTGGAGAATTTTCCTATGATGGCAGCAGGAATAAATTTGTGTCACTGTGTTAAGGAATTATTCTCACAATAATGAGAAGTTACCAGAGCAAGAGGACACAGTCTCAAGCTGTGCCAGGGGAGGTTTAGGCTGGATGTTAGGAAGAAGTTCTTCATAGAAAGAGAGATTGGCCATTGGAATGTGCTGCCCAGGGAGGTGGTGGAGTCACCATCGCTGGAGGTGTTTAGGAAGGGACTGGATGGGGTGCTTGGTGCCATGGTTTAGTTGATTAGATGGTGTTGGGTGATAGGTTGGACTTGATGATCTCAAAGGTCTCTTCCAACCTGGTTAATTCTATTCTATTCTATTCTATTCTATTCTATTCTATTCTATTCTATTCTATTCTATTCTATTCTATTCTAAAAGGAATTAGCATCTTAGTATTATGTATTGTCAGGCACTGGAACAATTATAGAGTCACCATCTCTGGAGGTATTCCAAAACCCTGCAGATATGGCCCTTTGGGATATGGCTTTGTGGTCATGGTAGTGATGAGTTGATGACTGGAACTGATGATCTTAGAGGGTTTTTCCAACCTTAATGATTCTATGATTCTACATCAAAAGGAAAAGGATTGATTAGGCAGAGAAAATAAATTACATTCTTATTTCCTAATAGCAGCTGTCTCAAGTGTAAGAAAACTAGAAGCACATAATCCCTGTTTTGTCCAGTCACTACCTTTGCTCCTTCTCTGACAGTGTTCCTTGTCCACAGGAAGTCAGTTAACCATCCTGGAAACCTCACCTTCCATAATGTTTAACACTGTTTCATATTCATATTTTGGAAACAAATCAAAGCAAAAGAAAACTCCCCAAGAACTTAACTGATGATGATGGAAGGAGGGCAAGCCAAGTGAATGTTTTAACACAGCACATTGAAACTAGGCTTTGTAGCTTTCTCACTGAGATCACAGCTTCTCCAATGTTCTTTTCATGACCCTGGTGGATGCTTGCCCTAAGAAAAATCTTCTCCCAGATACCATGCTGCACACAGAGAACCCAAAAGCTGCTGTCATTTCTCTGACCTAGCTGGCAATGTTGGAAGTCATATTGAATTGAATCTACAGGTTCATCAGCCAGAGAAATCATGATAGTGAGAATGGTGGTGGCTTACCCTTGCCCTAAGGAATGACTGATGGTCCTTTTTTAAAGGTGCATACCTAAAATGTACATGAACTACCTAAGTGATGCTTTACAGGGACAATTCTCAGCAGAAGGGAATGAATCTCTTTTTTAAGTTCATCTCAGCCCACTAAGAAACATTAAGAAATTTGTCTAGAGTTGAAAGATCAGGAGACTGCTTTGGGCTCTGCTAGAAAGCTTCTGTCTACATTGGCATCAGGCACTGATTGCTCATTTGGAAAGACAGTAGTGCTTATCGACCCCATCATGATTCCTGAGCCTTCATTTATTAGTGGAGTTGACTTGAATGGTTCAGGTACACCTCAGTCACATCCTCTGACATCTTCTGCCCTTTAATAGAAATGTACACTCAACCCTGATACCATCCAGGGAACTTCACCCCAGAAGGCTGAGACCACACGGTTATCACACACCGAGAAGAGACTGCTCCTGTAGGTCCCTAGTATCCAGATGAGGAGACCATAATAGGAGGCATTATAGTCTGCTGCCATGCATCTCAACCACAGGACCAGGTCACCAGAGGTGAAGGCAAATGGTAAGTGTGTCTGTGTTGTAGTTACCCTGGCAGCTCTTTTCGATATACAAGGCCTTGAAAATTTTGCTAGGCAACGAAGGAAAGATAAACTGTTCCCTCCTCTTACTCCTCAAGGTCAGCTGTTGGCTTTGTAACTCCTCAAATCCTGTATGAGACTGTATGGTGGACATGTATTTAATCTATTATGAAATACAGTGGAATGTTTATATTGCTAATAAAAGGTAACTAGTGTTGGTAAGGGGAATGCCAGGTCATACACTAACCTTAGCGGGGGAGAAAAGACTAAACCCAATACACTGAGATGTACAGAGCAAGAACACTCTCCAGGTGTGACCCATGGAGCCCTTCTGTTCTGTGAGACTTTGAGAAAATCACCTCAGCTCTCTGAGCCTGTTTTGCATTTGTAAATGGGGCCAATGACATGCACCACTGGGGAAAAGTGTTTGATGACAGGTTAGAGGACTTGGCCAGGGCCACTCAGCAAAGATAAGAACAAGATCAAAGAAAAACTGTTGGACTGCAATCAGAATTGGAATTCCCGGCTTTGCTCTTCTCTGTGAGAAGTCTTTATTGGCAGATACAGTTACAGTCAATTTAAATATTGTAACAACAAAACAGAACCACAGGGAATTTTGCAATTAAGATAATTACACAAAAGGAGTATTTCTTTTCTTCTTTGAATTTTTCTCATAGAAGGTTTTCCTATAGCTGCATCATTTTAAATGGTGGAGCAGCATGGCCAATGCTTTGATGTGTCTAGTTCTGGCCCCCTCAATTTAAGAAGGATATTGAGACCCCTGAATGTGTCCAGAGAAGGGCAACGAGGATGGGGAGAGATCTGGAGCACAGCCCTGTAAGGAGAGGCTGAGGGAGCTGGGCTTGTTTGGCCTGGAGAAGAGGAGGCTCAGGGGAGACCTTCTTGCTGTCTACAACTACCTGAAGGGAGGTTGTAGCCAGATGGGGGTTGGTCTCTTCTTCCAGGCAACCAGCACCAGAACAAGAGGACACAGTCTCAAGCTGTGCCAGGGGAAATTTAAGCTGGAGGTGAGGAGAAAGTTCTTCCCAGAAAGAGTAATTGGCCATTGGAATGTGCTGCCCAGGGAGGTGGTGGAGTCACCATCACTGGAGGTGTCAAAAAAGGATTGGATGTGGCACTTGGAGCCATGGTTTGGTTAGTTATGAGGTGTTGGGTGACAGGCTGGACTGAGGTCTTTTCCAACCTGGTTGATTCTACGATTCTATGATGTAGGATGAAACAGAATTTACAGGAATTCCTGTTGTCTTGAGTGTTTTCTAAAGGAAGCATCAGGAAGAATGAAGAAGATGATGACACAATAAACTTCCTCTCTCTTTTTTGAATTTCCAAACAGCAATGAACAGGCTCTGTGGGGCCAGCATTGTCTTTGGTGTAACTCCAGTCATGCGCAGAGTTTGTCCAGAAGCACTTTATTGGTCAATGACTGTTTTGGTGGTTGGTGCAAGGTTCAGCTGGCCACCAATGCAAGGACTGTGTACCAAGTGTGCTCATGTCTATCTGGAAGTGAGGTGGCTAAAGCCAATGATGTTCCTGTTCTAATGTCCCTTTACTGAAATTTCATTATTATAGAATCATAGAATTGTTAGGGTTAGAAAAGACCTCAAGGATCGTCCAGTTCCAACTCCCCTGCAATGGGCAGGGACACCTCACACTACAGCAGGTTGCTCACAGCCACATCCAGCCTGGCCTTAAAATCCTCCAGGCATGAGGCTTCCACCACCTCCCTGGGCAACCTGTGCCAGGCTCTCACCACCCTCATGGGGAAGAACTTCTTCCTAACATCCAATGTGAATCTACCCACTTCTAGTCCAATGTGAATCTACCCATTTCTAGTTTTGTTCCAATCCCCCTAGTCCTAACACTACCTTTCACCCTAAACAGTCCCTCCCCAGCTTTCTTGTAGCCCCCTTCAGATCCTGGCAGGCCACAATTAGGTCTCCTTGGAGCCTTCTCTTCTCCAGGCTGAACAGCCCCAGCTCTCTCAATCTGCCTCCATAGCAGAGCAGCTCGAGCCCTCTGATCGTACTCATGACACTTCTAAGGACACCTTCCAGCACCTCCAGATCCTTCCTGTAATAGAGGCTCCAGAACTGAACGCAGTACTCCAAGTGAGGTCTCACCAGAGTGAAGTAGAAGGGGGAGAATCACCTCCCTTGCCCTGCTGGCTATGCTTCTCTTGCTGCAGCCCAGGCTCTGCTTGGCTCTCTGGGCTGCAAGTGCTCACTGCTGGCTTATTTTGAGCTTCTCATCCCCCAGCACCCCCAGGTCCTTTTCTTCAGGGTTGCTCTCAAGCCAGTCCCTGCCCAGCCAGTATCAGTGCTTGGGATTGCCCCACAGTTTTCAACACTTTTATTGTCAGAAAAGGATTCAAAACTGCAGAAAGAAATTGGAGTACAAAGGTTTGGATGTTACAGCTGGAACGTGTATATCCCATGAGCTGTTCTGAAATGCTAGGTCTGAACATCCCTCAGATTTGGATCCTTTTCAGATCAATATTTTCCCACAAGATCCAGGTCAAGCAATACTGATATCTGGATTCACATGCTAGCAAAGATGTAAACTAAACAGAGTTCAAAGTCCAGGTCAGAAAATTTCCATACCCCTAACTTACCCAAACCCTTTCTCCACTAACTCTCTGAGCAACTCCGGATTGTTTTGCTCTGCAGAAGTAGCACAAAATAGCTCAGAGAGATAAAATAATCATGACAGAGGAACTGGGGTCAACAGGTCAGTTCCCAAGTTTAATGAAAAGGCTTTAGAAGGAGAGTAGAGAAGGCAAACCCTGGAGAAAATAATGGGTCAAGAAGAGGCACTTCTGCTGCATTGTGGGAACAAACTAAAATCACTTTCCCTTTAGAACTTCAATGGCAGTGGCACTGCTGGATGCCCCAAAGGACTCTTTAGGATATGGAACTGCCTTCTGGGCAAAAAACAAACTGTGTGAATCAGAAGGAAGATAGGGGGAAGTGGCTAAAAATCATGCTTGCAACCTTTACAGGGGAAGATGCTGCAGGGGAGTTCTGCATACCGTATCAATTCAAATCTCTCTACCTTCAGATAATAGAATGGATTAAGAAAACAAGTTATTAATTGTTGTTAATAAAAAGAGATAATGGAGGACTGCATGGGCAGACTGAATGCAGAGAATCGAATAGAATAGAATAGAATAGCATAGAATAGCATAGCATAGCATAGCATAGCATAGCATAGAATAGCATAGAATAGAATAGTAGAATTAACCAGGTTGGAAAAGACCTTTGACATCATTGACTCCAACCGAGCACCTGACACGATCTAATCAACTAAACCATGGCACCAAGTGCCTCATCCAGTCACTTCCTAAACATCTCCAGTGATGGTGACTCCACTACCTCCCTGGGAAGCACATTCCAATGGCCAATCTCTCTTTCTGGGAAGAACTTCTTCCTAACATCCAGCCATAAACCTCCCTTCAAGTAGTTGTAGACAGCAAGAAGGTCTCCCTTGAGCCTCCTCTTCTCCAGGCTAAGCAACCCCAGCTCCCTCAGCCACTCCTCACAGGGATGTGCTCCAAACCCCTCCCCAGCTTTGCTGCCCTTCTCTGGACACATTCCAGCAACTCAACAACTTTCCTAAACTGAGGGGCCCAGAACTGGACACAGCACTCAAGGTGTGGCCTAACCAGTGCTGAGCACAGGGGCAGAATGACTTCCCTGCTCCTGCGGGCCACACTATTTGTGATGCAGGCCAGGATGCCATTGGCCTTCTTGGACACCTGGGCACACTGCTGGCTCATGTTCAGCTACTATCAATCAGCACCCCCAGGTCCCTCTCTGTTTGGCTGCTCTCCAGCCACTCTGTCCCCAGCCTGTAGCACTGCCTGGGGTTGTTGCGGCCAATGTGTAGAACCTGGCACTTGGATGTATCACACAGTATCACAGTAACTAAGGTTGGAAGAGACCCCAAGGATCATCAAGTCCAACCTGTCCCAACAGACCTCACAACTAGACCATGGCACCAAGTGCCACGTCCAATCTCCCCTTGAACACCTCCAGGGACGGCGACTCCACCACCTCCCTGGGCAGCACATCCCAATGACGAACGACTCGCTCGGTGAAGAACTTTTTCCTCACCTCGAGTCTAAACCTCCCCTGGCACAGCTTGAGACTGTGTCCCCTTGTTCTGGTGCTGGTTGCCTGGGAGAAGAGACCAACCCCCTCCTGTCTACAACCACCTTTCAGGTAGTTGTAGAGGGCAATGAGGTCACCTCTGATTCTTCTCTTCTCCAGGCTAAACAATCCCAGCTCACTCAGCCTCTCCTCACAGGGCTGTGCTCAAGGCCTCTCCCCAGCCTTGTTGCCCTTTTCTGGACACGTTCAAGTGTCTCAATGTCCTTCCTAAACTGAGGGGCCCAGAACTGGACACAGTACTCAAGGTGTGGCCTAACCAATGCAGAGTACAGGGGCACAATGACCTCCCTGCTCCTGCTGGCCACACTATTCCTAATGCAGGCCAGGATGTCATTGGCCCTCTTGGCCACCTGGGCACACTGCTGGCTCATGTTTAGGCGGGTGTCAATCAGCACCCCCAGGTCCCTCTCTGTTCAATCTCATGCCCTTGGACTCTGCCCATCTGTCCAGCCTGGCAAGGTCCCTCTGCAGAGCTCTCCTACCCTGTAACAGATCAACTCCTGCCCCCAGCTTGGTGTCATCTGCAAACTTACTGATGACTGACTCAATGCCCTCATCCAGATCATCAATAAAGTTATTAAAGAGTATGGGCCCCAGAACTGATCCCTGGGGGACAGCACCTGTGCCTGGCTGCCAGCTGGCTGTGGCACCATTCACCACCACTCTCTGGGCTCAGCCTCCAGCCAGTTCCTAACCCAGCACAGAGTGCTGCTGGCCAAGCCAGGGGCTGACAGCTTGGCCAGGAGCTTGGTGTGGGGGATGGTGTCAAAGGCCTTGCTGAAGTGCAGGTCAACGACATCCAGAGCCTGCCCCACATCCACCAGGCAGTCACCTGATCATAGAAGGAGATCAGGTTGGTCAGGCAGGACCTGCCTGAAGGGTAGAGTCAAGCATTCTTGGTAGTGCCTGGAAAGGGGAAGATGTACAGTTCCTGATCAATAGTTTCAGGCCTGAAGATGTTTAAATAAAAATGTTAAACAGAGTGGCCTTCTCCTGCAGGATCAATTTTTAAAGCACCCTGAGAAACCCAGGTGCATTCCCACATGCCCTTTTGATGGCTGCTTCTGCTTTCAGAGCTGGTTCCCAGCAATGAATACATTGGAACAATCTCTCCCTGGTATGCACCCAAAGAAGTCAATAAAACAACCTAAAAGAAGAGGATTTTTCCCCCCATTTGAAACATGTGAAATAGCTTGGTGGAGGAAATGGAAAGAAAGGAGAGATCATCCTTCACTTAGATAGTTCATTTAGATTTTCTGAACAAATAGTTGAATATTTGCCAGGGTAGCTCCTGGATATATAAATAAGTTAGAACAAGTCATGAAATACAGCTGAGTGACAAAACAATATTCCTGTGTAATTTGCTACTTGAGAAAACAAACTTCCAGCTCCATCCACCTACATTTGAGGAGTTATGCATTTTGAAGGTCCAGAATATTACTTTCAAATTTCATGGGCTTTTCAAAATGTTATTCATGTCTCCTGCAAACAGAAGAGGAAGTCAATCAAATTACAGTGCAAAACACAGCTCTGACCAGCTGAGCTGATTTAACTCTGCAATGGCACTTCAGCTGGGCCTTACAGAATCACAGAATCACCAAGGTTGGAAGAGACCTCAAAGATCATCAAGTCCAACCTGTCACCACTGACTAAACCATGGCACCAAGTGCCACATCCAATCCCCTCTTGAACACCTCCAGGGTTGGTGACTCTACCACCTCCCTGGGCAGCACATTCCAATGGCCAATTACTCTTTCTGGGAAGAACTTTCTCCTCACCTCCAGCCTAAACTTCCCCTGGCACAGCTTGAGACTGTGTCCTCTTGTTCTGGTGCTGGTTGCCTGGAAGAAGAGACCAACCCCCATCTGGCTACAACCTCCCTTCAGGTAGTTGTAGAGAGCAAGAAGGTCTCCCCTGAGCCTCCTCTTCTCCAGGCTAAGCAACCCCAGCTCCCTCAGCCTCTCCTCACAGGGCTGTACTCAAGGCCTCTCCCCAGCCTTGTTGCCCTTCTCTGGACACATTCAAGTGTCTCGATGTCCTTCTTAAATTGAGGGGCCCAGAACTGGACACAGGACTCAAGGTGTGGCCTAACCAGTGCTGAGCACAGGGCACAATGACTTCCCTGCTCCTGCTGGCCACACTATTCCTGATGCAGGCCAGGATGCCACTGGCCCTCTTGGCCACCTGGGCAAAGAAGGAAAATGCTGAGGAAAATGGTGCTGATGGCTTAACTTTCGTCTTCCTGCACTCAGAACTGCTGCAGCTCAATGTGCTGGGAATGCTATTTCTTAGTAAATGTTAAACAGAGAGGTTTTTTCCTGTGATCAGCAGCTGACTATGTGCTTTCATCTGAAACACTTTGGTTAGCTGAAGGGAAGCCAAAGCAAAATGAATAGAAATATGTATTTTGTAAGAGGTTCTATTCATGCTGCCTAAAAAATGGTAATGCATTCAGGTGATTCCTTAATATTAAGGAGGCAGATTAGGGGAAACAAAGCTACCACAGTTCTACAGCTACATCCACAGTATTGATCTTTCAGGGTAGCTCTTTGCAGCCTGTACTCCAGCCAGACTCTGGTCAGGTAGCTTCACTGGGTGTCTGTGAATTGTAGATGTGCTTTGAATTCACCACCTATTTCCTGCTGTTACCCTCATCTACTCTCTGGCATTTATCATGGTTCACTGAAACAGCTTCACAAAAGCAACTGAAGAGATTTGCATCTATGAGAGTGTTTTGATAGCACAAGATTGATGAGGCTGACTTTTTATTTTGTAGATGTATGGCAACCCTTCATTTTGCTGGCTTTGTCACTGGTTCTCAGCTCTCAAGAGAACTTTGCTGACTATCTCATTAGATCACCTTCTCAGCAGAACTACTGTCAAGGCTCTTCATGCAGTAGAATGTGCCTGCTGAAAGAGTGAGAGAAAGCAGACTGCAGAGGGGCAGCACGAACTGTGCATGTGAAAAGGCAAAGCCTATCAAGACAGCTACCCTTTGTGAGGCTACCAAAAGAAAAATACAGGCTGCAGATCACCCAGCCATCCACACCCCTGGTCCTTACTACTAGCTCTCTGCTTTTAAAATCAGACCAAGAAGCAGCCTCTACAACTCACCCTCAGCAAGGTGAGCATCAGCAATAGAAGCTTCATCCATTTTCCTCACCAGCTTTTCCTCTTCACACACTGACTAGCCATGACATCAGTTGCCATTTGGAAACTGGTGAGGTGATGTGGCTGTTTGAAGCTGTGGGTGGCTTTAAGACCCACAATGTTATAGAACCCCAGAGCAGGCAGAGTCTTCAGGAGGTGGACTGGAAGATGCATTTAATTCCCCTAAGTCCTGTATTGCTATAAAACTGGCTGCACAGTCACTTTTCGTTACTTTTCCCTCCCTCTGTCCTCCTGGGAAGGATGCCCAGGCTCTTATCTCTCTTGGTGGGGGAGTGAGGCATGGTGTTGGCCTTGGCAATGCTGCCAATTAGTCGTGGAGCAGTGTCTTTCCTAAACTGAGGGGCCCAGAACTGGACTAGGGGGAATGGAGCAAAGCTAGAAGTGAGTACATTCAGATTGGATGTTAGGAAGAAGTTCTTCCCCATGAGGGTGGTGAGACACTGGCACAGGTTGCCCAGGGAGGTGGTGGAAGCCTCATCCCTGGAGGTTCTTAAGGCCAGGCTGGATGTGGCTCTGAGCAAGCTGCTGTAGTCCCAGGCCATGGCAGGAACTTGGAACAGGATGATCCTTAAGGTCCCTTCCAACCCTAGAAATTCTATGATTCTGTGACTTCCATTTAAACTTTCCAATCCTACCCAAGCTTTTGTGTGAGTGGTTTTCTTTTGTTCCTTTTGAAAGAGGTAAAAGAGCAAATCTGTCTTGCACTAAACCACGACACGTGACAACTCAGAGTGGCCTTTTGTCATCAAGAAATCCTTCTGATCCCTCTCACAAAGTCAGTCAGAACCAAGGCCAGTATGATGTTGACACTTTTCTCATTTCTTCATGTCTCTCTCTGAGGCCAGAGTAAACATTCCTCCTTCTGATGCCCTCAAAGTGCCTAAAGTCTGGGGTGCTGATTGACAGTCGGCTGAACATGAGCCAGCAGTGTGCCCAGGTGGCCAAGAAGGCCAATGGCATCCTGGCCTGCATCAAGAATAGTGTGGCCAGCAGGAGCAGGGAAGTCATTGTGCCCCTGTACTCAGCACTGGTTAGGCCACACCTTGAGTGCTGTGTCCAGTTCTGGGCCCCTCAGTTTAAGAAGGACATTGAGACTCTTGAACATGTCCAGAGAAGGGCAAGAAAGCTGTAGAGGGGTCTGAAGCACAGCCCTGTGAGGAGAGGCTGAGGGAGCTGGAGTTGCTTAGCCTGGAGAAGTGGAGGCTCAGGTGAGACCTTCTTGCTGTCTACAACTACCTGAAGGGAGGTTGTAGCCAGGAGGGGGTTGGTCTCTTCTCCCAGGCAACCAGCACCAGAACAAGAGGACACAGTCTCAAGCTGTGCCAGGGGAAGTTTAGCCTGGAGGTGAGGAGAAAGTTCTTCCCAGAAAGAGTAATTGACCATTGGGATGTGCTGCCCAGGGAGGTGGTGGAGTCACCATCCCTGGAGGTGTTCAAGAGGGGATTGGACATGGCACTTGGTGCCATGGTTTAGTAGTCATGAGGTGTTGGGTGACAGGTTGGACTTGATGATCTCTGAGGTATTTTCCAACCTTATTGATTCTTTGATTCTATGACCTTAGTGTTGATTCTATATGACCTTAGTGTTCCCTGGAGGCTTTATAATCCATCTGTGGATCAAATCAGCCAGTCTTAAGCTGTGATGAATTCCCCTGAAAAGCAGCCTGGGTTCTGGCCACCAATGATATGCAGTTCTAGAATATCTAATTGCATTTTTCCAGTGTTTGGGGAGTAAATTACAAATGTCTAAAGAGATGACTACAGGCAAGTTAACTAAGTGGATCTCAGTGCACTCCCATTCAGAAGGCAGACTGTGGGGATAAAATGCTGCAGAACTAAGTAACCAAAATGCAGAGAAAAGAGAGAGCATTCCTGAGTAATATTGGCATTCAAGTGCTTTGCATAGTGGTCTTATACAGATAGATTTTGTTTGTACTTTTGTGTATATGAATATAGAAATATATATAACTATGGACTTTCTTGCACAGGCAGACACTTTCAAATGGTTAGGGAGACAGTATTGGGGAAATTTCCCACACCTCCCCAAACAAACAAAGGCTAGTTTAATCCAAGCTGATTTTTCACCTTGGTCATTTTCAGGAAGATAGAATAGAATAAACCAGGTTGGAAGAGCCCTTCAAGATCATCACGTCCAACCCATCAACCAACCCAACACCACCTAAACAAATAACCCATGGCACCAAGCACCCCATCAAGTCTCCTCCTGAACACCTCCAATGATGGTGACTCCACCACCTCCCTGGGTAGCACATTCCAATGGCCAATCACTCTCTCTGTGCAGAACTTCTTCCTAACCTCCAGCCTAAACCTCTCCTGGTGCAGCTTGGGACTGTGTCCTCTTGTTCTGGTGCTGGTTGCCTGGGAGAAGAGACCAACATTTGTCTGTCTACAACCTCCCTTCAGGTAGTTGTAGAGAGCAATAAGGTCTCCCCTGAGCCTCCTCTTCTCCAGGCTGAGAAACCCCAGCTCCCTCAGCCTCTCCTCACAGGGCTGTGTTCCAAACCCCTCACCAACGTCGTTGCCCTTCTCTGGACTCGTTCCAGCAAGTCAACCTCCTTCCTAAACTGAGGAGCCCAGAACTGGACATAGGACTTGAGGTGTGGCCTACCCAGTGCAGTGTACAGGGGCAGAATGATGAAAGTATCAGTATGTCTGCAGCACCTTTGAATAACTTTGTAAAAAGGGGTCACATATCTCACAGAATCACAGAATGTTAGCGGCTGGAAGGGACATTGAAAGCTCATCCAGTCCAACCTCACTGCCAGGGCAGCTTCACCTAGAGAAGGTCACAGAGGAATGCCTCCAGGCAGGTCCTGAATATCTCCAGAGAGGGAGACTCCATGACCCCCCTGGGCAGCCTGTTCCAGGGTTCTGTCATCCTCACAGGGAAATTTTTTTTCCTTCTGTTTCTGTGGAACTTCCTATGCCTCAACTTCCATCTATTGTCCCTTGTGCTGGCATTGGGCATCCCCCAGCAGAGCCCGGCTTCAGCCTCTGGGCACTCACCCTGCACATCTTTATCAACATGAATGAGGTCACCTCTCAGTCTCCTCCTCTCAAAGCTACAGAGCTACAGCTCATAATACAGCTCATACAGCTCATCATTTTTGTGGCTCTGTGCTGGACTCTTTCAAGCAGTTCCCTGAGGTCCTTCTTGAACTGAGGGGTCCAGAACTGGACACAATATTCCAGAGTGGCCTCACCAGGGCAGAGTAGAGGGGGAGGAGAACCTCTCTTGACCTACTAACCACAGCCCTTCTAATCCACCCCAGAATGGCATTGGCCTTCTTGGCCGTAAGAGCACATTGCTGGCTCATGGTCAACCTTCTATTCTTCCATCCACTAGGACTCCCCTTCTCTGCTCTCCAACAGTCCCCCACCTGTACTGATCCATGGGGTTGTTCTTTCCCAGGTGCAAGAATCCACATTTGTCCTTCTTGAATTTCACTAAATTTCTCCCTGAAAAGGATATGCTCTTGTTTGGAAAAAACACAAACCAAACCAAACCAACAGTGACACAAACCCCACCACCAAAACCCAGCAGCAGCATTTTGCACAAGCTCTCCAGTGCTGTGTTTATGACTGTATCAGAGAGGAGTTTCACAGACATTTCATTCATTTATTTATTTATTTCTAACTGGGGGCTGTTAAAACAGATGAAGGAATCATAAAGAGCTAGAAGCACATGATTGCTGTATATAGTTATGCACAAAGGCAACTTTGTCAATTCAGTACTAACCTTTCAGCCCAGAGGATACAGACTGACTTCTGTCCCTCTGCATCCTGACACTGGGTCATTCTCATTAGAGTGTTTAAAAAAAACCACTGTAAGGAAAGCACAGAGTTAAATATTCTCCAGCAAAGCTTTCATGCCTCTACAGCTGGAGTCAAGACAAAGAAGGACAGCTCTCTGTGGTTTTATGCTTATGTGGTTAGTACATCTCCCAGGCAGCAAGCACCAGGACAAGAGGACACAGTCTCAGGCTGCGCCAGGGGAGGTTCAGGCTAGATGTTAGGAAAAAGTTCTATACAGAGAGAGTGATTGCCCATTGGAATGGGCTGCCTGGGGAGGTGGTGGAGTCGCCATCACTGGAGGTGTTCAGGAGGAGACTTGATGGGGTGCTTGGTGCCGTGGGTTAGTTGTTTAGGTGGTGTTGGATTGGTTGATAGGTTGGATGCGATGATCTTGTAGGTCTCTTCTAACCTGGTTTATTCTATGTATTCTATGCATTCTATGTATTCTACGTCACACCCCCTGCTCAGGGTGATGTTAGAAGATCCATCCAAGCAGGGATGAGAAAAAACCTGTAGGCACTGTGCAGAGGGAAGACTCTGTAGGATCAATAGCGAACCTAGGCCAGAAAGAGCAGAATGCTTCACTTCTGCCCTCAGATCTGCTCCCTGTGGGGGTTGAGAGATGGGCAAGCAGCCAATTAGAGTTCCTGCCTTTGGCACCATAAATCTTCCGTGACCTTTAGAACACCTATACAGATTTGATGTAAAGCACACATTCAAAGTCACCTTTGTTCCCCACGCACCCTAGACTCTGGGCTTTTCTGAAATGACCTCTTCAGAAGGAAGAAATAGAATATTTATAAAACCTACAATTATTTCTTTTTAAGCACACACTAATGAAATCTTGTTGAGCAAATCAACTATTTCTGACTCACCTCCACAGACAGACACCAATTTCCTGCCTCTGCAAAACAGGCAGCAGCATGCTTTGTCTTTAAATCACTCCAGCAAGGAGCACTTCCTCAATTTCTGTTTGGAATCTCTCTCTTGACAGTTAGTCTCAGTTTTCCTTTTACTCTGCTTCACCCCATCATGTGAAGGCTCACCTTGCAGATCACCTCGGTGGTCTCTTCACTGTTGTTAGATAGTTTTGTCTTAGTTGCCACCTCTGCCAGACAGAAAAGAAGAAGAGGCCTGATCATAGATATCTCCCACTCCCTTTCCCAACCAGGCTTCCTTTCCTAACAAAACTCCTCTGTAATTTCAGCCTGAATATGAGCAGATTTACTCCAGTCCTCCAACTGAGGACTCCTTGGAAGGAGAAATGCAATCTTTTCTTTCCAAGTCAGCATGTAATTACATGCAGGCCACACGGTCTGTAGCATCTTCACAGTTATTTTCATCCCAGAGAAAGACTAGGCTGAGCGTAGCACCATACAGTGTAATTTAACACAGAGCAGGCTCAGCCCCAGAAAGCACTGAAATAGAAACTTCTGACTACTCTCAGTTTTAACTCTAGCCTAAAACCCATGGTACTTTTGCAGCTGCCATAATTCAGCTACTGTGGTACCCTAAAATAATCACAGAATCATAGAATCAGTCAGGGTTGGAAGGGACCACAAGGATCATCTAGTTCTAACCCCCCTGCCATGGGCAGGGACACCCCACACTACAGCAGGCTGGCCAGAGCCTCATCCAGCCTGGGCTTAAACACCTCCAGGGACGGGGCCTCAACCACCTCCCTGGACAACCCATTCCAGGGCTTCACCACTCTCATGGGGAAGAACTTCCTCCTCACCTCCAGCCTGAATCTTCCCATCTCCAGCTTCATTCCATTCCCCCTAGTCCTATCACTACCTGAGATCCTGAGCAGTCCCTTCCCAGCCTTCTTGTAGCCCCCTTCAGATACTGGAAAGCCACAATAAAGTCACCTGGGAGCCTTCTCTTCTCCAGACTGAACAGCCCCAACTCCTTCAGTCTGTCCTCATAGGAGAGGTGCTCCAGCCCTCTGCTCATCCTCGTGACCCTTCTCTGGACACACTCCAGCACCTCCATATTCCTCTTGTAATAAGGGCTCCAGAACTGGATGCAGTACTCCAGGTGGGTGTGTTTTACTTTTTTGTTTCCCTGTGAGTTAGGAGCTATCAGCATCTCCCTTTTGGAAATGACTAACAAAGGCACAAATACTACATCTTTTCATGTCTTCCAAAACAGCTCTTTGATTCTTAACCTAACTATGGATTTCAAAAACTGGAGCTGGGCACTGGCACCAAAAAAACACTAAATAAACTACAGCTGGTCTGGTGTTTGCAGCTGGCATGACTGGGAAATCACTTGGTTTCTCAATTACATTTAAAGTAACAACTCTGCAAACTTAAACCACATTTCCTCTAGAAAATGGTGGGGCATCCAAAGAAAGTTCCTGGGAACATTCAGCTGGTGATGAGATGTCTGTAGATCTGGCAGATGGAACAGATAGCCCAGTCTTGACAAAGTCAGAAAGACTGGTAGGTGTATCTCATTGGCCATAGTTTGTTGCTATCTGGTCAAGCAGAAGTTTCACAAAGAAATGACCATATATTAGCCTGGTTGTCCAGCACAGGTGGAGCAAGTGCTTCATATCTTAATACTGATATGGGGCTTTCATTGCTCAGAAACTTCCTAGGCAAAGTTAGACCTCACTACTCAACACTAGACATAACTTCACACAGGATCCTTTGCACACAGAGCTACCAGTTTGGGCAAGATCACGCCTCAGTCTGTACTTCTCCAGGATGTTGCTTTCCCCCTTTATACTCTTTACCCTCTGGGTCTCTTCTCTCTTTCATCCTCTTCCTAGCTCCTAACAACCCCACACACAGAATCAAAGAATTGTTAGAGTTGGAAGGGACCTCAAAGATCATCCAGTTCCAACCCCCCTGCCATGGCCAGGGACACCTCACACTACAGCAGGTTGCTCACAGACACATCCAGCCTGGCTACAAAAACCTCCGGGGCTGGGGCCTCTACCACCTCCCTAGGCAACCTGCTTCAGTGTCTGACCATCCTCATGCTGAAGAATTACTTCCTGGCATCCAATCTGAACCTACGCACTTCTAGTTTTGCTCCAATTCCCCCAGTCACAGAATGACAGTATCACAGTATCACCAAGGTTGGAAGAGACCTCAAAGATCATCAAGTCCAACCTGTCACCACAGACCTCATGACTAAACCACAGCACCAAGTGCCACATCCAATCCCCTCTTGAACACCTCCAGGGATGGTGACTCCACCACCTCCCTGGGCAGCCCATTCCAATGGCTAACAGCTCTCTCAGGGAAGAACTTTCTCCTCACCTCCAGCCTAAGCTTCCCCTGGTGCAGCTTGAGACTGTGTCCTCTTGTTCTGGTGCCGGTTGCCTGGGAGAAGAGACCAACCCCCTCCTGGCTACAACCTCCCTTCAGGTAGCTGTAGACAGCAATAAGGTTCTGTCACTACCCAACATCCTCAAAAGTCCCTCACACTCTGGCCTTCTGCTTAGGTATCAAAGTACTGTTCAAGAGAGCAGTTTATTTTGCTGACCAGCTTGCTCTCTCAGTTTATCACTTCCTCTGGAGCTCTAGCCCTAAGATTCTTTTTTTTTCAGTGGACAGAAAGTGTTCTGTTAGACCAAAACTTGTCTTTGCAGAAGCAGTACAACTGGTATGTTTATCTCAGCAGGGGAAATGCCTCCAAAATCTGATTTCTATAAAACCATTCACAGGAATCGTGTGCTCCTCTCCTCAACTGAGGCAGCTCTGTCATACCATCAATGGCAGAAATCACACAGGCATAATTAAATGGGAGATGTTTGAGTACACTTTTTCTTGGGCAGTAGCATTCAGGCATATAGTCAGCATAAGCTAATAAATCTGTAATCTGACAGGTCTGATAGCATCTCAATCACAGAATCACAGAATCACCAAGGTTGGAAGAGACCTCAAAGATCATCAAGACCAACCTGCCACCACAGACCTCATGACTAAACCATGGCACCAAGTGCCACGTCCAATCCCGTCTTGAACACCTCCAGGGATGGTGACTCCACCACCTCCCTGGGCACCATATTCCAATGGCTAACAACTCTCTCAGGGAAGAACTTTCTCCTCACCTCCAGCCTAAACTTCCCCTGGCACAGCTTGAGACTGTGTCCTCTTGTTCTGGTGCTGGTTGCCTGGGAGAAGAGACCAACCCCTCCCTGGCTACAACCTCCCTTCAGGTAGTTGTGGGGAGCAAGAAGGTCTCCCCTGAGCCTCCTCTTCTCCAGGCTAAACAACCCCAGCTCCCTCAGCCTCTCCTCCCAGGGCTGTGCTCAAGGTCTCTCCCCAGCCTCATTTCCCTTCTCTGGACTCGTTCAAGTGTGTCTATGTCCTTCTTAAACTGAGGGGCATTAAATTCCCTCCCAGTCTTCCCCAGACTATAAAGTCCCAGGTCTCTCATCCTCTCCCCTCTTCATTCTCTGATGCTTTAAGCCAGCAAACTTCTGACTTCCACAGAAGCCCTGCAGGGAGAAGACTTGTGGGGCTGTACTTCAGCCAGCTGGTTAGGATACACAAGCCAGGCTGCAGCTAGGTATGCATGGAGGTTGCTAGAGTGGGGCATACCAATATGGCTTAGGGTGAACCTTGTTGAGTAGGGTTCTGGGTTGGACTTGGTGATCCTGAGGGTCTTTTCCAACCTGAATGTTTCTGTGATGCTGTGAACGTATTGGACACCAGAACTGTTCTCTCTTTCTGGCCTAAATTGAACTGTTGCAAAGTCATGCCTTATTTTCATGCTGTCCTTAAAAAACTGCTCCAGCAATTTGAACTAGGAGGATCTCAGCTTTTAATTTTTCCTCCTTTTTTAACCAAGTAAGAGTTGTTTAGCATTTGTTGTTCTGCAAGAAAGAGGAAAAAGGCATTGCTTATTTAAGCTCAAAATCTAGCTGCATATCATTTATTCTCCTCTTCAAAACAGATCTGGAGTTCTGAGCCAGTTCCTGGTGATCACTGAATTCTTGGATCTGATCTTACCAGGTCTATAATGTTTGCTACTGGAGAAGCTACTCTTTGTACACTGTGTCACGACTGTGTGTGAGTGAGAGAGCATGCAGGAGAAGCTGTGTGCAGAAGAAGCTGCATGCCAATACCTATGCATTTATTACTTGTTGCCTCCTCAAATTTGAGGGCATATAGTCATAATTGGGAGAAAGCCAAGCAGGTAGGAGGTACATCTGCTTTATATCTTTTAAGTGCTAGTAGAAATAGATAGGTAATAGATGGATACATAGCTAAACAGATGAGTTGGATAGAGGGACTATCCTTGTGCTACTGCTTATAGCATGTGTTCATTCCCCAGCAGGCATCATAGTATCACACAGGCACACTGCTCTTGAAAGGCATCTCTGAATCAGAATGGTCTGGGTTGGAAGGGACCTCCAAATATCATCCAGTCTAAACTCCTCTGCAGTCAGCAGGGACATCCTCAACTAGCTCAGGCTGCCTAGAGCCCTTTTGAGTCTCACCTTGAATATCTCCAGGGGTGGAGCCTGAACCTTGATTTATTAATACATCATTTAGCTTATTTATAAAACAACCAGCTGTCTATCTATATCTAAGTATATTTCAAAGTTGGAAGCTACTATAAAACAGGAGTTTAATCCGTTCCTTTAACCTATTGCCTCCTAATATATGCTGTCTGTGATGTTCTTCCAGCTTCCAGATGGAAAGCCATTTCCCAAACCATATAATTCTTGCTGGATTTCTTTCTAAAATATAACCCAACCAGAAGCTGCAAGTTTGATACAGCTGTTAGTGGTCAGATTCTTTTGCTTGAGTTATGCAGATCTGATTGAATTATTGTATTAGCCACTTTTGGCCTTCAAACAAAAACAATACAAAGCAACACAACATAAAAAATCTGATTTCCCTATTCCCTTTCCAAAGACCACAAACAGCTTGGGACTAACTTTCTTCTGCAGAAAGAAACCTAGCAGTTTATGCTGTGGGTACAACAAACTATGCCAGTGAGGTAATCTTATTTGTTTCATCCCCACAGTCATTGCATAACATTTCTGGGAAGCAGAGCCCTTGGCTTAGAAATCAAGACCCACAAGTGTTATTCATACTGTTACACAAAGCTCTGGGCAACATGTGGTGCTCAGAGTTATGGTAAACCAGACTTGCAGGCTGGTTTACCTGCTGTACCTGCATCTTGCCTTCCACAGGAGGACATAAGCCAGTTTGGGCTACTTGCTGGTCTAACTCCAAGCATGACGCAGACTGCGAATTTAGGGGTATCACAGTATCACAGTATCACCAAGGTTGGAAGAGACCTCAAAAGTCATCAAGTCCAACCTGTCACCACAGACCTCACGACTAAACCATGGCACCAAGTGCCACATCCAGTCCCCTCTTGAACATCTCCAGGGATGGGGACTCCACCACCTCCCTGGGCAGCACATCCCAATGGCTCTGTGAAGAACTTTTTCCTCACTTCTAGCCTACACTTCCCCTGGTGCAGCTTGAGACTGTGTCTTCTTGTTCTGGTGCTGGTTGCCTCAGAGAAGAGACCAACTCCCACCTGGCTACAACCTCCCTTTTGGTAGTTGTAGAGAGCAATAAGGTCTCCCCTGAGCCTCCTCTTCTCCAGTTTAAACAACCCCAGCTCCCTCAGCCTCTCCTCATAGGGCTTGTGCTCGAGGCCTCTCCCCAGCCTTGTTGCCCTTCTCTGGACACATTCAAGTGTCTCAATGTCCTTCTTAAACTGAGGGGCCCAGAATTGGACTGGTAGCCTAAGAATAGAGAGTCTGAAAGTTTGGATGGGAATACTTGTTGAGAGGTGGGTATCTATTTCCTCTGACAACCCATCTGAGAATTATAAAAGACTGGCATATTCACGTGATTTCCTCCCCATCTTTTCTTGGTTTAGGGTTTCATTAAGTCTGTTTATAGATTCAGAAAGTCACTCTGCCTGGCATTATTTAGCATCAACAGTATCATTCCTGTGGCAGTTATGCTATCTAGGGATTGAAATAGAATATAGTGCTTCAATGCACGCTATGTGCGCATTGCAGCCCAGAGAGAAGCATTCTGAGAAACTCTGGATGGAAAACCAAGTACTGCAAAATGTTGTTAAAAGCAGCATGCCAAATTTACAGGGCAAGTCCAAATTTAGCCCTTGTGTAGTGCAACTGGGTTTCTTCACTCAAATGACCAGATCTTGACTGGGCAGATATCAATAAAACTCCACTCTCTGGCCCAAAGCCTCTTAAAGACAAAAATCTCCTCAAGGCATTTGCCTCCTGATAGGCATAACACTGGGAGAATACCAAACCAACCTCCTGCTCTCTGAGTCCTGCTTTGCACTTACTCCAGAAACTTCAGTTACTAATCAATACAAGAATACAGAATTAACCAGGTTGGAAAAGACCTTTGGGATCATCGAGTCCAACTATGACCCAACACCATCTAATCAACTAAACCATGGCACCAAGCACCCCATCCAGTCTCTTTTTAAACACTTTCAGGGATAGTGACTCCATCACCTCCCTGGGCAGCACGTTCTAATGGCCAATCTTTCTAGGAAGAACTTTCTCCTCACCTCCAGCCTAAACCTCCCCTGGCACAGCTTGAGACTGTGTCCTCTTGTTCTGTCACAGGTTGCCTGGGAGAAGAGACCAACCCCTACCTGGCAACAACCTCCTTTCAGGTACCAGTTAGATTTCACACTAATACTCTAGTTAATCTTCACGAGTTCAGTTACTGCAGACTCTCTTTATAAGTCTCTGGTGTGCAGAGAGTAGCTGCAGAGGCATAGCATTAATAAAAGTATAGGATAAAGACAGAGGTGATCATTTGTCATGATTTCTTTTGTGATGTGCATAACAAAACACTTCTTGCCAGAAGCAAAAGCATAGAGCAGTTTTGACTGTTTAGATCATTCATTGTATTCAGTGGTCAGATGCAAAGAAAGGAAAAGTGGTAACTTAGAATCTCAGAATCACTGGACATTAGAGGCCAGAATGGACCTCCAGAGATCATCGAGTCCAACTCCCCAGCCAAAAGCAAGATCACCCAGAGTAGTCCACACAGGAATGCATCCAGGTGGGTTTGGAAAGGCTCCAGAGAAGGAGACTCCACAACCTCTCTGGGCAGCCTGCTCCAGGGCTCTGTCACCCTCACTGTAAAGAAGTTTCTCCTCATGTTGGGGTGAAACCTTCTATGTTCAAGTTTGTATCCATTGTTCCTTGTGTTATTACTGTGCACCACCCAAAAGAGTTCAGCCCCCTCCACTTGCCACCCACCCCTCAGCTATTGATAGACATTGATCATATCCCCTCTCAGCCTTCTATTCTCCAGACTAAACTGCCCCAAGGCTCTCAGTCCCTCTTCACAGGGGAGATGCTCAAGTCTCCTCATTTGAGGTGTCTATATATTAGCAGGGGCAGAGCAAGCCTGCAATTTACAGCCCGCAAAGTTGGTTTGCTCACCTGTGGTATGTGGGGATGGTTGGGTCCAAAGATTAAATCATTAAACCCTCTTTCACCTAAAATTTCCTGGTTTCTTTAAGCACATACATTAGATTGAATCTCAGCATGTAGATCACCTTGTTGGTTACAGATCTCTTTGTTGGTTGGATGGCCCCTATGTTGATCATTTGTTTAGCTGGCCAGACCCCTTCCAAATACTTTTGTGTACTCAGACTATCCTAATCCCAAGTGCCTGGTTATAATCTGTATTTACTGACATAATTGACACAATGGCAACTAAATAAACTGAAAGAGTAAACTACAGCACAGGAGGTTCCACCTCAGAGCGAGGAGGATCTGTGAGGGGCACAGAGCACTGGAAAAAGACCCATTTGGATGTGTTCCTATGTGACTTGTGCTGGATTCTATGGTCCTGCTCTGGCAGAGGGTTGGACTCAATGATCTCTTTGGTCCCTTCCAACTCCTAATATCCTGTGATCCTCTAAAAAGAGTAGCTGTCTGCTGCTGAAATGAGTATAAAACCTGCAGCATGTAGCAAGGTCCTTGGTGAGAAACTTGCACACCTGTCTGGTGCTGAGCTGCTTGGTGTTAGCAAAGGCCCAGGGCTGGCTGGGCCTAAGCAGATATATTCAGGACTGACCAATCCATTTTCTCATCCCTCTCATGAAGTCCAAGATTAAATGTTTTTAAGGTTTGGTAAGAGTTATTCTTTCACCCACCCCTTTAATTTTCACATGCTTCTCTTATTTCTCTGCTTGGGCTGGCACAAGGAGCAAGGGCAGGATACTCTGATCTTTCCAGCCTGACTAGAAAAGGGATATATTAGAAATGTAATAAAAAGCATATCTCCTGGAGATTTGCATCCTGGTTTTGCAGATGAATCTGTAGCTAAGGCAATCAACAAGACTTTTGGGTGCCCTATGACTTCACAAGCCCTATGAGGAGAGGCTGAGGGAGCTGGGGTTGTTTAGCCTGGAGAAGAGGAGGCTCAGGGGAGACCTTCTTGCTCTCTACAGTTCCCTGAAGGGAGGTTGTAGCCAGGTGAGGTTTGGTCTCTTCTCCCAGGCAACCAGCACCAGAACAAGAGGACACAGTGTCAAGCTGCACCAGGGGAAGTTTAGGCTGGAGGTGAGGAGAAAGTTCTTCACAGAGAGAGTTGTTGGCCATTGGGATGTGCTGCCCAGGGAGGTGGTGGAGTCACCATCACTGGTGGTGTTCAAGAAAGGATTGGACGTGGCACTTAGTGCCATGGTTTAGTAGTCATGAGGTCTTGGATGACAGGTTGGACTTGATGATCTTTGGTGTCTTTTCCAGCCTTGTTGATTCTCTGATTCTCTGATTCTTACTTGCACAGAATTATTTGGTTGCTCTGCAGCACCAATTACAACAGGCACGAGATATGGTTGCTGGTGTGGGTTAATGTAATCTGTCACAACCCACAATCTGTACTTTCAACTGCTTTACAAGGTGCTTGTACTTGACACACTGATGTCCTCAACCCCCATCAGCATCACTCATTTGCTAAATGATCTGACTCCTAAAGAGCAGCACTCCAGTTTCGTTTGCTTACCATTGAGATAAATTGTTTTTACCATTTGCCACTAGAGAAAAGCTGTTCAGCAGGCATTTAGCCTAGGCCATCCAGCCTGTTCTTTGCCACAACTTTCCACTTTCTTGACCCTTTTGCCACTGCCAGCTTGGTGCTTGACCTGACTGTACAAGACAGGCCAACATTCTGTCTGTCTCTGGGAAACAAGACACTTCCCCCTTTCTCTAAGTGTCCATCTCATGCAGCTCAGTATCAGTTGTGCAGTCTGTGCCTGCATCATGCAGAGGTCTTCCACTGATGTCAGGACATGCACTAAATACAGCACTGAACAGAGCGGAGGATTTTGCCCTTATTTAGTGAAAAGAGCTTGGACACATGTTGAACTGATGAGCTCAGCTGGGTGTAGAGCAAATAGCCACAGTCATTTGCCAAGCTTTATTTAACACTCTTAAACGAGGTTATTTTGTTAAAGCTAAGCCCTTCCAAAGCTTCTTTACTTGGGATCCCATGTGCAAATCATCTTTAAGTAGAGAAATGTGTGAAGGGGAAATCCATACAAAGTATCTGCAAACAGGTACCTGAGGTTAGAGTGTGATCTGTGGTTACTCAGAAGGATCCTCTAACACATTCTTGCTTGACATAATTAACTGTCCCTGTTATTCCATCACACTACAGTAGCTCACCATATGGTGGCTCATCCATTTTGGAGTGCTTCATAAATGAGTGTTATTTTTAATTTTAAGAACTCTAGCAGAAAAGACAAATTACAGGAGAAATTACCCATACCCTATCTTAATAAACTCAGAGCTAGATCTGGCTAACACACATTAATTACACTAATTAAATGTCGATATGTGTCCAGGAGCGCAGCTCTTCAACACTGTAAATGTCACCAATTGGCAAACAGGCAAAATCCTCCACAACTCTGCCTCTCCAGATTGCAAGCAAGTTCTGCCATGCACCTCCTGTGACACCACAAAGGGAGGAGAGGAGACTCAAGGACAGGAGAGGAGCGGAGACTCAGGAGAGGAGACTCAGAAGAGGAGAGGAGACTCAGGAGAGGAGACTCAGGAGAGGAGACTCAGGAGAGGAGAGGAGAGGAGACTCAGAAGAGGAGAGGAGACTCAGGAGAGGAGACTCAGGAGAGGAGACTCAGAAGAGGAGAGGAGACTCGAGGAGAGGAGAGGAGACTCGAGGAGAGGAGACTCGAGGAGAGGAGAGGAGAGGAGACTCGAGGAGAGGAGACTCGAGGAGAGGAGAGGAGACTCGAGGAGAGGAGACTCGAGGAGAGGAGAGGAGACTCAGGAGAGGAGAGGAGACTCGAGGAGAGGAGAGGAGAGGAGACTCGAGGAGAGGAGACTCGAGGAGAGGAGACGAGAGGAGACTCGAGGAGAGGAGACTCGAGGAGAGGAGACTCGAGGAGAGGAGAGGAGACTCAGGAGAGGAGAGGAGACTCGAGGAGAGGAGACTCGAGGAGAGGAGAGGAGACTCGAGGAGAGGAGACTCGAGGAGAGGAGAGGAGACTCGAGGAGAGGAGAGGAGAGGAGACTCGAGGAGACTCGAGGAGAGGAGAGGAGACTCGAGGAGAGGAGAGGAGAGGAGAGGAGAGGAGACTCGAGGAGAGGAGAGGAGAGGAGACTCGAGGAGAGGAGAGGAGAGGAGACTCGAGGAGAGGAGAGGAGACTCGAGGAGAGGATACTCGAGGAGAGGAGAGGAGAGGAGAGGAGACTCGAGGAGAGGAGAGGAGACTCGAGGAGAGGAGAGGAGAGGAGACTCGAGGAGAGGAGAGGAGAGGAGAGGAGAGGAGACTCGAGGAGAGGAGAGGAGAGGAGACTCGAGGAGAGGAGAGGAGACTCGAGGAGAGGAGAGGAGAGGAGAGGAGAGGAGAGGAGAGGAGAGGAGAGGAGAGGAGAGGAGAGGAGAGGAGAGGAGAGGAGAGGAGAGGAGAGGAGAGGAGAGGGTAGGAACTGCTATCAGTGAAGCAGGAGCAGCAGCTACTGCAGCACTCCACCTATAAGTGTTTCTCTGTTATTCCCTGTTGATCATTTGTGTTGGCAGCTGCAGCATACAGAGAGGGGAGGCAAGAGTTTGAACATGGGTGTGCTGTTAGGGGATGTCACTTTTGAGCTCTGTGCAATCAGACAGGGAGTTTGTCTAGCATAAAGGTCTCAAATAGTTGCCCCGATCTATAACCACCAATCTTCATTTTAGTGATGCTGAATGAATCCTTTGGTGCTGTTGTTTCGAGTGGTTTTGACAGAGTAAGGTCTGAAGTAAAGAAAAATGAATTCTTTCTCAGTTGTTCCCTCCCTTGAGGAAGTGTGGGGACTCTCCTAACAGGGTTCACTAATCTTGTACACTGGAATCTATCAAAGGTTTTGGAAGTAAAACTTGGTACTTGTGTAACACGCTTTTCTAGTTCCTCATCGTCCAAAGGCAATCTGCTCTCCATTGCCTTAAGGCAAATCAGGAGAGGTCATGGAGCAGATGATCTGGAGTGCCAGTATGCAGCAACAGCAATGGACTGATAAGACTCAGTCAGTATGGGTTCATAAAGGACAGGTCCTGCTCAAGGAACCTGATCTCCAGTGACAGGATGACCTGTTTAATGGATGAGGGAAGAGCTGCGGATGCTGTACTTTAGTAAAGCATTTGTCCTGTACTTCAGTAAAGCATTTGACCTGTTCTCAAGCATAAGTCCTATAAGAAGAGGCTGAGGGAGCTGGGGTTGTATAGCCTGGAGAAGAGGAGGCTCAGTGGAGACCTTATTGCTCTCTACAACTACCTGGAACATGGTTGTAGCCAGGTGGGGGTTGGTCTCTTCTCCCAGGTAACCAGCACCAGAACAAGAGGACACAGTCTCAAGCTGCACCAGGGGAAGTTTAGGCTGGAGGTTAGGAAGAAGTTCTTCATAGAAAGAGTGATTGGCAATTGGAATGTGCTGCCCAGGGAGGTGGTGGAATCACCATCCCTGGAGGTGTTCATAAAAGGATTGGACATGGCACTTGGAGCCACGGTTTAGTTGTCAGGAGGTGTTGGATACTGGGTAATGGGTTGGACTTGATGATTTCTGAGGTGTTTTCCAACCTGGTTGATTCTATTCTATTCTATGATTCTCAGCAAAGCATTTGACACCATCTCCCACAGCATCCTCCTGGAGAAACCAGCTGCCCATGGCTTGGATGGGTGGACACTGTGCTGGGTGAAAAAAATAGAAAATAAAAAGAACTGGCTGGATGTCTGGGCTCAAAGAGTGGTGGTGACTGGAGTTAAATGGAGCTGGTGGCTGGTCACAAGTGGTGTTCCCCAGGGCTCTGTATTAGGGTCAGTTGTGCAGGATACAAGACCAATTTTCACATCCTGCCCTTGAGTCACAACCACCCCATGCAATGCTACAGACTTGGGGAAGAGTAGCTGGAAAGCTGCCCAGTAGAGAATGACCTGCAGGTGTCGATCAACAGTCAGCTGTACATGAACCAGCAGTGTGTCCAGGTGGCCAAGAAGGCCAACAGCATTCTGGCCTGTATCCAGAACAGTGTTGCCAGCAGAAACAGAGATGTGATTGTCCCCTGTAATAAGCACTGGTGAGGCCTCACCTTGAGAACTGTGTTCAGCTTTGGGCTGCTCACTACAAGAAAGGCATTGTGGTGCTGGAGCATATCCAGAGAAGGGCAATGAAGCTGGTGAAGGGTCTGGAGAACAAGTCTTATGAGAAGCAGCTGAGGGAACTTGAATTATTTAGCCAGGAGAAGAGGAGGCTCAGGGAAGACTGTATAACTCTCCACAACTACCTGAAAGGTTGTAGTGAGGAGGCTGCTGGTCACTTCTCCCTAGAACCAGATGATAAGAGGAAATGGCCTCAAGGTGCACCAGGGCAGGTTTAGATTGGATATTAGAAGAAACTTCACTGAAAGAGCTATCAAACAGTGGAACAGACTCCCCAGGGAGGTAGCTGAATCCCCATCCCTTGAGCTGTTTAACACACAGACAGCTGTGGTGCTAAGAGACACAGATTAGCACCAGACTTGGCAGAGTTAGATAATGGTTTGACCTGATGATCTTAAAGGTCATTTCCAACTGAAACTATCCTAGGATTCTATCATAGAATAGAATAGAATAGAGTAGAGTAGAGTAGAGTAGAGTAGAGTAGAATAGAATAGAATAGAATAGAATAGAATAGAATAGAATAGAATAGAATAGAATAGAATTGAATTAACCAGGTTGGAAAAGACCTTCTAGATCACCAAGTCCAACCTATCACCCAACACCATCTAATCAACTAAACCATGGCACCAAGCACCCCATCCAGTCTCTTCCTAAACACTTCCAGTGATGGTGACTACAGCACCTCCCTGGGCAGCACATCCCAATGGCCAATCTCTCTTTCTGGGAAGAACTTCTTCCTAACCTCCAGCCTAAACCTCCCCTGGTGCAGCTTGAGACTGTGTCCTCTTGTTCTGGTGCTGGTTGCCTGGGAGAAGAGACCAACCCCCACCTGGCTACAACCTCCCTTCAGGTAGTTGTAGAGAGCAAGAAGGTCTCCCCTGAGCCTCCTCTTCTCCAGGCTAAGCAACCCCAGCTCCCTCAGCCTCTCCTCCAGGCTGAACACCCTCAGCTGCTCCTCACCAGCTCCAGACCCCTCCCCAGCTTTGTTGCCCTTCTCTGGACACCTTCCAGCAACTCAACATCTTTCCTAAACTGAGGGGCCCAGAACCACTTCAAGATGCTCTATCAGTCCCATAGAAATGAATAAATAAAGATGCAGTCAGTTGACAACTCTGATCAACTGTGACATAAGGACATATTGCTTGCTTTGTGGTCATTAGCCATTGGAATGTGCTGCCCAGGGAGGTGGTGGAGTCACCATCCCTGGAGGTGTTCAAGAGGGGATTGGATGTGGCACTTGGTGCCATGGTCTAGTCATGAGGTCTGTGGACAGGTTGGACTTGATGGTCTTTGAGGTCTTTTCCAGCCTTGGTGATTCTGTAATTCTATGGTAGTACTGAGCAGATTTTCCACTGCCATTACTGCTGAATTCCTGCTGTTTAAGTGTTTGGGTTGTTTTTTTCTGTCTTCACGACAGCCTGTTGCCTTTCTTTAAGGAATGAACTTGTATAGGAATAGTTCATAGAGTTCATGCTGTAACTATAGGGAGCTTTCAAGCCTGGCTCTGAAGAGCCACTCAGAAACCACAAACTTCTCCGGTGAGAATTTGCCCTTCGGCCGTCACCTAGGGCTGCGTTTGCAAAATCAGCACTGCCACCTTGTGACACAAAGAAGTGCTCAGCGGGGATCTGGTTTTGTGGGCTCAATTCCCATCGCAGCACTGGTTTGGGAAAAGCCATGGGGAGACAGAATCACAGAATCACCAAGGTTGGAAGAGACCTCAAAGCTCATCAAGTCCAACCTGTCACCGCAGCCCAGAAGCTGCAAACGCCTCAGATTAAACACTTGTTTGTGTGGTTTGATGAGAGGGTCTTAAAGTGTTGCAAGGAAAGGTTCCATTTCTCGGTGCAGCACCATCTTTAAAAGGCATCAGCAATTAGAGAGAGCCTGATTCCACTTTCTGATGTTGTTATTAGCTATTATTAATTTGCAAAATGACCCTTGTTAAAGTCACATTTTGACTGTGTCTGCCCCTGGAAAAGCTAATTTCTCTATCATGCATCTCTACCAAAACTTTCCTCAGTTGCTGCCTAATCCTGTGGAAAACAAGTTCTCCACCCTCAAAGATTCTTCCATCCTCCAAAAGCACTTCAGCTGCCTGCTCTGTACCCATCACACATGCAAGACACATCAGTATCTATAAAATAGGTTTTCTTCTACTCATAACTCCAGGATTCTTCTGGTCATCTCAGAGAACACAAAATGGAGTGAGCTCTTCTCCAGACAGTTTTGAGGAACTCAGAGCTTAATGTTGTCCCTCTTGGCCCATGCACATGAGAAGAATTCATTATCTTCTGTTTAAATTCTTTCCCTTAGCACAATTCACCTGGCTAACAGAATGTGTAGTTCAGAATTAGGTGTGAAGGCTTTCCACAAATCAGAAGCAGATGTCTTAGCTTCCTACAAAAATAACAATACATTCTAGAAGTGGAACATTATTTCTTTAGTAAAATAAAGCAGGCAGAAGTTGTTATGTTATATTGCTAGGTATTCAGGAAGGTTAGGTGATTTTTCTCTCCCTTCTCTCCAGTTTTGGTCATTGTGTTTGTTTGTTGGTTGTGTTTTTTTTCAGTTTGGGCATTCTGGTGGATTTAGGCAGCCTTCTATAAAATGAAGATGTGCTGGAGCATGTCCAGAGAAGGGCCACAAGGATGGTCAGAGGGCTGGAGATCCTCTCCTATGAGGACAGACTGAGAGAACTGGGGTTGTTCAGTCTGGAGAAGAGAAGGCTCCAAGGAGACCTTCCTGTGGCATTCCAGTATCTGAAGGGGGCTACAAGAAAGCTGGGAAGGGACTTCTGAGGGTGTCAGGGAGTGATAGGACTGGGGGGAATGGAGCAAAACTAGCAATGGATAGATTGAGATTGGATGTTAGGAAGAAGTTCTTCCCCATGAGGGTGGTGAGACACTGGCACAGGTTGCCCAGGGAGGTGGTGAAAGCCTCATCCCTGGAGGTTTTTGAGGCCAGGCTGGATGTGTCTCTGGGCATCCTGATGTAGTATGAGGTGTCCCCCCGTGGCAGGGAGGTTGGAACTAGGTGATCCTTGAGGTCCCTTCCAACCCTAACAATTCTGTGATTTATGATATGCTAGAATTCTGTTTCTTGAGGAAAAAAATAACCAACAAAAATGACAACCATGTCATTCACCTCAATATGCCTTGGAGCAAATGCTGGTACAGATGGGCTTGTGTGAACCATTAAGCTCAGGGGAATCTGGGATGTGGCACTGACTTTTTGCAACTAAGGCCTGCTTTACAGACTGTGTAAAAGCTTCTGACCTGTGTCAGTCACACTCACAGAAAATCAAACCTCCTATATTTCCATGAGGAATTTTTTTTTCCCTTTGAGGGTGACAGAACCCTGGAACAGGCTGCCCAGGGGGGTTGTGGAGTCTCCCTCTCTGGAGATATTCAAAGCCCCCTGGCTGTGTTCCTGTGTGATCTGCTCTAGGTGATTCTGCTCTGGCAGGAGGGTTGGACTGGATGAGCTTTCGAGGTCCCTTCCAGCCCCTAACATTCTGTGATAACTGTTAAGGAGAAAAATGATTTCTCTGTTGGTTTTGGCTAAGCAAAAGTGCTTTTCCTCTCTTGTCTTTTAAGAAGGAAAATAATAATAATAATAATAATAAAGAGTAACTTGTCTATCAGTTTTGATCAAGCAAAGGGCTTTCCCCCACCCTTTTCATTCGAGGCATAGGAAGTTTCATGTAAATATGAGGAAAACTGTTTTGCCTGTGTGAGGGTGACAGAACACTGGCACAGGCTGCCCTGGGGGGTTGTGGAGTCTCCCTCTCTGGAGATATTCAAAGCCCCCTGGCTGTGTTCCTGTGTGATCTGCTCTAGGTGCTCCTGCCCTGGCAGGGAGGTTGGACTGGATGACCATTTGAGGTTCCTTCTAGTCCCTGAAATTTTGTGATTCATTAAAGAAAAATATTAACTACAGTGTATAGCCTACTGCCATGTTTCCTATTGGAAACACTTCTGTAGTGCCTAATATCTTCACCTGGGAAATTTCCTATTACATGCTTCAATTATAATTTTTTTTTAGACTAATATGTAGCCTCAGCAATTATTCCCTGTTCAGAAGCTTTCCTGCTGGCATATCAAAGCTCACGCAGATGTTTTCAAAGAAAGGAGATAGTGGAATAAATTCTATATTTGAATGCTGATTTCCTGAGTCACAGACATGAGCTGCATGCACATATTCCCAATATGTGCTGCTACCTGTTCCAAAAGCTGCCAGGCGCACAGCGCTGTCAGAAAAGATCAGGATTTCTTACAAGCGATTAGCTAACTGGATGGGGTGGGGAAAATGCCTTTGCACTCTTTGGTCAGGCTGTCCTGCAACTTACAGGGGGTCCTCACTACATTGTGAAAGAGTCCCATGCTGTACTTAAGGCCTTCCTCTTCTTCCCCCTCTATTCTGCCCTGGTGAGACCTCATCTTGAGTATTGTGTTCAGTTTTGAGTTCCCCAATTTAAGAGGGACAGGGATCTGCTGGAGAGAATAGAATAAATTAGGATAGGATAGGATAGGATAGGATAGGATAGGATAGGATAGGATAGGATAGGATAGGATAGGATAGGATAGAATAAACCAGGTTGGAAGAGACCTTCAAAATCATCACGTCCAACCTATCACCCAACACCACCTAATAATGAAACCATGGCACCAAGTGCCTCACCCAGTCTCTTCCTAAACACCTCCAGTAATGGTGACTCCACCACCACCCTGGGCAGCACATTCCAATGGCCAATCTCTCTTTCTATGAAGAACTTCTTTCTAACATCCAGCCTAAAACCTCCCCTGGTGCAGCTTGAGACTGTGTCCGCTTGTTCTGGTGCTGGTTGCCTGGGAGAAGAGATCAACCCCCACCTGGCTGCAACCTCCCTTCAGGTAGTTGTAGACAGCAAGAAGGTCTCCCCTGAGCTTCCTCTTCTCCAGGCTAAGCAACCCCAGCTCCCTCAGCCTCTCCTCACAGGGCTGTGCTCAAGGCCTCTCCTCAGCCTCGTTGCCCTTCGCTGGACACGTTCAAGTGTCTCAATAGCCTTCTTAAATTGAGGAGCCCAGAACTGGACACAGGACTCAAGGTGTGGCCTAACCATTGCTGAGTACAGGTCAGAATGACCTCCCTGCTCCTGCTGGCCACACTGTTCCTGATGCAGGCCAGGATGCCATTGGCCCTCTTGGCCACCTGGGCACACTGCAGGCTCGTGTTCAGCTGGCTGAACTAAATGTTCACAAGACTGAATATAAATATGCATGCACAAGGTTCCTCTTTCAAGCCAATGTGAATGGAGTTAAGATATGAAAGTTAAAGGATAAGAAAAGAAAACCACCTGGGCATTCCTGTAGCTCTCCTCTTTCAATACATTAGTTTTAGAGGACTTATCATCACTTTGACACTACTGAAAGATTTAGAAATCAATTATGTTATTGTGCCCAGCCAGGGTGTTGCTGTCTTCACCCTCACCCCTTTTCTGGCTTTTGAAACACAGTAGGGGATGTGACCTGGGGACTGACAATGCTCTAAGCAATGCAAAACAAGGGTAGAAAATGAGGTGTGAGGTGCAACAGAGTAAGGTAGCAGCAGCAGAAAATGAGCTCTGTGAACATGGACTCCCTTCACTGTAGTCAAGGTAAGGAGGAGTCTAAGAGAGCAGAGTCCAGCATTAATTTGTTTGAATTGTTTATTCTTCAAGCAGTTCTCTGAGCTTCAATGGATTTTTATGCTGCCTATAAGGCAGCCCAATTCACATGTTTTCTCTTCGGATTTGGACACTCGAGATTGAAAATACACAAAGTGCATTTTTCAGCCTAATCACTCTCTCAACATTCAGATGGCCTCATTTCATGGGAGATGAAAAGAGTGGAGCAAGCGATGCTGGTTTTGAGTATGAATGCATCTGGCATGGCTTTTGTTCCCAGCATATGGTAACAGTTTGTGGTTTGATTAAAGAGAAGATAGAGAACAGTGCTCCTATCTTAAAATGTTAATATTTCAGAAGGTATGAACTATACAGAATTGTAGAATCTGTTACCTTCCTTGTTTTCCCCCATCACCTAAAAAGCAGTAAGCTTTTCATCAGCAGGGAAGTCATTGTGTCCCTGTACTCAGCACTGGTTAGGCCACAACTTGAGTATTGGGGAGCAGCCAGGCAGAAAGGGACCTGGGGGTACTGGTTGACGGCAGCTGAACAAGAGCCAGCAGTGTGCCCAGGTGGCCAAGATGGCCAATGGCATCCTGGCCTGGATCAGAAATAGTGTGGCCAGCAGGAGCAGGGAAGTCATTGTGCCCTGTACTCAGACTGGTTAGGCCACACCTTGAGTCCTGTGTCCAGTTCTGGGCTCCTCAGTTTAGGAAAGATGTTGAGTTGCTGGAAGGTGTCCAGAGAAGGGCACGTAGACCTAACCGTAAGGAGGCTGGGTATTGTAATGTAACCCTGGACTAACAGCCAATGGAATAATGCCATTTGTGCATATTTAGCTGAGATGCTTTATAAGCCGTGCGTTTGAACAATAAAGTTGAAGCTTGCTTATCAATCATGTTGATTGGCCGCGCCTTACCTCGCCGTTCACCAACAAAATCCCACTGGCTGAGCAGTGAATCTGAGAGGTTCACCTCTGGCTGGGAAACAGCAGAGGTACTAGTTGTGCAATTATACCTCTTTCTAGTCAAAATTCGGTGGGGCAGAGATGCCCCAGCAGCATGCCTCTGATTGGCTGTAGGTGATAGCTTCCGCGGGAAGGAGATGCTCTTTGCAGTGACCAGGGCAGCAATACCAGCACGGAGGAGGCACCGTTTCCTGAGTCAGTGTGACAGCTTGCCCTCCTTACAGATGTGTGAAAGCTTCTTCTTAGCACAGCCTGTCTGCTGGGCTCTGCCTTGAGCCCTGCCATGCTTGTGCCTGCTGCCATAACCTTTTGTTTCCCTTCACTTTCTTCAAAGCAAGACCTTAAGCACTTTCCCTGTTTATTTCTGCTTCTGCCTATGCTAGAAACAGTTCAAGTGCTCCGCTTGCTTTTACCAGGAGGAATAGCAATAACAAAGCACTATGGGGTTTCATTTTAAAAGCCATTCATTGATGAATGGCCTTAATTCACTCTAATGCCTTTCTAAAAGCTTTGTCCTTTTAAAGAAACTTCTGTCCTGACTTAAAATGCACACAAGCACATTTCATTTGGGGAGTCTGTTTGAAACATCAGGGAAACTGTTGAGGGCAGATTCTTACTCAGTGTGAAGCAGTATGAATATTAGCATAAGCAGAGTGATATGGGTGGATGCAAACTGGTCAGTGGAATTGAACAGAAAACAAGGAGAATGTTTTAACCAGTCTGTCATTTCCAAGTCAAATTTTAGCCTGGAGAAGAGGAGGCTCAAGGGGAGACCTTATGGCTCTCTACAACTCCCTGAAGGGAGGTTGTAGCCAGGTGTGGGTTGGTCTCTTCTCCCAGGCACCCAGCACCAGAACAAGAAGACACAGTCTCAAGCTGTGCCAGGGGAGGTTTAGGCTGGAGGTGAGGAGAAAGTTCTTCCCAGAAAGAGAAATTGGCCATTGGAATGTGCTGCCCAGGGAGGTGGTGGAGTCACTGTCCCTGGAAGTGTTCAAGAGGGGATTGGATGTGTCACTTGGAGCCATGGTTTAGTTGTGAGGAGGGGTTAAGTATTAGGTAATAGGTTGGACTTGATGATCTCTGAGGTCCTTTCCAACCTGGTTGATTCTATGATTCTATGAAATTTGGCATTTCAGCTGTAGATACCCCTCAGACAACAGTGCTTTGCGCTATGTAGCACTGGGCACTGTGTTCAGTGCTCACCTGGGAAGGAAGAGGTGAAAGTGGGAGAAAAAGCAATTGTTTGGAGGTGATTGTTGATTTGCTCTATGGAAAGAATTAATATTTACTGGTTTGGGGTGGTTTGGGGTTTTTTGCTGGTTTGGGGATTTTTTGTAATCATCACTTCTGTGGTGGGTTAACGCCCGTTCTGAAAAGAAACAAAACAGGGTGGAAGGCTTGCAGGTGCTTTGCCCTCCCTGCAGGGCATTTTCCCCCTGGGAAACTGAGTCTGTGCCACTCCGCCCTCCCTGCCCAGCTAGGGTATAAAAGCAGGACATTGCAGTCATTAGGCCTGCTTTTGGCTCCTGCCTCTCCTGGACAAGAGCTACTGCAGCTGCTTTCCTGCTCCTCTGCCACATGGTCAGGCCTGATCCTTCTCTCTGCTGCCTCCATGCTTCTTCAGAGAGAGACTGGTTTTGTATTCTTGTTCTTTCCCCCCCCCCCCATCCATCCTTGTCCCTTGCCCTTGTGAACCTTACCTGTTATTGTTATATCACACAGTAGCACAGTATCACAGTATCGCCAAGGTTGGAAGAGACCTCGAGGATCATCGAGTCCAACCTGACACCACAAAACCCATGACTAGACCATGGCACCAAGTGCCACATCCAATCGCCTCTTGAAGACCTCGAGGGATGGTGACTCCACCACCTCCCTGGGCAGCACATTCCAATGACTAATGACTCTCTCGGTGAAGAACTTTCTCCTTACATTGATCCTAAACTTCCCCTGGTACAGCTTGAGACTGTGTCCCCTTGTTCTGGTGCTGGTTGCCTGGTAGAAGAGACCAAGCCCTTCCTGGCTACAACCACCTTTCAGGTAGCTGTAGAGGGCAATGAGGTCACCCCTGAGCCTCCTCTTCTCCAGACTAAGCAACCCCAGCTCCCTCAGCCTCTCCTCACAGGGCTGTGCTCAAGGCCTCTCCCCAGCCTTGTTGCCCTTCTCTGGACACCTTCAAGTGTCTCAATGTCCTTCTTAAACTGAGAGGCCCAGAACTGGACACAGCACTCAAGGTGTGGCCTAACCAATGCAGAGTACAGGGGCACAATGACTTCCCTGCTCCTGCTGGCCACACTATTCCTGATGCAGGACAGGATGCCATTGGCCCTCTTGGCCACCTGGGCACACTGCTGGCTCATGTTTAGGTGGCTGTCAATCAGCACCCCCAGGTCCCTCTCTGCCTGGCTGCTCTCCAGCCACTCTGACCCCAGCCTGCAGCTCTGCATGGGGTTGCCGTGGCCAATATATCTATGTTGTTTAAAGACACCTCTTTACCTCTCGACTTCCAAGCCCACTCCAAATTATTGCTTGGTGGATTTGCTCCTTCCCTTTCCTTTTTTTCTCTCCTCTCTGTTGGGAGGGAGGAGCGGGGAGCAGGGGAGAGATTCTCAGCCTTGCCCCAGTCTGAGCTCTTAACTCCCAGTTAAGGCTCAAACCACTACAACTTAGAATACTATATGAGATGCCTTATACGAAGAGTATTTTTCCCTTTTAATTTTTGCCCATATGTGATCATTTGAGGCTGTGCCTTTAAGAACAAACAGTGCTGGGACACTCTGGCTAAATGTTTTTGGTACTAGGACAAAAAACATTCTGATATTCTAAATGAATTTCATTGGTGGATGAATAAAATGCAACTTTAAATTGTAAAGCAGTTGGAATTTTTCTTTTCTCTCAGTTCAGTTTGGTTTGGGAGTTGGGGGAGTTTGGGTTTCAGGCTGTTCTCCCTGCCTGCTTCTTTGTGAACTGCTGGAGTTGGCCTTCAGATAAGCAAAAACTAATCCTGCATGGGCTTTTGAAAGCTTTATAATGATTCTTTTCCTAAATAACTTGCCTTTCTTTCTCTCTAACCCCTTTTTGGGAAAAAAGGGAGGTAGGGGGGGAGAGAGAGGGTTACAGGGAGGGGATCCCTCCCGGGGGAGGGATTTTTGTTGTGTTATTTCTCTTTGCTGTATATTTCTGTGCATATATATTGTAAATACCTGTATATATTGTGTTATATATTTAACCTGCTTTCCATATATGCTTGTAAATATATAGCTCTCTCCTCCGACTGGGTTAGCTGTGGTTTCTTTCTCTGTGGAGGAGAGAGAGCTAGGCCCTCTCTCAACCTACCACACCATAGTATCATCCTCTTTAAGCACTGAAAGGCTTTTGTTTTGAGAGCTCAGAGCTCAGTGACATTTTTGAGGTCACAGTTTCTCCACAAGCAATGCTCCAAAGAATGCCTGTGTGTTGGTGGTGAAGCTGTAAAGTGTGAAAATATGATGAACTGGCTGATGAGGAAATGAAAAGAGGGAGGATTAGCTGCAAACTGAGACCCTGCTGCAATCCAGCATCAGGGCAAAGAAAATTAGAGTGGAAAAGGCAGCTATAGGAGAGCAAAATAACAACCTGGGGGAATACTTTTATTATTGAAATAAAAATTGGAAAGGGTATAAGAGAGAAACTTCTCTGAAGAAAAATTAAACATACACAAGTTTGCTCCAAGTGAGAAGGGAACCAAATGCAGGATCTGTGAATTTCAGAGAAAATGCTATTTTTGTACTACTTTTGCTGCAGGCTTTATTTCCTTTTGGTTTGTTTTTTTTTTCAGGGCACTACAAGCTTTGTGCATTTAAAGCCTTACTTGCCCTGCACCTCTGTTTTCAGATGTTTTTCACTAGTGGCACAAATCTTTGACCTGACCAGAGATATCAGGAATGGCAGGATGGTGCCAGTTTTTCAAAGCACCATCATAATTTCCTGATTCACTCTTTTTGAGAACACTAAAATAACATCATCATCATCCACTGAGGCATTTTAGACCCAGTAATTAGTGAGCTCATGTCCAGGTCTAATCAGAATCTCATTGAGAGAGGACTGAATGAGTCTCCAGGCAGGACACCACTACCTTCTCAGAGCACAGTGAGCTAGCAGTTACCCCAAGACAAAGAACAATCAAGTTCTAGTTGTACCTGCCCTTCCCCACCTATCAGAAGTTGAAAGTCAGTGTAATTTCCTTCAAGGCCTATTTGGCATGAAAGAATCATCATAGTAATCTTTCCTGACCTCTTAAGAAAGAGCATGGGCTATTAACCCTGAATCCCACATCAGGACTTTAACAGCTTTTAGGGAAAGTTCTACAATTGCCCAATTCAAGACATCTTCAGAAATGAAAAGCTCAAAGCCCTGAAGATGCTGACTTCTAAGAGAAGAACAGCACAGCTGATTGGAGGCTTATTTACATCATCAGAAACACTGAACAAAATTCACAAGTGCACCTGGGTTGGCGCAATCTCAAGCACTGATATATGCTGGGCAGCAACTGGCTTGAGAGCAGCCCTGAAGAAAAGGACTTGGGGATTCTGGTGGATGAGAAGCTCAACATGAGCCAGCAGTGAGCACTTGCAGCCCAGAAAGCCAATCACATCCTGGGCTGCAGCAAGAGAAGCACAGCCAGCAGCTCAAGGGAGGTGATTCTTGCCCTCTACTCCGCTCTGGTGAGACTGTGGCGTACTGTGTCCAGTTCTGGAGCCCCTATTAAAGGAAGGATCTTGTGGTGCTGGAGTGTGTCCAGAGAAGGGCCATGAGAATGAGCAGAAGGATGGAGCTGCTCTGCTATGAGGACAGACTGAAAGACTTGGATTCAGTCTGGAGAAGAGAAAACTCTAAGGAGACCTAATTGTGACCTTCCAGTATCTGAAGGGGGCTACAAGAAAGCTGGGGAGGGACTTTTGAGAGTGACAGGGAGTGATAGGACTGGGGGGAATGGAACAAAACTAGCAATGGGTAGATTCAGATTGGATGTTAGGAAGAAGTTCTTCCCCAGGAGGGTGGGGAGACACTGGCACAGGTTGCCCAGGGAGGTGGTGAAAGCCTCACCCCTGGAGGTTTTTAAGGCCAGGCTGGATGTGGCTGTGAGCAACCTGATGTAGTGTGAGGTGTCCCTGCCCATGGCAAGGGGGTTGGAACTGGATGATCCTTGAGGTCCCTTCCAACCTTGACAATTCTCTGTTTCTGTGAATTCTTCCTTTGATATTGGTGAGCTTCAAAGGCACATAGCAGTGAAGTGTAGAATGTGTTTTCTATGAGCAGCTAGGAACTTCCATATGTATTGCAAAACTCTCCTCTCCGAGTGACAGAAACCCTGCCAAGCTTGGAATCACTTTGGCTCTAAATACTATATTTGTTAACTGTGGCACTAAGCAGCACACTATATGTGTGTATTGAGATTTACCACACAAGTCTTCAATTTAAGGGAGCTTCTGGAAAGAGAAAAAGCCCTCTCTGAAGATGATTTACAGTTCAGCTCAAAAAAACTCAATCAACCAATCAACCAAACAACAAATCCCCAGCATATTCCTCAGTCTTTGAATACCAAAAAGTCAATATCAAAGTTATTTTCTAAACACAAACATAAGCTGTTTATCCTTGGATTGAAAATCAGGAAAATGCCTTTCTTAAGAGTCCCCCAGAAGACAATCAAAGATTATCTTCCTGAATAAAGACAACAACAATAGGACTGTCTAGACAAGATGCTGTCTGTTCCCTTCGTTGCAGTCGTCATTCCAAATGTAATCACTGCAGTCTCCTGGTAAATAATAGTCCATGGTAAAGATTTATGACTGTAAGGAAGGAATGCCACATTACTTTAGCCATCTAGACTTGGACACCATCCCCCATAGCACACTCCTGGCCAAGCTGTCAGCTCCTGGCCTGGACAGCACCACTCTGAGCTGGGTTAGGAACTGGCTGGAGGGCTGTTCCAAGAGAGTGGTGGTGAATGGTGCCGCATCCAGCTGGCAGCCAGGCACTAGCGGTGTCCCCCAGGGATCAGTGCTGGGCCCCTTGCTCTTTAACAACTTGACTGATGATCTCAATGAGGGTATTGAGTCCATCATCAGCAAATTTGCAGATGGCACCAAGCTAGGAGCAGGTGTTGATCTGGAAGAGGGTAGAAGGGCTCTGCAGAGGGGTCTTGACAGGCTGGACAGATAGGCAGAGTCCAACATGATGGCATTCAATAAGTCCAAGTGCTGGGTGCTGCACTTTGGCCACAACAACCCCATGCAGTGCCACAGGCTGGGGTCATAGCAGCTGGAGAGCAGCCAGGCAGAAAGAGATCTGGGGGTACTGGCTGACAGTAGCTGAACATGAGCCAGCAGTGTGCCCAGGTGGCCAAGAAGGCAAATGGCATCCTGACCTGCATTAGGAATAGTGTGGTCAGCAGGAGCAGGGAAGTCATTGTGCCCTGTACTCTGCATTGGTTAGGCCACACCTTGAGTCCTGTGTCCAGTTCCGGGCCTCTCAGTTTAAGAAGGACATTGAGACGCTTGAGCATGTCCAGAGAAGGGCAACAAGGCTGGGGAGAGGCCTTGAGCACAGCCCTGTGAGGAGAGGCTGAGGGAGCTGGGGTTGCTTAGCCTGGAGAAGAGGAGGCTCAGGGGTGACCTCAATGTCCTCTACAACTACCTGAAAGGTGGTTGTAGACAGGAAGGGATTGGTTTCTTCTCCCAGTGAAGGAGCACCAGAACAAGAGGACACAGTCTCAAGCTGCACCAGGGGAGGTTCAGGCTGGAGGTTAGGAAGAAGTTCTTCATAGAAAGAGAGATTGGCCATTAGGAATGTGCTGCTCAGGGAGGTGGTGGAGTCACCATCACTGGAAGAGTTTAGGAAGAGACTGGATGGGCTGCTTGGTGCCCTGGTTTAGTTGATTTGATGGTATTAAGTAATAGGTTGGACTTGATGATCTCTGAGGTCTCTTCCAACCTGGCTAATTCTATTCTATTCTATTCTGTTCTATTCTATCCTATCCTATCCTATCCTATCCTATCCTATCCTATCCTATCCTATCCTATCCTATCCTATCCTATCTTCCCTGCCTACCCAGACCCACCCTGACGAAAGAAGTGAAAGAAAGAGAGAGCAGAGAAAGTTGCTGTTAGCTCCCTCAACCTCTCCTCACAGGGAATGGAAACACATTGGAATTTAACTGTACACTGCTTGATGTGAAAAGCCTTTTGTTATCATTTCTCTCAAAAAACAATAAAAAGAATCTTTCTATATAAACATGCTGGGAGGCACAGTGAATTATCAGCTTGAGAACTGGCAGTCACTCTGATGTCATTTCAGTTTCTCACCCTCTGTATCTCAGAGTTTTGGTTTTGAAAGCACACTTACTAGAGACAGTTACATAAACTCAGTCTGTTAGGTCGCACTTCTGCTGGACAAACACAAGCATTGTGAAGGGTAGTAGAAATTCATCTCCTATAGCATTAGATCCCAATGAAGCCAGCACAAATTCAGGCTTTTTGCAATCACTGCCCATTGCAACCCCTTCTTGGAATTTAAGTCTATGTTATTTGTTCATATTTTCCATGTAGAGCTGGAGTTGCTTAGCCTGGAGAAGAGGAGGCTCAGGGGAGACCTTGCTCTCCACATCTACCTGAAGAGAGGTTGTAGGCAGGAGGTGGTTGGTCTCTTCTCCCAGGCAACCAGCACCAGAACAAGAGGACACAGTCTCAAGCTGTGCCAGGGGAGGTTTAGGCTGGAGGTGAGGAGAAAGTTCTTCCCAGGAAGAGTAATTTGCCATTGGAATGTGCTGCCCAGGGAGGTGGTGGAGTCACCATCCCTGGAGGTGTTCAAAAAGGATTGGACGTGGCACTTGGTGCCACGGTTTAGTAGTCATGAGGTGTTGGGTGACAGGTTGGACTTGATGATCTCTGAGGTCTTTTCCAACCTTGGTGGTTCTATGATTCTATGAAATGTGGCATTTCAGCTGTAGATACCCCTCAGATAACACATGGCCTTGTGCTAGGTAGCACTGGGCGCTATGTTCAGTGCTCACCTGGGAAGGAAGAGGTGAAAGTGGGAGAAAAAGCAATTGTGTTCAAAAAAGGATTGGATGTGGCACTTGAAGCTATGGTTTAGTTGTCAGCAGGTGTTAGCTATTAGGTAATAGGTTGGTCTTGATGATGTCTGAGGTCTTTTCCAGCCTGGTTGTTTCTGTGATTCTGTGAAACTGCTGCAGGTATTTCAGAGTGCAAAAATCCACACAAGGAACATGATAAAGGACACCCTATGGATGTGATCTACCTGGACATCTGCAAGGCCTTTGACACAGTCTACCACAACATCCTACTTGCTAGGTTGGAGAGATACAGATTTGATGGGTGGTCTGCACAATAGATAAGGAATTGGCTGGATGGTCATGTCCAGAGGGTGGTGCTCAATGGCTTGAAGTCCAGATGAAGAGCAGTGACAAGTGCTGTCCCTCAGGGGTCCATACTGGGACCTGTGCTGTTTAATATTTTTATTAATGACATAGTGAGATTGAACTAGATGATCCTTGTGGTCCCTTCCAACCCTGACTGATACTATGAATCCACCATCATCAGCAAGTGTGCAGATGACACCAAGCTCAGCGGTGTTCTCAGCACACCAGAGGAACAGAATGGCATCCAGAGGGACCTGGACAAGGTGGAGAGGTGGCCCAGGTGAACCTGATGAGGTTCAATGAGAGCAAGGGAAGGATTCTGTGCCTGGGCTGGAACAATCCTCACTATCAACACAGACTGGAGCATGAGGTGATACAAAGCAGCCTGAGGAAAAGGACTTGAGGGTGGTGATGGACAAGGACCTGGACATGAGCAGGCAGTGTGAGCTTGCAGCACAGAAGGCAAATCACATCCTGGGCTGCATCAAAAAATGTCTGGCCAGCAGACCCAGAGAGGTGATTCTGGCAATTTGATCTGCTCTGGTGAGACCTCACCTGCAGTACTGCATCCAGCTCTGGAGTCCTCAATATAAGGACAATGTAATCTGATGGAGCAGGTTCAGAGGAAGGCCACAAGAGTGATCAGGGGGTTGGAGCACTTCAGCTACAAGGACAGGCTGAGGGAGCTGGGGATTTTCAGCCTGGAGAAGAGGAGGCTCTGGGGAACCTAATATCACCCTTCCAGTGTTTCAAGGGGGTTACAGGAGACTGTTTACAAAGGCCTGGAGTGACAGGACCTGGGGCAATGGCTTTAAACTAGAGGGAGCAGATTCAGATTGGATGTTAGGAACAGGTTCTTCACCATGAGGATGTTGGAACACTGGAACAGGTTGCCCAGGAATGTGTTTGGGGCCCCTTCCCTGGAGATATTGAAGGTGAGGCTGGACAGAAATTCTTCATAGAAAAAGTGATTGGCCATTGGAATGTGCTGCCCAGGGAGGTGGTGGAGTCACCATCACAGGAGGTGTTTAGGAAGAGACAGGATGGGGTGCTTGGTGCCATGGTTTAGTTGATTAGATGGTGTTGGGCTTGATGATCTCAAAGGTCTCTTCCAACCTGGTTAATTCTGATCTGTTCTGTTCTGTTCTGTTCTGTTCTGTTCTGTTCTGTTCTATTCTATTCTGTTCTATTCTATTCTGCAAGGAGCTATTGAGTTTTGCAAGGAGCTATTGAGTTTCTAGTCTTACAGGCCATGGAGCATGTTAAAATATCCTATGAAATAATTACCGAATCACAAACTCAACCAGGTTTACACAACTAACTTTATGTTAGTTATCAGACCAGTTGGATTATTTAGACCTTATCATTATTTTTCTTTTGCAGCCAGTGGTGATTTACTTACATTCTACCACTTTCTACTCAATCTGTGGAAAATTCCCTAGGCATCAGCCTAAAACTGACACAAGTGCTCCCAATTTTCCCTATGAAACTTCACAGATTAATTTTGTTTCTGTTAAACTCAGGTAGATACTTCTGCCCATGACTGGACCCAAGCAGCTCTTTGGATGACAACTATTTGCAGGTTTGAAGCCATTGACAGGAGCAAAGAGATGAGAGGTTAAAAGTGAGCAAAATGTGAAGTACTACTTTTAGAATAGAATAGAATTAAGCAGGTTGGAAATGACCTTTGAGATTGTCAAGTCCAACCTATCACCCAACACCATCTAATCAACTAAACCATGGCACTAAGTGCCTCATCCAGGCTCTTCCTAAACACCTCCAGTGATGGTGACTGCACCACCTCCCTGGGCAGCACATTCCAATGGCCAATCATTCTTTCTATGAAGAACTTCTTCCTAACCTCCAGCCTAAACTTCCCCTGGTGCAGCTTGAGACTGTGTCCTCTTGTTCTGGTGCTGCTTGCCTGGGAGAAGAGACAAACCCCCAGCTGGCTACAACCTCCCTTCAGGTAGTTGCTGACAGCAATGAGGTCTCCCGTGAGCCTCCTCTTCTCCAGGCTAAGCAACCCCAGCTCCCTCAGCCTCTCCTCACAGGGCTGTGCTCCAGACCCCTCCCCAGCTTTTTTGCCCTTCTCTGGACACCTTCCAGCAGCTCAACATCTTTCCCAGACTGAGGAGCCCAGAACTGGACACAGGACTCAAGGTGTGGCCTAACCAGTGCTAAGTACAGGGGCACAATGACTTTCCTGCTCCTGCTGGCCACACTGTTCCTGATGCAGGCCAGGATGCCATTGGCCTACTTGGCCACCTGGGCACACTGCTGGCTCATGTTCAGCCTACTATCAACCAATACCCCCAGATCCCTTTCTGCCTGGCTGCTCTCCAGCCACTCAGACCCCAGCCTGTAGCACTGCATGGGGTTGCTGTGGCCAATGTGCAGAGCCCAGCACTTGGATGTGTTCAGTCTCATGTCCTTGGACTCTGCCCATCTGTCCAGCCTGTCGAGGTCCCTCTGCAGAGCTCTCCTACCCTCTAACAGATCAACTCCTGCCCCCAGCCTGGTGTCATCTGCAAATTTACTGATGACTGACTCAATGCCCTCATCCAGATCATCAAGAAAGATGTTAAGGGACATGGGGCCCAGCACTGATCCCTGGGGCACACCACTGGTGCCTGGCTGCCAGCTGGCTGTGGCACCATTCACCACCACTCTCTGGGCTCGGCCCTCCAGCCAAAGGTTAAATAGGATTAGACTAATATTCTGTATTGCTGCCCTCTTGCAGTTACTCCATATTATTCAAAGTAATTCAAAGAAGCCCAAGTTGTGACAAATCACCCTTACTTGAACGTCATGCAAAGCCATTTATCTGGAAAATTACTCCTTCACTGGCTGCTCTTGGAGGAGCAGCAGGATAAAATTAGTATTAATCTGTCCCTACAGCAGACTTCAGCAGACTCCAGCAGACTCCAGACAAATGAGGAACTGGTGTAAGCCAGTTTACCAGATGGACAAGGAAAATGTCATTTCAGCAGATATTTGAGGAAAGGGAAGAGGATCATAGAATCAATAAGATTGGAAAAGACCTCAAGGATCATCAAGTCCAACCTGTCACCCAAGACCTCATCACTACTAAACCATGGCACCAAATACCATGTCCAACCCTTTTTTGAACACCTCCAGGGACAGTGACTCCACCACCTCCCTGGGCAGCACATCCCAATGGCCAATCACTCTTTCGATGAAGAACTTTCTCCTCACCTCCAGCTTAAACTTCCCCTGGTACAGCTTGAGACTGTGTCTGCTTGTTCTGGTGCTGGTTACCTGGAAGAAGAGACCAACCCCCACCTGCATACAACCTCCCTTCAGGTAGTTGTACACAGCAAGAAGGTCTCCCCTAAGCCTCCTCTTCTCCAGGCTAAACCACCCCAGCTCCCTCAGCCTCTCCTCACAGGGCTGTGCTCAAGGCCTCTCCCCAGCCTTGTTGCCCTTCTCTGGACACCTTCCAGTCTCTCAATGTCCTTCTTAAATTGAGGAGCCCAGAACTGGACACAGGACTCAAGGTGTGGCCTAACCAGTGCTGAGTACAGGGGCACAATGACCTCCCTGCTCCTGCTGGCCACACTATTCCTGATGCAGGCCAGGATGCCATTGACCTTCTTGGCCACCTGGGCACACTACAGGCTCATGTTCAGCCTACTATCAACCACTACCCCCAGGTCCCTCTCTGCCTGGCTGCTCTCAGCCACTCTGACCCCAGCCTGTGGCACTGCATGAGGTTGTTGTGACCAACGTGCAACACCTGGCAGTTGGACTTGTACTTCCATGCTGGGTTCTGTTGGTTGGTTGCTAGTGGTGGCTTTTTCTTTGGGGTGTTTGTTTGTTTGGTTAAATTCCTATTTTCTGCTGGTTTTTTTTTTATATATTCATGGTAGGTTGCTGATATGAGACAGGGAGAGAGCTGTTCCTGTGTGGCATTTGCTGCAAAATATGATGACTCTCTCAATTTGTGTCAATGATTTACAATTAATTTTAGCTCCTCTAGCTCTAGAGGCTTTCAGCACTTCAAATTTATTTATAGGGGTTGTTAAATTTGGCTTTCATAACAAGAACCACTTGAGAAGTTTCCTTTAGTACACATGTAATTGACAATGGGGGGGGGAGGATTGGTTTTTATTAGTTTGGTTTGGGTTTTAAATACAAAGAAAATTGTTCCCTCTTGTGCAGAGTGTGAAATGTCCTCCACATCCTTGTGTCTGCAAAGAAGGTTCTAAGCTTAGAGAAAGAAAGTTGCTGTTGTGTTCCAAGGCTTTGGGGGAGTGGGGAGGAGGGATGGACATGTGAGGGGAAAACATTCCACTGCTGGGCAAGCTACTTTCTGGGTCACTTTGCCCTGGTATGCTCACAACATGTGATGTAAATAGAAAAACTCTGGGCAAAGATTGATATTGGTTCCTTGTTCCTCACGAGGTTCAACAAGACCAAATGCAAGGTACTGCAGCTGGGTTGGGGCAATCCCAAGCACTAATATAAGCTGGGTAGCAACTGGCTTGAAAGCAGCCCTGAAGAAAAGGACTTGGGGGTGCTGGTGGATGAGAGGCTCAACATGAGCCAGCAGTGGGCACTTGCAGCCCAGAAAGCCAATCACATCCTGGGCTGCAGCAAGAGAAGCATAGCCAGCAGGGCAAGGGAGATGATTCTCCCCCTCTGCTCTGCTCTGGTTAGACCCCACCTGGAGCACTGTGTCCAGTTCTGGAGATGTGGAGGTGCTGGAACATGTCCAGAGAAGGGACATGAGGATGTTCAGAGGGCTGGAGCTGCTCTCCTATGAGGACAGACTGAGAGAGTTGGAGCTGTTCAGTATGAAGAAGAGAAGGCTCCGGAGAGATCTTCTTGTGGCCTTCCAGTATCTGAAGGGGGCTACAAGAAAGCTGGGAGGGACTTTTTAGAGTGTCAGGGAGTGACAGGACTGGGGGGAATGGAACAAAACTAGAAATGAGTAGATTGAGATTGGATGTTAGGAAGAAGTTCTTCCCCAGGAAGAACAGTGTTGAGACACTGGCACAGGTTGCCCAGGGAGGTGGCAGAAGCCCCATCCCTGGAAGCAGGGCTCAAGAAAGGTGTGTTGTTTTGGGGTCTGGGATTTTTTTCCCCCATTCATCAGCCTAGGGAGCTGAGAAGTTATGAGTTCATCAGCCCAGTTAAGTTTCCTGAAAAGCACAGTGCCCCTCTCCAACCCCCTGCACACAAACACTTCCAAGTGCACCTGGCTACCCAAGATTAAAGCACAAAATTAACTGAGCACAAAAGGGTCTCTGCTGCTTCATAATCCTCTGCTTGCCATCCTGCAAGGGCACAACAGGAGCTGGAAGCGGTGCAGAGCAGACAGCAAGTGCTGTGCATGCAAACCCAAGCTGAGGAGCCTGGAGACAGAGGGAGAACCAGGCAGGCTGATCTGCACACCCAGCAATTTACCCCCACCAAACGGAGGGGACAGGCCAAAGAAGGGAATCTTTAAGTGCCTGATTTGCATGCTGAGTCTCTCTCATTTTCCTGCTCATTGAGACACCATTCTTTTCCACATTTTACACAGCTCTAATGGAAAACACAACAGACTGATGATAATGTTCATGTGCACCTCTGCCTGTCTTTGCTCAGTACAATTTGATCCTGAGAACAGAGACCTTCTCCCCTGAAGCTGAACCCAATGCTTAGGCACATCTCTAGGCTGCTTGCATCCCTGTTCATGAAAAGGGCTTTGAGTTGTGGCATCCTTCCTTCTTGGACTGGGTCAGTGCCTGACTCACCCCAATATACATATCCTCCACCCTCTGCTGATGCCCAAGCAGCTGCTTTTGATCAGCAGATGTTCATTTAGTCAACCATTCACACAGAAGTCATTGCCCATATCCACCCAGCCCTCGGGCTGGGTTTTGGTGGCACTCCCTACCCTCAGGCTCTTTGTGCAGAGTGAGGCACCCCGTGCAGCTTCTGCAGTGGCTCATTGCCTCTCCTTTCCCACTTCAGTAGCCTTAAAGCCTCACCATGTGTCACCACTGCCAGTGGGTGTAAGCAGCAGGTTGGGGTCCTGTCAATAGGGCTCAGGTCAGGGGATGGACCTGCTGGTGTCCTTCAGGCCCTGCCATGGGCAGCCCAAGTTCTGCATCAGAAGCAAGGGCACCACACAAAAATGGGGCTGTGGGGAGCAGGGTATGTCAAACATCCAGAGATTAACTGATTTAACCAGAAATCACACAGGTCACCTGCAGCAGAACTGGAGGCAACACCTGAACCACACATCCTGGCTGTAACACCCTGATTTCGTTAGCGGTAGCACCCAGTGTCCATAGTGAGAGGTAAAAGAAGGTCAGCTGAAGAAGAACGATGGTAGCCTTTCTGGTCTTCAAGACACCAACTTACTCTGTTGGAAGCTATCTTAACCTGCAGAGCCACTGTGTTTTAACAATTAGTGTTCTGTAGAGCACAATAACCTCAGAGACATTGTTTTTGGCACAAATAAAGCCACTCCCCCATGGATCTTTCAAAACCTAACATAAAACACAACACAAAGCAATCATCATGTTGTTACATGGAACCTTATTTAGATGTCCAAAGGCATTCCCCAGGGATTAGTGCTGGGTGTGGTCCTGTTCAACATCCTCATCCATGACACTGATGAGGGGACAGACAGAGACTGCTCAGCAAGTTTGCCGGTGATACCAGGCTGGGAGGCTTGGCTGAGACACCTGAAGGCTGTGTGGTCATTCAGCGAGACCTGGACAGACTGAGAGCTGGGCAGAGAGGAATCTAATGAGGTTCAACAAGGGTAAGAGCAGAGTCCTGCGTCTGGGAAGGAAGGATAAACTGCATCAGTACAGGCCAGGAGGTGATCTGCTGGAGAGCAGCCCTGTGGAGAAGGACCTGGGAGTGCTGGTGGACAGCAAGTTCTGCATGGGACAGCAATGTACCCCGGTGGCCAAGAAGGCCAATGGGATGCTGGGCTGCATTGAGAGGAGTGTGTCCAGCAGAGCCAGGGAAGTTCTCCTCCCCCTCCGCTCTGCCCTGGTGAGGCCTCAACTTGAATATTGCATCCAGTTCTGGGCTCCCCAGTTCAAGAGGGACAGGAATCTACTTGAGAGAGTCCAATAGAGGGATACATGGATGATTAAGGGACTGGAGCACTGCCTTTGGAGGAGAGGCTAAAAGACCTGGGGCTGTTTAGTCTGGAGAGGAGAAGACAGAGAAGATTTAGAATAGAATAGAATAGAATAGAATAGAATAGAATAGAATAGAATAGAATAGAATAGAACAGAATAGAATAGAACAGGTTGGAAGAGACCTTCAAGATCGTGTCCAACCTATCATCCAACACCACCCAACCAACTAAACCATGCAATCAAGCACCCTATCAAGTCTCCTCCTGAACACCTCCAGTGGTGGTGACCCCAGCACCTCCTCGGGCAGCCCTTTCCAATGGGCAATCACTCTCTCTGTATAAAACTTCCTCCTAACCTCCAGCCTAAACCTCCCCTGGCACAGCCTGAGACTGTGTCCTCTTGTTCTGGTGCTGGTTGCCTGGGAGAAGAGACAAACCCAAATCCTGGCTACAACTTCCCTTCAGGTAGTTTTGGAGAGCAAAAAGGTCTCCCCTGAGCCTCCTCTTCTCTAGGCTAAACCACCCCAGCTCCTTCAGCCTCTCCTCACACAGCTGTGCTCCAGAGCCCTCCCCAGCTTTGTTGCCCTTCTCTGGACACGTTCAAGTATCTCAATGTCCTTCTTAAATTGAGGGGCCCAGAACTGGACACAGGACTTAAGGTGTGGCCTAACCAGTGCTGAGTATAGGGGCAGAATGACTTCCCTGCTCCTGCTGGCCACACTATTCCTGATGCAGGCCAGGATGCCATTGGCCTTCTTGGCCACCTGGGCACACTGCTGGCTGATGTTCAGCCAGCTGTCAACCAGTACCCCCAGGTCCCTTTCTGCCTGGCTGTTCTGCAGCCACTCTGACCCCAGCCTGTAGCACCTCATGGGGTTGTTGTGACCAAAGTGCAGCACCCAGCACTTGGACTTGCTGAATGTCATCCTGTTGGGGCATACCTATGAAAAAAGAAAAAATTAACCTAAATTTGAAGTCCTATTTCTTATCTCATGCCTCATTCACTAGCAAGTTACTTCAGAGAATGGGAGCTTTATTTCTGCTCAAAGCCATAACTATCTCTGAAGGAATGCCTTTATCCTGTTGCCTCTTTGAAAAGTCAGGATGTACTACACTGTATTAAGATGATCTATACTTGCAGCTTAAGAAAAAAATTGTTTTGAAATAGGTCTAAATGAGGTTTAACCATTCCTCACACATCCCAGCCTGCAAGAGCTCCCTAGCAACAAACTTTGACCATTTTGCAAACATTTGCTACTAATTACGGGCTCTTTAGAAAAATAATGCACAGCACCATGCTCTGCGGAAGGAGGCCAAGAGCAGCCTCAAAACTAAGTCCTAGCCTTTAATTTAAACCAGTGCCATACAAATTGTCGCATATACACTGCAAAAGCTTCCCAAAACTCTGCTCTGATTAATGGCTCAGCTGTCAAGCATTAAAATGTAGGTTGAGGAAAAGCTTGTGTAGAGCAGCTGAATAAAAACCCCCTTTGAAACAGCTTTTCCCTGGACCTTAAGCAACAGCAGCATAACACAGCAGCACGCAACAAAAGTCCCAAGGCACAGGGTTTGCTCCATACCAGTTCAAGGACTTCCATACCTGCATCCATCAAGTCATTCAGACTTCATGATAGGCAACTCACCCCTAACAAGCCTTTCCTCATCTCTGATACATCAGCCAGCCTTCCGTAACTCATCTTTTGCATTCATGCACACAGAGATGAACATGTAACCTAAAAAAAAAAACACCCTCTCCTAGTACTGCTTGAGCTACTTTTAAGCATCAGGTTCTCTTGTATTTCCTTTGACCCTAAGAATCAACATTCAGGTTGGAAAAGACCCTCAGAATCACCAAGTCCAACCCAGAACCCTACTCCACAAGGATCACCCCTAAACCATAGCCCTAAGCACCACATCCAAACCACCTTTAAACACATCCAGGCTTGGTGACTCCACCACCTCCCTGGGCAGCACATTCCAATGCCTGACCACTCCTGATGGGAACAATTTTTTGCCTAATGTCTACCTTTCCTAATGTAAACCTACCCAGTGGCTGTTTGGGACCATTCCCTGTTGGTTCTACCACTAATTACTTCTTCTGTGAGAAGAGACCAGCACCAACCTCTCTACAATGTCCTTTCAGGTAGTTGTAGACAGCCTCCTCTTTTCCAAACTAACCATCCCCAGCTCCTTCAGTCACCCTTCATGAGATTATGAACACCTCCAGGCCCTTCACAGCTTCCTTGCCCTCCTCTGCCCTGGCTCCAGCACCTCCACATCTCTCTTGTATTAAGGTGCCCAAAACTGGACTCACCAGAGCTGAGTACCAGGGGACAATCCCCTCCCTGCTCCTGCTGGAGCATTTCTGATCCCAGCCAGGATGCCATTGGCTTACTTGGCCACCTGGGCACTGCTGGCTCATATTCAGTTGCTTGGCCCTTAGAGGTCCCAGGACCCTTTCTGCCTGTAGCTCTCCAGCCACACTGCCTCAAGCCTATAGCATTGCTTGGGGTTGTTGTGACCCAGGTGCAGGCCCTGGCATGTGGCCTTGTTGAAGCTCATCCTGTTAACATTGGCTATGGATCCAATCTATCCAAGTCCCATTGTAGAGCCTCCCTACCCTGGTGCAGACCAACTCTCCTCCTGACTTGGTGTCATCTGCAAACTTGCTGATGACACATTGTGCCTTTATCAAGGTCATCAATAAAGATGTTAAACAGAAGTGGTCCCAACACTGAGCCCTGAGGAGCACCGCTTGTGACCGGCTGCCAGAGGGAGACAGAAAGAAGCAGGCTCAGAAGCAGCCAGATTTCTCTTGTTTTCATTCTCAGATATTCTTGCCTTAACAATCAACCAAGCTGTACTCCAGAGCATCTGCTCCAGGCAACACTGCTTGAGCAGGAAAGATGGTCAAAATTACTTTCAGAGGTTCTTTGCAACCCCAGTCTTTCTCTGATTCACATTAGCTGTGCTTACATTAGGAATTTAGCATGGCTAGCCCTTTCCTGGGAAGCTGGGCTGGATGCACTCAGCTGTGGCCCTCATGAAGATGTATTGGCTGGAACCCTTTGAGCAAGAGACTATGGGAGAGGTAGTATTTCCAAGAAGTAACATGTCTGTCTTAAAAGGCAGAATATCAGCTGATAGGGATGACCCTGATGAGAAAAATAAGAGGCTGGAGTTCGCTTAGGGTTTTATTGTGGTGTGGTTTGGGTTTGGTTTGTTGTTGGTTGGTCGCTTTTGGGGTTGGTTTTGGTTTTTTCCTGCTCTTCTCATTTGGTACAATTTAACATTTAACATCTCCATGCTAATTTTTAGTGATTCAAATTCGTGGCCACAACCCCTCTGATATATTTTCCATTTTCTTCAGGAAGGGGGTAGGGAAAGTGTTACAAAACTATTCTCATTGTCCTTAATGCAAGCAGTGCACACAGAGCACTGACTCAATCCATTGTACTAGTGACCAGATCCTCTTTGTGACACTCTTTCTCTTACGTCATGAGGCTCATGGGGGCACCAGCTGAGAAGCCAGAAGATACAACAATTCCTTGGTGCTGGTTAACCCCCAAAATCATAGGTATCAAAGCAGTGAAAGAAAAATACAGCTTTATTTAAGAGACTTGAAGAAATAACCTCTTCACAGAACGTCTGCCAGCCACCCACTTGTACTTTCCTCAAGTCTCAATTATCAGGCCTGAGAAGAGCCTTCCAGCACCTGAAGGGGCCCTGTGTTTAGAACAGTGGTAAACTGAGACACTTCTGAGCAGAGTGTTGTCATTCATTCCTGCAAAATCCAGTAATAAATTTGCCTTCTCTTTAAACAAGTCACAACAGAGCTACTAACAGAGAGCACAAATCATAAAAGGAGTAAAGAAAAAATCAGCTGCAAATGTCTTTCGGTGGTGCAATGCCTCTTCGAGAGGGACCTAGGCAGAATTGAAGAGCAGCCTGATAACATTCATTAAGAGACATGGCAAACAGCTCTCTGCACAGCTGAGCCCAAACTTGCCTAGAACCCCAGTGAAAGGAGTTCTGAGATTAGATGCCCATGGTTGTATTTCATTCTGACCCACATATATCTCAGGCCGTCCTGGTTTGAGGCCGGACAGATCCTCTGTTGCCCCAAGAAGGACAAAAGAATGACACTCATCACACAGATGGATTGGATAGTGATGGAAAGTTTAGATGGAGAAGCAACAGGTGTTTCACAGAAACTGCAAAGCAGAGTGGCAAAGAATCCCAAAGCATACAGAGTGCCTTACAGCACACTACAAAGACCCCAACACTTCCCTTCTCCTCCAGCTGAGGGTATACCCAAAAACCCCAAGGCTCTTTCTTTCCCCTCTCCACTGCTAAGGCTGGCCATGTCTGAGACTACTCCCTCCTTCTCCTCCTGGCATTAGGCCTAGCCAGGTTTAAGAGACCTTCAGATACTCCCTCACCAGTACCCGACAGGAAACATCTCCCATGGGAGCAGAGAGGGAAGAAAGAGGAAGAGAAGGACTTTGCAGATGGATTTATAGGGCACAGGATTTATGGGTAGAAATAGGCTGTTTCCTGTGTCCACCTACTGTGTTGGACACTGGAGGTGTAACTTATGTGACAGTGACAGGAGGCACCCAGCCTAAAGTGCCACACAGGCGCTTAATTAACTACTTCACTATAGTTATAGTTCCCACATGAAATAATGCATGTAGCTGTGCAATAGCTAGAATCAACTACTCTAACCAGCCACAGGCAGCTTAGAGTATGAATTATGGGAAATATCCAGCTGTAACTGGTTGATACCAACAACACAACTTGCAACTGGAAAGGTCTCTAATGTTAATTTCAGCATGTCAGAAACAACGTCCCTAAAAGCGATGTGGTGGTTGGACCAGAAGCTAATTTAGTGTGCTGTGGAAAGGAGCTCTAAGGATGTTTACATGAGCAACAGGTGCATATATGGAACAGCTTAGCTAAAAGTCATAAAGACTCATGAACACCAGACAGAGATATTTGTGAGAGCATCCAAATGAAATCTCACTTTGTCTGTGAGCTGCTTTATTCAAGGGGGGAAAAGAAGAAAGAGGGCTGTAACTAAGCAGGCGTGATTTTCACTCCTTTAGTATGCACAGTCAGCATCTCACACACACATTTACCCTGGAAAGGCCACAATAAGGTCTCCTCAGAGCCTTTTCCTCTCCAGATTGAATATCTTTAACTCTCTTTTTCTCTGGAGGAGAGGAACTCCAGCCCTCTGCACATCCTCATAGCCCGTTTTTTTTGACATGTTCCAGCACATCCAGATCTTTCTTGTAATAGGGGCTCCAGAGCTGGACACAGTGCTCCAGGTGGGGTCTCAGCAGCATGGAATAGAGGGGGCAGAATCACCTCCCTCACCCTGCTGGCCACACTTCTCATCACACATATGAAACACTATGCATTTTTGTAACCCAGATATCAAGCAATATATTACTCATGTTATACTGTAGGATCTATGATACAAAACACTATCCATGTAAAATACTTTGGAACAGTTAATACGTTGTATACCGTACTATGTGGCAATGCCAGCGAGGAGCAGTGTGAGCAACCTGGCAGTGCAGGCCTAGAGCCTGACATGGTGGTAGGCCATGCTCAGCATAAGTGCAGAGCCAGCTAGCAGTGTACCAAACAGTGCTGTGCCTGCAGCATGTAACTAAAACAAGGCACTGGTAGCTAGAAACACAGCAAGTTCTCTTGGGACAACAGGACGTGCACCTGCACCAACAAACCTCGTGTGTCATCAGTAGTGTGACCAATAATCTATAATAGTGTGATGTGTGGTCACTCACAGGGAGCCAATGAGTCCATGCCAACAAGGCACCCTGAGTTTATATAAGTTGTAACAATTCCCTTGCTACGCACTTCTGCCTGTTCTATCTCTTCTCCTTCCATGCTTTACTTTGCTGTGTTATACTCTCACCATAGGCCTGCAATACTGGAACAATAAAGGATCGATACTCGATCATATTGGTCAGCCTTATTGATTCCAATAATCTCCACTGCCGAAAATACTACACATGGCACAAGTGTAATTTTAACTATTTAAGCTGCACAGGGGCTTTTTTTGGGTTTTGGTTGGCTGGTTTGGTTTGGTTTTTTTCAGCTCATGATGACATTCCATAGAATCATAGGATCTACAAGGTCTGAAAAGACCTCAGAGATCATCAAGTCCAACCTGTCACCCAAGACCTCATGACTACTAAAACATGGCACCAAGTGCCACATGCACGCCTTTTTTGAACACCTCCAGGGATGGTGACTCCACCACCTCCCTGGGCAGCACATTCCAATAGCTAACAACTCTCTGTGAAGAACTATCTCCTCACCTGAAACCTAAACTTCCCCGGCACAGTTTGAGACTGCGTCCTCTTGTTCTGGTGCTGGTTGCCTGGGAGAAGCGTCAGGATGGCCGAGTGGTCTAAGGCGCCAGACTCAAGGCTTGGAGCTCCTTCCTGGATCGGGGAATTCTGGTCTCCATGTGGAGGCGTGGGTTCAAATCCCACTCCTGACAGTGGCTTTTTGACAGGTTGGACTCGATGATCTTTGAGGTCTCCTCCAACCTTGGTGATACTGTGAAGAGATCAACCAAAATCCTGGCTACGACCTCCCTTCCGGTAGTTGCAGACAGCAATGAGGTCACCCCTGAGCCTCCTCTTCTCCAGGCTAAACAACCCCAGCTCCCTCAGCCTCTCCTCACAGGGCTGTGCTCGAGGCCTCTCCCCAGCCTTGTTGCCCTTCTCTGGACACCTTCAAGTGTCTCGATGTCCTTCTTAAATAGAGGGGGCCAGAACTGGACACAGCACTCAAGATGTGGCCTCACCAGTGCTGAGTACAGGGCAGAATGACCTCCCTGCTCCTGCTGGCCACACTATTTCTGATGCAGGCCAGGATGCCATTGGCCTTCTAGGCCACCTGGGCACACTGTTGGCTCATGTTCAGCTGACTGTCAACCAGTACCCCCAGGTCCCTTTCTGTGTTATTTTTAATAAAGAATCAAGTGCTACTCTAAAGCAGCACTCCCAGATAAAAGGTTAATGGATCTGCCTGCTCCAACTACAAACCTTGTGGTCATTGGCTTAGTATAGGTTTGTTTTCTTTTTTAAATATTATGGCATTACTAAGCTCTATTACTTGTGATTTTGCATCTCAGACCAGGTGTTTGCATCCTCCAGTACATTTCTGTCCCTGTTCCGTAGCTGGAAGAATCATACAACTCTCCAAAGTCATGTAAGGCAAGAGATAACGTCTACACCAATTCCTAGTGCCAAAATGTTCAAGTGTTTGGGGAGGGGGTTGTAGCCACCACTAAAAATGATGGAAGTAGGCACCATTAAACAAAAGAATACAGGATACAGAATTAACCAGGTTGGAAAAGACCTTTGAGCTCAAGTCCAACCTATCACCCAGTACTATCAAATCAGCTAAATCATGGCACTAAGTTCCTCATCCAGTCTTATTTTAATCATTTCCAGTGATGGTGACTCCACCACCCCCCCGGGCAGCCCATTTCAATGGCCAATCACTCTCTCTATGAAGACTTCTTCCTAACACCCAGCCCAAGCCTCCCCTGGTGCAGCTCGAGACTGTGTCCTCTCAAGCAGCAAAACCAGTTTGTGGCAAAGCCGTTCCACTGACATCTGCCTGCCAGTAATCAGCACCTCTCTGTTCTTCCTCCTCTCTCAAGGAGGAAAGTAAGACTACCAAGAGCAGTCCTCTAGTGGTAAAGAGCAAGAATGCAAGCAATCCTAAAAGTTTTAAAGCCAAATGTAGCATTGTTGTGTGGTCAAACTCTGCATTAAAAATGAGAGCTGAACGTTAAAAAGAGCTCAGAGCCATGAGCATCTCCTCCAATGGGCTTCTCTGAAAATTTCACAGGATCACAGGATGTTAGGGGTTGGAAGTGACTTCCAAAGATCATTGAGTCCACCTCCCCCAGACCAACTACCCCTGCCAGGACCACAGAATCCAGCACAGGTCGCACAGGAATTTCAGAGGCTTGTGATTAGAGAAAAGAAGCAGAACTTAATCTGTCCATCGGCTAGGCATCCCTTTACAAGATTATTCTTGTTAAAAGAAAATGTCTGAAGTTTGTCATGAGAGAGGATAGGATAGGATAGGATAGGATAGGATAGGATAGGATAGGATAGGATAGGATAGGATAGGATAGGATAGGATAGGATAGGATAGGATAGGAGAGGATAGGATAGAATAGAATAGAATAGGTTGGAAAATACCTTTGAGATCAAGTCCAACTTGTCACCCAACACCATCTAATCAAATAAACCATGGCACCAAGCACCCTATCCAGTCTCTTTTTAACCACTTCCAGCGATGGTGACTCCACCACCTGCCCGGGCAGCACATTCCAAAGGCCAATCTCTCTTTCTGGGAAGAATTTCTTCCTAACATCCAACCTAAACCTCCCCTGGTGCAGCTTGAGACTGTGTCCTCCTGTTCTGGTGCTGGATGCCTGGGAGAAGAGACCAGCCCCCACCTGGCTACAACCTCCCTTCAGGTAGTTGTAGAGAGCAATGAGGTCTCCCCTGAGCCTCCTCTTCTCCAGGCTAAGCAACCCCAGCTCCCTCAGCCTCTCCTCACAGGGCTTGTGATTATGCATAGTACAGAGCAATGAATGCCTAGACAGAGAGAAGCATAGGAATATTTCACAGGTTGATTTCATTACACAGCCAGTGCGTCATGCCTCCAAAAGCAGAGGTAAACAGCAATCCATAATGGAAGAATATATGATGGCTTGGTGGAAGCAGTGGTGTTGTTTCGCTTTGTTTTTTTCCCCAGAGGAGATATATCTTAAGGATTCTAATTTAATAATGTATCTCATACATTGCTAAAAACCTGGGTAGATATACAAACCATTTTATTGCCTTTGAAACCTAATCTTCAGAACTGCTTTTTTTATTGTTATGACAGAAAACATTGGGAGAGGGATTATGGAGAGTTGATGCCACAAGCAGCTTATACTGCTTGTATCATAAAATTACATACTATGCCTGGGACATTAATTCTGGTAAGTGCATCTTGCATTCAGTGATGCCTTTTCCAGATATCACAGCTACCAGTTCATTTGTTATGACAACACTTCTTCCACTCTGGCCCTATCTGAATGGTTCCTTTTGTTTTTAATGTTGCCAGACATTTCTAGTACTTCAAAAGCAGGTATGCCAGATCAGCTTCAGAATGGTTGGAGAGCAGCCAGGCAGAAAGGAACATGGGGGTACTGGTTGATAGTAGGCTGAACATGACCCAGCAGTGTGTCCAGGTGGCCAAGAAGGCCAATGGCATCCTGGCCTGCATCAGGAATTGTGTGGCCAGCAGGAGCAGGGAAGACATTCTGCCCCTGTGCTCAGCAGTGGTTAGGCCACACCTTGAGTCCTGTGTCCAGTTCTGGGTCACTCAGTTTAGGAAAGATGTTGAGATGCTGGAATGTGTCCAGAGAAGGGCAACGATGCTGGGGAGGGGATCTGGAGCACAGCCCTATGAGGAGAGGCTGAGGGAGCTGGGGTTGCTTAGCCTGGAGAAGAGGAGGCTCAGGGGAGACCTTCTTGCTCTCTACAACTGAAGGGAGGCTGTAGCCAGGTGGGGGTTGGCCTCTTCTCCCAGGCAACCAGCACCAGAACAAGAGGACAAAGTCTCAAGCTGTGCCAGGGGAGGTTTAGGCTGGAGGTTAGGAGAAAATTTTTCCCAGAAAGAGTGATTGGTCCTTGGAATGTGCTGCGCAGGGAGGTGGTGGAGTCACCATCCCTGGAGGTGTTTAGGAAGAGACTGGATGGGGCACTTATTGCCATGGTTTAGTTCATTAGACAGTGTTGGTTGATAGATTGGACTTGATGATCTCAAAGGTCTTTGAGGTCTCTTCCAACTTTGGTGATACTGTGATACTATCTAATCAACTAAACCATGGCACCAACTGCTTCATTCAGGCTTTTTTAAACATCTCCAGTGATGGTGACTCCACCACCTCCCTGCGTAGCACATTCCAAGGACCAATCACTCTTTCTGGGAAAAATTTTCTCCTAACCTCCAGCCTAAGCTTCCCCTGGTGCAGTCTGAGACTGTGTCTTCTCCTTCTGTCACTGGTTGCCTGGGAAAAGAGACCAACCCCCACCTGGCTATGACCTCCCTTCAGGTAGTTGTGGAGAGCAAGAAGGTCTCCCCTGAGCCTCCTCTTCTCCAGGCTAAGCAACCCCAGCTCCCTCAGCCTCTCCTCACAGGGCTGTACTCCAAACTCCTTCCCAGGTTTGTTGCCCTTCTCTGGAGAGAAGGGGGCTTCTGAAGGGGGCCCACAAGAAGGCTGGGGAGGGACTTCTCAGGATATCAGGTAGTGATAGTGTGGTGGATTGAGAGAACACACAGCTATCCCTCCCCCAGAGAGAAAGAAACCACGTCTAGCTGAGTCGGAGAAGCAAAGGAATGCTATATTTACAAGCAATATGGAATGCAGATTGTATATACACAATATATACAGTATTTACAATACAGATACAGAAATACACAGCGAAGAAAAATAGCACAACAAAATTCCCTCCTCTGGACAGAGGAGGGTTTCCCCCCCCTGTGCCCCCCCCCCCCTCCCTTTTTTTTCCCCACAAGGGTTAGAAAAGGCAGTTATAAAGGAAGAGAATTCTTATTAGGCCTCCAAGCGCATGCAAGATTAATGCTTATCTGGTATTCAAGGTCATTCCGGCTAGTTGCTCAGAAACAGACAGGATGGAAAGGGAGAACAGAGTGGAACTGACAAAGATTCCATCTGAACTAACACTTAAAGTTGCATTCTACCAATCTACCAATGAAATTCGTTTAGACCTATCTTTGTTTTCAAAATATTCAGCCAGAGTGCCCCAGCACTGTCCCTTTCTTAAAGGCACAGCCTCAAACGGTCACAGATAGGACTAAGGGGGAATTGAATGAAGCTGGAGGTGGGGAGATTCAGGCTGGATGTGAGGAGGAAGTTCTTCCCCATGAGAGTGGTGAAGCCCTGGAATGGGTTGTCCAGGGAGGTGGTTGAGGCCCTGTCCCTGAAGGTGTTTAAGCCCAGGCTGGATGAGGCTCTGGCCAGCCTGATCTAGTGTGGGGTGTCCCTGCCCATGGCAGGGGGCTTGGAACTAGATGATCCTTGTGGTCCCTTCCAACCCTGACTGATGCTATGATACTATGATACTATCTCCCCCTCTTTTGAACATAAGGGGTTTGTTCTAGCCAAGCAGAAGTTGTCTTTTCCCACGGCCTGCAGTATTTGGGTGGAGATTAGTGTCCTTGCCAAGTGGTCTGAATGCTATGGATCTGATCCAAGTGCACCAAAGTTTTCCAAGAGGACATCATCTCAACAGGGGATGTTCAGTGTGGAGAAGAGAAGGCCCCGAGGGGACCTTCTTGTGGCCTTCCAGTATCTGAAGGGGGCTACAAGAAAGCTGGGGAAGGACTTTTTAGGGTGTCAGGGAGTGATAGGACTGGGGGGAATGGAGCAAAACTAGAAATGGGTAGATTCAGATTGGATGTTAGGAAGAAGTTCTTCCCCAGGAGGGTGGTGAGACACTGGCACAGGTTGCCCAGGGAGGTGGTGGAAGCCTCCTTCCTGGAGGTTTTCAAGGCCAGGCTGGATGTGGCTCTGAGCAACCTGATGTATTGTCGGGTGTCCCTGTCCATGGCAGCAGGGATGGGAACTGGATGATCCTTGAGGTCCCTTCCAGCCCTAACAATTCTATGATTCTATGGAGCCTTTTCCAGAAGCCTTTACAGTGGGATAAGAGGGTCTTCAGCTGTCTCTTCAGCTTCTAAATATGGTTTGAAACAAGCTGATTTTTGTTCCAGAAGCCAAACAATCTGAATTTAGAATATTCTCAGTAATTATCATTTTAGTCACTTTTTTTGACCTTAACCTTGGTAGAAAACTAAAGACTTAAAATATCAGTAACTATATTTGGATGAAGAAACAGGAGAGAAAGAAAAGGAAATTATCCTAACAGTTGCTTAAAGAACTACTGGTTTCATACAATGGCTGGAAATAAGTCACAGAACTGCAATCGTCAATGATGGAAGAAACTTAAACTCTTGCAAGACACTTTTTCACACTCTTGGTCATGTGAAGCCCCTGTTTGAAGTTTCCTTTCTTAGTGCACAGCACACAGCACTGTTGTCCTCCCCTTCATTTGCACCATTTCCTTCACCTTTCATCAAATATTCTGCAGTCCAAAACCAGACGCCACTGCTGCCAGGCCTCACCAGCACAATCTTTCGAGTATCTTGAACACCAGAAAAGCTACAAAAGGTAGCTTAGGGAGACTTCAATCATAGAATTAACCAGGTTGGAAATGACCTCAGAGATCAAGTCCAACCTATACACCTAATACCCAACACCTCCTCACAACTAAACCATGGTTTCAAGTGCCACATCCAATCCTTTTTGGATGGACCTGATGATCTTAAAGGTCATTTCCAACTGCGACTATTCTAGGATTCTATCATAGAATCTAATAGAGTAGAATAGAATAGAGTAGAATAGAATAGAGTAGAATAGAATAGAATAGAATAGAATAGAATAGAATAGAATAGAATAGAATAGAATAGAATAGAATAGAATAGAATTAACCAGGTTGGAAAAGACCTTTGAGATCATCCAATCCAACCTATCACCCAACACCATCTAATCAACTAAACCATGGCACCAAGCACCCCATCCAGTCTCTTCCTAAACACCTCCAGTGATGGTGACTCCACCACCTCCCTGGGCAGCACATTCCAATGGCCAGTTACTCTTTCTGGGATGAACTTTCTCCTCACCTCAAGCCTAAACTTCCCCTGGTGCAGCTTGAGACTGTGTCCTCTTGTTCTGGTGCTGGTTGCCTGGGAGAAGAGACCAATCCCCTCCTGGCTACAACCTCCCCTCAGGTAGTTGTAGAGAGCAAGAGCAAGAGCCTCCTCTTCTCCAGGCTAAACAACCCCAGCTTCCTCAGCCTCTCCTCACAGGGCTGTGCTCCAGACCTCTCCTCAGCCTCACTGCCTCACTGTCCTTCTCTGGACACATTCAAGTGTCTCAATATCCTTCTTAAATTGAGGGGCCCAGAAATGGACACAGCACTCAAGATGTGGCCTAACCAGTGCTGAATCATGAGGCAGAGAGGTGGAAAAAATTTTCAGCTGACTCACCTCATCAGGAAGTCTGATATCAACCAAGCATATCTTTGAGCATACCTGAAGAGGTGATTAAAAAAAATAAAGGCAGAGAGGCTCAAAATCAGAGTTCTGAAAAGTACACCTTGAAACTTTTAGTTAGACATTTGGCCTTAATGTTAACCTTGTCCATATTTAAGTTTCTCTTACTATGAGGATTTGGCTTTCTTTGACTTAGTTGCTTGGAACTAGATGCCAGAAACTGAAGAAAGACATCAGAAGACCAAAAGAAAAAGTCATGAACTGTCTATTTTGTCCTCTTCCTCTGGCTTCTGTGCCCATGTTTTATTAGTAGTATTTTACTAGTGGAGAAATCAAAGTTATGAGCTTGTGGCAAGGTCTTCACTGCAGAAGACAGGAAGAGCAATGCTACCTGAAATGGTGACTTCTGTGTGTTGCAAACTGCTTAGGGAGACTCAGAAGGAACAGAGGAGATTCCTCTGACACAAATGAACATAATTTATGCTGGAAGACTTACAACTGGTCCTATTCCTCCCGCCCATGCCTGGGGAGCTGATGAATGGAGGTGAAGCTCAGCAGCAACCAGTATTTATTTCCTGGCATCATGATATGCCAGATGAAAAAGAGAGACAGATTCTTGTGCATAGTGTGTTGCCAAAGGCCATAAACAAACTGAATAAACAGGGGCGGGCTAAGGATTTCTAGAGATAAAGACCTCTCTCCCTCGATTTGCAGCACAGGAGTAGAGTTGATCCAGAGCTGCTCTGGCTGCCTTAGGACTGCAAAACCTCCCACGTTTGCTAAAGTATCTAACAGACTGCTTCACAAGGTTCCCTTCACAAGGGGAGCTACAATAAAAACCACACTCCTCAGTATAACATGAACAAAACTCACCAAGCTGTCACAGAAGCTGTGACCTCTCTGCATCTTTCCTGTCTCTGGTATTAGGATACCTACTTGTTTTCTCTATACTCTTCACTTGTACCTGACTGAAGCAGAAAGACTCAGGCAAATTCTGACTATCCTTTGGAATTAGAGGGGGGAGGGAAGGGGCAAAAATAAACAAAGTATTAAAAAACTAACCAAGGAACTTTATTTGCCCTTTGAGGGTCCACAAGATGTTTGTGCAACCAGCTAAAGAGACAAGAAAGCCAGCTAAATTTTCTTAGATGGTTATGCTAATTAATGAACATTGTGGGCTAAATAGCACATCACAGCAACCCTTTGACATGTCTTAAAATGGAAAGCCCAAAGTACACAGGAAAAATATCTTCTCTAACTGTTGACTTCTTAATTTTATCTGATTTGAGAGGTCTATTTACAACATGAACAGCTCTGAGCTATCTATAGCAGAGAAGAGAGCTGCACGTCATTAAAGTGTCTCTTGTTAAGCTTTTTCCTCTTTTATCAAACCTAAAGCATGTGAAGCTTCATGCTTGGGGTGAGATCTGCATTTTCACTTTCCATAGCTGGACATTTCCTCATGAGCACGTGATTTTCCAGAGCCCAAAGAGGACTCCCTTGCTGGGGATATTCAAAGTGAGGCTTGACAGGGCTCTGAGCAACCTGACCTAGGTGAGGACGCCCTTGCAGACTGCAGGGGGGGTTAGACTAGATGACCTTCAGAGGTCCCTTCCAACCCAGACCATCCTATGATTTTATGTTCTAGTAACACCTGCAAGCAGGTAAGCATCCAAGGTGCTCAGGTTGTGAATTAAGTTTAACTGTTTTGCAGGGAAAGTAAGGCAGGAAACAGAATTTTTTGAAAGAGAGGAACCTCAGAGCATGTTGAACGCTGAATTCAGTACTAAGTTGGGAGAAGCAAGAGAGTAATCTTAAACCCTAACATCATGATGGATTGCAGGTCTGGTCTGAGTTACATACACAGAGAGTACCTGGAATGCTACACAATGTCAGGGAACATGTCCAGAGAAGGGCAACAAAGCTGGGGAGGGGTTTGGAGCACAGCCCTATGAGGAGAGGCTGAGGGAGCTGGGGTTGCTTAGCCTGGAGAAGAGGAGGCTCAGCAGAGACCTTATTGCTCTCTATAACTACCTGAAAGGAGGTTGTAGCCAGCTGGGGGTTGGTCTCTTCTCCCAGGCAACCAGCACCAGAACAAGAGGACACAGTCTCAAGCTGCACCAGGGGAAGTTTAGGCTGGATGTTAGGAAGAAAGTTCTTCATAGAAAGAAAGATTGACCATTGGAATGTGCTGCCCATGGAGGTGCTGGAGTCAGCATTACTGGAGGTGTTTAGAAAGAGACTATGTATAGGGTGCTTGCCGCCATGGTTTAGTTGATTAGATGGTGTTGGGTGATAGGTTGGACTTGATGATCTGAGAGGTCTCTTCCAACTTTGTTAATTCTCTTCTATTCTAAAGGAATTCAGATGATCAAACTATGGATGTATAGACTCAGACCCCACTTGAAGACCAGAAAGAAAACAGATTGTGGAGGTTTTTATCTGCAGGACAGGGCTCAATCATGTATCCTAAGGTGAGATGAGTCAGTGTGAGGGAGTCCTCATGGTTCCTTTGCCTGCTGGAGGAGTCTGTATGAGTGGGTGAGACACACAATGTCTCAATGTGAAGAGGAGAACTTGCACAATTGTGTCCCATTAATCTGTGAAGCAATTGAGAGGCAGCAGCAGCATGAAAATCAATGTATGCAGGACCTTTTGTTTTCCTTTCCAGGGCCAGGAGCCAGCTCCCATCCCGGCCAGTAAGTGCAGCTATCAGTTGCAGAAACCCAGAATTATAGCTGGCTTAAGATACTGCATCTCCTCTCAGGAGCTGGTGCAGCATCAGTTCCCACTCAAAAGCTGTTCACTAGCTTTGGGAAAAGAGTTCTGGCTGTTTGTATGAACTTTCAGAACGCAGTTCAATTTATTTAGTGCCTTGCCAGCCTTTTTTCTTTTCCTTGAGAAAGGGCAACAGTTTGGAAATTCTGGAAGTGTTTTGCAATATGCTTCAGGTTGGGCATAAGCATAAAGAAAAATCACTTGTTTCAAGGTGCTTCTCCTCCTTTGCTTCCTGCTATAATGCACATGTCAACTGAAATCGAATTAGCAATGGATGACATAACTCCCACAGCTGGGGATGTTCAGATCTGAGATGTTGATTGGCAGTTGCACTGCTAAAGTACACCTACAAAACCAGGAATAAAGCTCATGCAGAAGCAACCATCACTTAGAATTATTCTGATCCAGAGTTCTGTCTGTGAGTATTTTCAATTTATAATTCTGAAGGAAAACAAAACCAAAACAACCAACCAAAGAGCAACAACAACAAAAAAAATAGACAAATAAGTGTTTCCCCATAGACCTGTCTCAACCCCAATCTTCACATCTTTTCTTCACAACTTACTGCAAGTCTGAACTTCTTTTGGCTTTAAAAAGAAAAAGAATAAGAGAAAGAATCAATGTTTCAATCCATCTGCCTTTTGCTCCTGCCTCCATTCTGTGCTCCACTGGAGAGCATAGAATAGGTGCCAAAATAACACAAAATGACTGTTCTTCCTCCTGTGTTACCAGCAGCACAGGAAACTCTGTGGCCTCAGGAGAATATTAAAATATAGTAAAAAGAAAACACAACACCAAAAGAAACAAACCCACACCAAACCAAACAAAACCCAAAGAAAGCCAGCAAAAAAAAAAATCCCCAACACAATTGTGGCTGATCCAGCCTTGAGCTCCATGGAAACATCAAGGGAACTCGTTGCTGGATTGCAGCCTAAATCTAGGGTTTAGCTCAGTGATTTTGAGTTGGTTCTCATTTTGTCCAAACCAGCCTACACATCTCTGGTACAGCCCTGCTAGCCTGTCAAGAGCTCAGCTGAGCTTTCCAACTTCTTTTTAAAACATGCCACCAAGCAGCCATGAAATGGCAATGACTCTCAGTATTTGACCCAGTAACCTACAGGAGGAATGCAGGTTAAACTGTGTTGACTAATGCCGCATTATGTAGAGCCAGGATCAGATAAGCGCTGGTATTTTTCCTATGCTTGCCACGACGAATAAAAGCACACAAAGCTTTATTTCACACCAAAGATGAGGTTGGGCCAAGCAGTTCCTGTAGCCCTTTTAAAAAATTACACAGCTGGAAAAGAATTGTCAATCAATTTTACAGGGAACAATGGATGCTAAACCCCATTCAAGACTGTTTCTGTACCGGTCTTATTTTCTTAGCACAGAGTGCATTATTGTGATCCACGTATCAGATGGTATCTGTATGCCCTGCTCTTAGAAAGATTTCATCTTTTGTGCCTAAAGCCACAAGAGAATCCTGAAAAACCTTGTCAATTTGCTGATCTGAAAGAATTGTTTGAAAGCTGGGGGAGCCTGGTTATTTTATATCCTTGCCTTCATTATTTTTACAAAGTACGGCTACATGTGTTCCATTTTAACCAAGAAGCAGGCCCTTGGAAAGTATAAATATGCATGCACTAAGCATGAAGGTTTTTCTTCCCCCCCTCCCCCCATCTGCAGCAGGACATTCTGCCAACTCATTCACATTTGCATGCCACTGTAATATTTCCATGAGTATGGCTGATAAAAGTTCTGAGAGTCTGAACAGGCTGGCAACCTTCAACATTTTTAAGAGAAACTTTAACCCTGCATCTTCATGAGTAGGCAAGAAAGAAAACAGGAGAGTCAGACTAAAGGACCGAAGCAAATCATCATGGCTAAGGAAAATATGTATTAAGACTTAATTAGCTTCTTACATTGATCTTAGGTAGAAGAGAAAACCCATTTTGTAATGTTCTGCTGATTTAAATGTTTTGAGGAAAATGACATCCTGCACAAGCTGGAAATTAAGCCAGAAGACTGGGTCACACTCATGAGCAAATCACAGAAACATTCAGGTTGGAAAAGACCCTCAGGATCACCAAGCCCAACCCAGAACCCTACTCTGCAAGGGTCACCCTTAAACTATGGCCCCAAGCACCACATCCAAACAACCTCTAAACACATCCAGGGTTGGGGACTCCACCACCTTCCTGGGCAGCACATTCCAATTCCTGACCACTCCTGATGGGAAAAAATTTATTCCTAATGTCCAGTCTAAACCTATCTAGTGGCAGCTTGAGGCTGTTGCCTCTTGTTCTATCACTAATTACCTGGGAGAAGAGACCAGCACCAGCCTCTGTACAATGCTCTTTCAGGTAGTTGTAGACAGCAACAAGGTCTCCCCTCAGCCTCCTCCTTTTCAAACTAAACAACCCCAGAGTGAATGTAGTCCTGAACTCCTCTATCCACTAAGACAAGGTAGGAGTCAAACACTGAAAGGAGCCAAAGACCAGAAGAACAAGATGCAGCAAAAAACTAGAAATGGGTAGATTCAGATTGGATGTTAGGAAGTTCTTCCCCTTAAGGGTTGTGAGAGACTGGCACAGGTTGCCCAGGGAGGTGGTGGAAGCCTCATCCCTGGAGGTTTTTAAGGCCAGGCTGGATGTGGCTGTGAGCAACCTGCTGTAGTGTGAGGTGTCCCTGCCTATGTCAGTGGGGGTGGAACTAGATGATCCTTGGGGTCCCTTCTAACCCTAACAATTCTACAATTCTATAGTAGCAAGGAGACACCCCTGAACAGTTCCTACTTTATAAACACTAAGAGTAGCTGCCACACCTTGTCCAAAGACAGCCTGCTTGGATGGGCAAGTGGAGGCCACCAAAACAAGTCTCCTCCCTCAAAGAGTCAGAAATTTATGTGGTACAGGAGACAAATAAGGAAATAGATATCTCAGACTGAAGGGTAATCAGCATGCTAAAGCCTCAACTGCTATGACAGACAGGGGTCAAAATAAGTCACACAGGGTCACAGGTATCAAAAGGAGAAGCATTCTTCTGCTTGTATCTTCACAGAGACTCATGTGAAATTCAAGCCCCTTGTCTCAACAAGCCTCTTGCCTCACCTAAGAGAGTCACAGATCTTACAGCAAGGAAGTTACCTTTATTTTTCTCTTTACATAAAACAACACCACCACCACCCCAAAAATCCAGCAAACTCCAAAATCTGAATTGTAAGAATGGAGAAAATAAATTTAGAGCATGGGACAAGAAGCCAGGCAGAGAACACAAAAGGCCCCTTTCTCCTCACTCACAGCTCCAGACCCTGCTGCTTGGGGTGAAGGGGGGAAAGAATACACTCTCACATACTTTGATGTGCTGATTAAGGAACTCAGCCTTTAATTAGCTCATCAACACTGCAATCAGCAGTGTGCAGCATGCAGGATTCTAATCCTGCTCTGCTCAAAGCTAATGTGATTCTGCAGAGTACTTTGGGCATCATTATTTGGAAGTGTAGGTTGTTTTCCAAAGTGATAATGGTAAGTCTTACTACATCATACAGTTGGAGGGTTACACTAGAATAGAATAGAATAGAATAGAATAGAATAGAATAGAATAGAATAGAATAGAATAGAATAGAATAGAATAGAATAGAATAGAATAGAATAGAATAGAGTTAACCAGGTTGGAAGAGACCTTTGAGATGATCCAGTCCAACCTGTCACCCAACACTATCTAATCAACTAAACCATGGCACCAAGCACCCCATCCAGTCTCTTCCTAAAGTCTTCCAGTGATGGTGACTCCACCACCTCCCTGGACAGCACATTCCAATGGCCAATCTCTCTTCCTATGAAGAACTTCTTCCTCACCTCCAGCCTAAACCTCCTCAGGTACAGCTTGAGACTGTGTCCGCTTGTTCTGGTGCTGGTTGCCTAGGAAAAGAAACCAACCCCCACCTGGCTACAATCTCCCTTCAGGTAGTTGTAGACAGCAAGAAGGTCTCCCCTAAATCTCCTCTTCTCCAGGCTAAGCAACCCCAGCTCCTTCAGCCTCTCCTCACAGGGCTGTGCTCCAGACCCTTCCCCAGCTTTGTTGCCCTTCTCTGGATACCTTCCAGCAACTCAACATCTTTCCTAAACTGAGGGGCCCAGAACTGGACACAGGACTCAAGGTGTGGCCTAACCAGTGCTGAGTACAGGGCACAATGACTTCCCTGCTCCTGCTGGCCACACTATTCCTGACACAGGCCAGGATGCCATTTGCCTTCTTGGCCACCTGGGCACACTGCTGGGTCATGTTCAGCCTACTGTCAACCAGTACCCCCAGGTCCCTTTCTGCCTGGCTGCTCTCAGTACTTCCAATCTAAGTAAGCTCAGCCTTTCAAATCTGTAACAGCAGTGGGTGAGAAAGAACTACGCCTAATGAGCCTCAGCCCACCAGAACATATGTTTGTCAGCACTGCAGACCAGAATTTGTTATGTAAATTACTGTACAACCATTTCTTGAGCCTGTGGTAATAATGCCTTGGTGTGAAAGCAGATCATGTGCAGAAAAGCAAATCAAGAACAAACCCACACTGTTCATATCTGATTGTTTTCATTCCAGCCTTCTACCATCCATTCTCCAATGTCAGCCAGACTGTTCCTTGAGATAAATCTCTTAATCCAGCAGTGGCTGCCAATGGGTTTCTGTGTTTGTGTCTGTAAAGGGGTCTAATAATAGTAGAGACATTTTGGAGAAAACTGAAAACCAGAAAGGGAAATAGAAGAACCTCCGGCCCCCAAAACGATCTTATTTTGTCCTCTTTTGGATTCCCAAGGAGAATGTATTTTTTTTTAACACAATTCATGAAAGACTCCAACTAACATATTTTTTTTTGAGCAACCCATCTGAGACTCGTTTGGGACATGGCCTCATGTTTCACTGACTGCTCTTCAGAAACCTGCTCCATAAAGGTACAAATTCCACAGCCTTTTGAAAGGATTGGCTGGAAAAAAATGCTTCAAAAGATATTCTCACAGCAGCACCCTTTCCACAGGTGCATAAGTCTTGATGAGCAACCACAAGGCAGGCAGCATGAACAACCATGGTGTGGTAGGTTGAGAGAGGGCTTAGCTCTCCCTCCTCCACAGAGTAAGAAACCACAACTAGCCCAGTCGAAAGAGCAAGCTATATATTTACAAGCATATATGGAAAGCAGGTTATATATAACACAATATATACAGGTATTTACAATATATACACAGAAATAAACAGCAAAGAGAAATAACACAACAAAAATCCCTCCCCAAGGGAGGCATCCCCTCCTTGGAACCCCCTCTCTCCCCCACTACCTCCCTTTTTCCCCAAAAAGGGGTTAGAGAGAGAGAGAAAGGCAAGTTACTAAGGAAAAGGGCTGTTAGTAAGCTTCAAAAGCCCATGCAGGATTAGTTTTTGCTTATCTGAAGGCCAACTCCAGCAGTTTGCAGAGAAGCAGGCAGGGAGAACAGGCTGAAACACCAAACTCCCCCAACTCCCCAAACCGAACTGAACTGAGGGAAAAAAAATTCCAACTGCTCTACAATCTAAAGCTGAATTTTTTTGTCTATCCACCAATGAAATTCGTTTAGAATATCAGAATGTTTTGGTTCTAGTACCAAAAACGTTTAGCCAGTGTCTCAGCAGTGTTTGTCCTTAAAGGCACAGTGTCAAATGGTCACACATGGAGAGAAGAGCTTATAGTACCTTGACATGGAGCCCAAGCTTTCAAAAGCACCATTAGTTATGATTGCACATCAGTGAGCACCTACATCCAAAAGAATCCTTTTTTGTTTTGTTTTAGTTTTGTAGTGCAGGGCTGAGTGCCTGCTGTCAGAAGAGACTCAGCTGCCTTTTCTTCAGTTCAAAAAGAATCACACAGAATCAACCAGGTTGGAAAAGACCTGAGAGACCATCGAGTTTGACCCATTACCTAATACCTAACACCTCCTGACAAATAAACCATGGCTCCAAGTGCCACATCCAGGGACGGTGACTCCACCACCTCCCTGGGCAGCACATTCCAATGGTTAACAACTCTCTCAGTGAAGAACTTTCTCCTCACCTCCAGCCTAAACTTCCCCTGGCACAGCTTGAGACTGTGTCCTCTTGTTCTAGTGCTGGTTGCCTGGGAGAAGAGACCAACCCCCACCTGGCTACAACCTCCCTTCAGGTAGTTGTAGACAGCAAGAAGGTCTCCCCTGAGCCTCCTCTTCTCCAGGCTAAGCAAGCCCAGCTCCCTTAGCCTCTCCACAGAGGGCTGTGCTTGAGGCCTCTCTCCAGCCTCCTTGCCTTTCTCTGGGGATGTTCAAGTGTCTCAATGTCCTTCTTAAAATGAGAAGCCCAGAACTGGACACAGTACTCAAGGTGTGGCCTCACCAGTGCTGAGTATAGGGCACAATGACCTCCCTGCTCCTGCTGGCCACTCTATTCCTGATACAGGCCAGCATGCCATTGGCCTTCTTGGCCCCCTGGGCACACTGCTGGCTCATGTTCTGCTGCTGTCAACCAGTACCTCAGGTCCCTCTTTCTGACCTTCATCAGTAGGAAATGTTTTACACACTAACAAGTTACCTTTAAAAAGCATCTACATTGCAAACTCGAAAGTTATCGACAGACAGGTAGTCCCCACCTCCCTGGCAACTAATTTTAGGCATTTAACTAGAGTTACCCCAAGTATCCTAGGAGATAACAAGGCACTTACTGACAGCAATTGAGATCTTAGTGGTACAAGGAGCTTATTTCTCTCTACTGACTACAGGGGAAACGTAGGACAATTACTTTCCTTACTGAAGTGCATCAATTATGTACCTAAGTCAGGCAGGATGAATGCAGACCTACAGAGCTCCACATTTGCAGAGAATCACTGGACCTAAGGTGCCTCTGTGGATAGTCCATGCTTTGAAAAGGCTTTTAAAGCCCCTTATATTTTTACCTACCTAATTCCCACTGAATGCACTAGAACCTAGAATAACTGCTTCTAAAAGACCCAGAGCACATTGGAAAAATGTTAACTGTTTTTCAGCAGGATTGGATGGCTGTGCCCAGAAAAGCAGCTGAATACCTGAGTAGGAGAGCTAGCAAGGAAGAGAGAAAACTGCACTCCTTTGTTGGTATTTCCAGCACTGCAGAGGCTACTGATAAATCCTGCTGGCTTTATGTAATGTGATTTGTGAAGGCCAAGGAGCCTTGAGCAGCAGTCTTATGAAGATGCGGACAGTGTTCCTCATCAGTGGGAATGCAGAAGGATATGAGGCAGGAATAGCATGCAGAGCCCAGGTAAGCAGCACCAGAACAAGAGGACACAGTCTCAAGCTGCACCAGGGGAGGTTTAGGCTGGATGTTAGGAAGAAATTCTTCCCAGCAAGAGAGATTGGCCATTGGAATGTGCTGCCCAGGGAGGTGGTGGAGTCACCACCACTGGAGGTGTTTAGGAGGAGACTTGATCGGGTGCTTGGTGCCATGGTTTAGTTGATTAGATGGTGTTGGATGATAGGTTGGTCTCAATGATCTCAAATGTCTTTTCCAACCTATTCTATTCTATTCTATTCTATTCTATTCTATTCTATTCTACTCTACTCTACTCTACTCTACTCTACTCTATTCTACCTCTGTGATATGCACCATTTTAACGCTTTATAAGAGAATGTGTGGTAAGGGCTTGTACATTTATTTTCCAGATGAAAGCATCCTTATTTTGGAAACAAGGAAGCAACAAGCCACCCAGGAAACAACCACCAAGGATCTGTTCCAGTCCAAAGAAAATCTTTAAATGTAAACAAATGGAGGCTCAAAGGGGAAAAGCAGCACACCAATATGAAAGTGGTTGGTTTGATTTTGCATACAAAATATCCACAGAGATCTGATGATGTACCAGAGCAGATCTGGAACACAAGCCCTCTGAGGAGAGACCGAGGCAGCTGGGGTTGCTTAGCCTGGAGAAGAGGAGGCTCAGGGGAGACCTTATTGCTGTCTACAACTACCTTAAGGGAAGCTGTAGACAAACGGAGGTTGGTCTCTTCTCCCAGGTAACCAGCACCAGAACAAGAGGACACAGTCTCAAGCTGTGTCAGGGGAGGTTTAGGCTGGATGCTGGGAAGAAGTTCTACACAGAGAGAGTGATTGGCCATTGGAGTGTGCTGCCCGGGGAGGTGGTGGAGTCACCACCTGGTGTTCAGGAGGAGACTGGATTGGGTGCTTGGTGCCATGGGTTAGTTGATTAGGTACTGTTGGATGATAGGTTGGACACAATGATCTTGAAGGTCTCTTCCAACCTGGTCTGGTCTGGTCTGGTCTGGTCTATTCTATTCTATTCTATTCTATTCTATTCTGCCATATGCAATTATAGGAAAAAAACCCACCCAAACCCCTGAATATCCTGTAGCACACAGCAGTGAAGATCCAGTACAGTTATTTTCTCTCTCCCAAGATGCACCATTTAAATCTGAGATACATCAGTTCAGCTCTAATAGATGTTTTCACAGTAATAAGAAGCATAACATGAAAACCTGAGAAATATAAGCAGGTAAAATTAGTAAAGAACATCCAGTTCCACACTTCCCACTGTTTCCATCATGAAAAGAAGGGGGGAAAAAAGTCTGCAACACCAACTCTGATTCTTTTCTGAGTTGAAAAAAAATATTGTATTAGAATAGAATAGAATAACCAGGTTGGAAAAGACCTTCGAGATCATCACATCCAACCCATCAGCTAATCAACTAAACCACGCAACCAAGCACCCTATCAGGTCTCCTCCTAAACACCTCCAATGATGGTGACTCTACCACCTCCTCGGGCAGCACATCCCAATGGGCAATCACTCTCCCTGTGAAGATGCCATTGGCCTTCTTAGCCACCTGGGCACACTGCTGGCTCATGTTCAGCTGGCTGTCAACCAGTACCCCCAGGTCCCTTTCTGTCTGCCTGCTCTCCAGCCACTCTGACCCAGCCTGTAGCTCTGCATGCAGCATTATGGGAATGAAATAACAAATATTACACTTTCCTGTGTCTACCCTCTGGACTATCCAGTCCCTGGAGAAGTGTACTCTATGGTTAAGACACCCAGTCTTAAACACACAATATTCAGCTTAAAGGAGAACCTTTCCACCCTACAAAGAGTAGGTGGAAGAGTGAGCAACATTAGAGATGAGGACAGGCAACACAATCCAAATACAGTCAAATCCTTCTCTATCCACTAGTTAACCCAATCTTACTGCCAGGAAAAGTTGTTTGACCATTAGTACTCCTGCCATTGCCTCGTTTTGCTATTTCACACTATAGTATGTCCACTGTGTTTGTAGAAGTACCTCCTAAACCAACTCTTCAACCTGCCTTAATCATCCTAGTTGTAGTCCAGGGTTTGGTTCATTCATGATTTCCTCTGGGCATGTCAAACATGGCAAATGAGAGGGAGAGAGAATGAGAAAAAGAAACACCTGGGTTGGGCCAGCCCCAGGCACAAATATAAACTAGGTAGAGAGCAGGTTGAGAGTAGCCCTAAAGAGGAGAACTTAGGGGTGTTGATAGATGAGAAGCTTAACAAGAGCCAGCAGTGTGCTCATGCAGCCCAGAAGGCCAACAGTATCCTGGGATGAATGAGAAGGAGTGTGACCAGAAGATCAAGAGGGGATTCATCCCCTTTACTCTGCTCTTGTGAGACCCAATTCAAATACTGCATCCAGTTCTGGTGTCCCCACCATAAGAGGGACATAGATCTATTAGAACAAGTCCAGAGGAGGGCCACAAAGATGATCCAAGGGCTGGAACACCTCTGCTATGAGGATAGGCTGAGGGAACTGGGATTGTTCAGCCTGGAGAAGAGAAAACTCTAGGGGGACCTTATAGCTGCCTTCCAGTACCTAAGGGTAACCTACAGGAAGGCTGAAGGAATTTTTACAGGAATGTCCACCAACAGGACAAGGGAAAATGAATTTAAACTGAAGGAGAAGAGGTTTAGACTGGATCTTAGGAAGGAATTCTGCATTATGAGGGTGGCAAGACTCTGAAATGGATTGTCCAGAGAGGCTGTGGATGCCCCCAACCTGTAGATGTCCAAGGCCAGGTTGGATGGGACCTTGAGTAACCTGGGCTAGTTGAGAGGAGTCCCTACCCATGGCAGTTAGGTTGGATTAGATGATCTCTGAGGTCTCTTCCAGCCTAAGCTGGAATGTGCATTAACAACTCAGATCAGCACTATTACTCACTTTTAAATAAAACCCTGTACCCACCTAAAGTGTTGCTGGTCTGTTGATCACACCTCAGACAGACACATCCTGGTATGGTGCAACAACATGGGACTCTATGGCAGTATGTTCTAGAATACACTGCAAAGCAATGCCCAAGGTAACATGAAAGGCTGAGGACAGCTCTGGGTAGCTACTGCCAATATTTTTTGGTGAAAGTGACAGACAGAAGCTTTCTATGGAGAAAAGCCAAATGTGTTTAGAATCATAGAATGGTTAGGGCTGGAAGGGACATCAAGGATCATCCAATCCCAACATCCCTGCCATGGCCAGGGACACCTCACGCTACAGCAGGTTGCTCACAGCCACATCCAGCCTGGCTGCAAACACCTCCAGGGATGAGGCTTCCACCACCTCCCTGGGCAACCTGTGCCAGTGTCTCACCACCCTCATGGAGAAGAACTTCTTCCTAACATCCAATCTCAATCTACCCATTGCTAGTTTTGTTCTATTCCCCCCAGTCCTATCACTCCCTGACACCCTCAAAAGTCCCTCCCCAGCTTTCTTGTAACCCCCTTCAGACATGGGAAGGCCACAATAAGGTCTTTTCGGAGCCTTCTCTTCTCCAGACTGAACAGCCCCAACTCCCTCAGTCTGTCCTCATAGCAGAGCAGCTCCAGCCCTCTGCTAATCCTCATAGCCCTTCTCTGGACACCTTCCAGCACCTCCAGATCCTTGCTGTAATAGAGGCTCAAGAACTGGATGCAGTGCTCCAGGTGGGGTCTCACCAGAGCAGAGTAGAGGGGGAGGATCACCTCCCTCGACCTGTTTGTATGAAGATGCAGTGTGACAGGTGAATGTGGTTTCTAGGGAGTTCAGGGAATAGCAGAACCTGGTGTCAGTAGCCTGCTCTAGGAAGTGTAAGGCTGATAACTATTAAGAACTGAAATTCAAGAGAGTTGGGGTCCATTTTCATTGTTATAACATAGGTGATATCTCAGCCTAGTAATTAAAATGCTATAAAGATCTCTGGCCCGGAGCAGGTTATGCTTTTCCAGCAAGAATTAATAACAATAGCCAATAATCTGTGCAAGTCTCAACCTCTCTGGACCAAATATCCCCTTCCATCAAAGGGGTATCACCCTCACAAAAAACACTGTGATGATAACAAAGTAATTTCTTATACCTATCTCCTTTTCCCAGGGAAAATATCCCTTTAGGAAGAGATTAAAAACCTGATGGATATCTGAGCTTGATGGAAGCTCAGCCACGGGTTTTTTTCATTGCAGAAGACATGAAGTGTACAATCTTATGGGACACAGGTTATAGCTTTATGTCTGGGGTTTTTTTTCCTTTGCAGCTTTGCACTCTACTAGAAATTAGACTTTTTAGTTCTTTCTTGAGGTTTGTGGTGGCCTCTACTGGTGGCTATGTGAATGAGTCGTTTCCCTTTTGCCACACTATCCAATGTAGGCTACAAGGATGCTGAAGGGACTGGAGCACTGCCTGATGAGAAGAGGCTGAGAGACATGGGGCTGTTTAGTTTGGAGAGGAGAAGACTGAGAGGGAATCTAATCAGTGTCTATAAACATCTGAGGCCTGGGTGTCAAGAGAGAGGAGATAGCCTCTTCTCAGTTGTACCCTGTGATAGGACAAGGGGCAATGGATATAAACTACAGCACAGGAGGTTCCACCTCAACATGAGGAGGAACTTCTTTACTGTGTGGGTCACAGAGCACTGGCACAGGCTGCTCAGAGACGTTGTGGAGTCTCCTTCTCTGGAGACTTTCCAGCCCTGTCTGGATGTGTTCCTGTGCAACCTGTGCTGGATTCTACGGTCCTGCTCTGGCAGGGGGGTTGGAGTCAATGATCTCCAGAGGTCCTTTCCAACCCCTACCATCCAGTCATCCTGTGACATCCTCTCATTAAGCTTTTCAGCTGGATTGCAAAAAGATGCTCAGTAGAATAGCTTTGAAGTGCTCTTTTCTGTGGGCTACGAAACTGAGATGCAGATAGATCACCACGGAGCTAGGATGTGACAAGGTCAGAAATGAACCTGGTTTTCCTAATGCCTAGGATGTCATCCTCCTAATCCCTGAACACATTCCTTTTCTTGCAAGGGGTATTTCATAATGAACCATTAAATCCCACCACCCTTCTCATCTTTCTCTGGCCAGATGGTATCACATGTTGCTTTCTTTATTGGTTTGTAGTATCCTTTGGCTCTCCTGCTCCACTCCAGCTCTCTTGGCTTGGCACAGGATCTCTTCAAAGGCACAGTGCAAGTATTATTTCTGTTTCATGCAAAGCTTGCCTACATTTGTGGCAGGGGAAAGGCTGCAGAAGGATTGTATGGTGTGACTCCCAAATGAAAGCAGCTTCCTGTTATTTCCATATCTGTAGCTTCAGACCAAATTATGTGAGCTGGAAAGCCAATCTTTGGCTACCCTGTGATGAAGAGGGATCCCTATAATGATTTTTGTTTACATTTTGTGCTGTTGGCATAGGAATTTGATCACAAATATGACTTTGTTGTTCTCTTGCTCATCTAGTTTTGCTACTAAGCTAATGACAATAGTGATATGGGATATTTGCCTTAATGTGCCTTTAAATCATAGCTGCTAAGTCTACTAAGGGGGTCATTGGATCAGTGACATCAGCTTCCATAGGTCACCAAGATCCAAGTGCTTGTGTTGCTCAGGGAGGTGGTGGGGTCGATATCCCAGGAGGTGTTTAAGAAAAGCCTGGATTGAGGCACTTAGTGCCATGGTCTAGTTGATTAGATAGGTCTGGGTGATCAGTTGGACTCCATGACCTTGGAGGCTTCTTCTAACCTGATTGATTCTGTGAATGATAACAATTGCAAAGCTTTCCTGCAGTCTTTAGCTTGTTTCCTAACAGGGTACAAAGACTTCACATCAAGCTCCATGCTACCACAGACTGCCCACGTCACGGAACCGTAATACCCAACCTAGAGTTAATCTGGGAGTGCCTATAGAGACCACTGGAGATATAACATTAGACAGGAGAAGGATATTGACAGCATGGGCTCAGGGAGTCACTGATGCTGCCAGCTAATCTGCAAGATTGCACATCTTCCAAAAAGTCAGTTATGTCACTCTGAAGCAGTGAGTCAGTGTAGGAACTGTCCTGTAAAACACACTCTTGAAGAAACAGTGTAGAATCATAGAATGGTCCAGGCTGGAAGGGACCTCCAAAAGTCATCCAGTCCGACCTCACCTCAGTCAGCAGGGACATCCCCAAATAGATCAGGCTGCCCAGGGCTTTGGTGAGTCTAACTGTGAATATCTCCAGGGAAGGGCCTCAACCACCTCCCTGGGAAACCTGTTCAAGTGTTCTACCACCCTCATAGTAAAGAACATCCTGATACCCAATCTAAATCTACTCTTCCCTAGTTTGAAGCCATTGCCCCTCATCCTGTGACTCCAGGCGTTTGCAAACAGCCTCTCTACCTCCTTTTTGTAGCCCCCTTCAGGTACTGGAAGGCTGATATTAGGTCTCCCCAGAGCCTCCTCTTCTCCATGCTGAACACCCCCAGCTCCCTCAGCCTGTCCTTGTAGTAGAAGTGCTCCAACCCCCTGATCACTCTTGTAGCCCTCCTCTAGACCCTCTCCACCAGGTCCATATCCTTCCTATATTGAGGGCTCCACACCTGTACACAGTACTGCAGGTGAGGTCTCACCAGAGCAGAGCAAAGTGCCATATTCACCTCTCTGGCTCTGCTGGCCACACATCTTTTGAAGCAGCCCAGGATGTGATTTGCCTTCTGTGCTGCAAGCTCACACTGCCTGCTAATGTCCAGCTTCTTGTCCACCAGCACCCCCAAGTCCTTTTCCACCTCATCCCCCAGTCTGTATTGATAGTGAGGATTGTTCCAGCCCAGATGCAGGACCGTGCAATTGCTCTTGTGGAACCTCATGAGGTTCACCTGGGCCACCTCTCCAGCTTGTCCAGGTCCCTCTGGAAGCCATCCTGTTCCTCTGGTGTATTCCTCCTCAATGTGGAGAGGAACTTCTTTACTGTGAGGGTCACAGCACTGGAACAGGCTGCCCAGAGAGGTTGTGGAGTTTCCTTCTCTGGAAACTTTCCAGCCCCATCTGGATGTGTTCCTGTGCAGCCTGTGCTGGATTCTGCGGTGCTGCTCTGGCAGGGGGGTTAGACTCACTGATTTTTGGAGATCCCTTCCAACCCCTACCATCCTGTGATTACAACAGTCATGGCATAGCCTACCTACTGGCTTTACCCAAACCTACAATTTCAGTGTATTAGGAGCTGCACAGCATCTCTACCATCTGAAACACAGGCTACCAGTCATATATTTGACCATCTGTACTCTTAAGTGCAAAGAGATTGTGTCTATGGCACATCAGCCTCTCATCTTCATGTGAATTCTGGTTTCTGGACTATTTCCTCCTTCAACATTCCAAGAGCCAAAGTTCAAAATCCCACATACTCAATGCTCCAAGGTGTAAAATGGCTTATGCAACACATTGAGAAAGAGAGAACTATTTTCTTGAGAGAAAACTGCATATTTCATAGAGCTCTAGTTAGAAGTAATGCATGGTGTGAGATACCTTCTTCCTTTGGAGGAACTGAAGGTAACATTGTGTTGAAATATTGTGAAGTGAGGTATTGTGCAGTTTTATATTTCTCTTGTGTGCAGAATATTGCTTTAAAAAAAAAAGAAGGATGAAAAATCCCCAGCATATCCCCTGATATTATGGGAAAGTCTGAAGATCCAAAAATAGAAGATGGCAGAAGCAGGATACCTCAGTGCCAGGCTCTGAATTGTTATGGTCTATTCACAGCCAGCATCTTGAGGCTCAGAGCAAATTCTGCAATATACTTCATCCTGAAATGAATTTATGGTCAGGAAGAAGCCTGAGTGGTGGTATGAACTCACTGTAAAACAAACACATGCACAAATCCTAGCACTCTTCAAAGGGTAAGAGATTCAGATCTACTTCCATCCAATTATTTCTTCATTTTCAGAGGGCAGAGAGGAATGAAAGCAGTCAAGCTTTATCTTAACCCTGCCAGATCTGCATAACTGAAATCAGCTTATAGCTTAAGGCAAAAGCATTCTTATTTCAAGAACCTTTGTCTTCCTGGCTGCACATCCCGTGGACTGTATACATCACACATCGAATCATAGAATGGTCTGGGTTGGAAGGGATCTCCAAAGCTCATCCAGTCCAACCCCCTCTGCAGTCAGCAGGGACATCCTCAACTAGATAAGGTTGCCCAGAGTCCTGTTGAGCCTCACCTTGAATATCTCCAGGGATGAGGCCCCAACCACCTCCCTGGGCAACCTGTTCCAGTGTTCCATCACCCTCATGGTGAAGAGCTTGTTCCTAATACCCAATCTAAATCTGCTCTTTTCTAGTTTGAAGCCATTGCCCCTGGGCCTGTTGCTTCAGGCTTTTGTAAACAGGCTCTCTCCATCCTCTTTGTAGCCCCCTTCAGGTACTGGAAGGTCGCTATCAGGTCTCTTTGGAGCCTACTCCTCTCCAGGCTGAACAAACTCAGCTCCCTCAGCCTGTCCTTGTAGCAGAAGTACTCCAACCCCCTGATTAGTTTCAATGCCCTGCTTAAGTCTCCACTTCAGGAGATATTCAAGCATAACACAGTAACAAAAGGGAAAAAAGAAAAAAACAGTATCAGCAACCTGGTGACCTGCACTTTGACAACCTGGAAGTGCAGAAGCTGGAATGGAATGGAATGGAATGGAATGGAATGGAATGGAATGGAATGGAATGGAATGGAATGGAATGGAATAAACCAAGTTGGAAAAGACCTTTGAGATCATCGAGTCCAACCTATCACCCAACACCATCTAATCAACTAAACCATGGCACCAAGTGCCTCATGTCCTTGGCCTTCCCAAAATTAACTTATTTCATTAATTTCCAGAATAATGTCTTTTTACTTCTGAGTTTAAGCTCAGAACAACAGCAACAAAACCCAGATAAGATAGTCATAGGTTCCACACAACCCTCGTTTGACCATGTGCACAGTTTTGTCTTACAGAAGTAACTCACAAGAAAGATTCCCAAATCCTCATGATTCTAAAGACTTCTTTTTCCTGCACATCCCTGCAGTAGCCAAGGTTTTAGATGATGATTGCCACCACACAACTGTCCTGGCCATTATACATAATGAAAGTAGATTAACAGGCTGGACAGATGGGCAGAGTCCAAGGGCATGAGATTGAACACATCCAAGTGCTGGGTTCTGCACATTGGCCACAAAAACCCCATGCAGTGCTACAGGCTGGGGTCAGAGTGGCTGAGAGCAGCCAGGCAGAAAGGGACCTGGGGGTACTGGTGACAGCCAGCTGAACATGAGCCAGCAGTGTGCCCAGGCAGCCAAGAAGGCCAATGGCATCCTGGCCTGCATCAGGAATAGTGTGGCCAGCAGGAGCAGGGAGGTCATTGTGCCCTGTGCTCAGCACTGGTTAGGCCACACCTTGAGTCCTGTGTCCAGTTCTGGGCCCCTCAGTTTAGGAAAGATGTTGAGTTTCTGGAAGATGTCCAGAGAAGGGCAACAAAGCTGGGGAGGGGTCTGGAGCACAGCCCTGTGAGGAGAGGCTGAGGGAGCTGGGGTTGCTTAGCCTGGAGGAGAGGAGGCTCAAGGGAGTCCTTCTTGCTGCTCTCTACAACTACCTGAAGGGAGGTTGTATGCAGGTGGGGGTTGGTCTCTTCTCCCAGGCAACCAGCACCAGAACAAGAGGACGCAGTCTCAAGCTGCACCAGGGGAGGTTTAGACTGGGTGTTAGGAAGAAATTCTTCCCAGAAAGAGAGATTTGCCATTGGAATATGCTGCCTGGGAAGGTGCTGGAGTCACCATCACTGGAACTGTTTAGGAAGAGCCTGGATGAGGCACTTGGTGCCATGGTTTAGTTGATTAGATGGTGTTGGGTGATAGGTTGGACTTGATGATCTCAAAGGTCTTTTCCAACCTGGTTAATTCTACTCTATTTTATATGTGTATTTGGATGTGTTTCTGTGTACATATAGATTTGCTTAAGTGTCAAACATAGGCTGACAAATAAGTAGACAAAAGCTGAAGAGTGGAAATTATAGACTGCATCTGGCAGAGCTGGATTTGCCTACTGATTTTCCTTTGAACTTCTTGGTCTTACCTACTCATTACTTCTGAAGGGCTTGCCTTCTGTTGTTATTGTAACTGATTGGTGTTATTATACCACTTACAGACTCAAGCCTTGTCCTTTAGCTATTGTGTGTAATGGACAGAAATGCTTTGTGATTAGTTCCACAGGTATATCTTAGCTCTTGACATGACCCACAGGCTGATTCCAGACAACCCTTCCTACTCCCTGTGCTAACCACTCAAGGGACAGAAGCGTGCTGAGGTGTGGGCAGGATTTGGGCAGTTCACAGGACCTAGAATTTACACACCATTGCAGGCTCCACAGGTTATTTTAAAGCTTAAATGACCTTAAAAGGACAACTTCAGGAAGGAAACTCAAGAGAAGGATAGCCAGCAGCTCGATGAGACCAAGCTTCCTCCCACACCCTCAGTGCTGGCTCACTCTCAGGGCTGCCTTTGAAGGATTGTTGTTAGATAACCAGAAGCTCCACATGCACACATTCTTCTGTGGACAGCATGCACAGAGAAAACAAGACATTGCCTGTCACCTTCTGCACATGCTCTGTCTGCATGGCCAAGACACACACATGTTGTGTTTGCTGCACATTATATAGAATCATAGAATTGTAGAGGTTGGAACAGACCTCAAGGATCATCCAGTTCCAACCCCCCTGCCATGGGCAGGGACACCTCACGCTACAGCAGGTTGCTCACAGCCACATCCAGCCTGGCTGCAAACACCTCCAGGGATGAGGCTTCCACCACCTCCCTGGGCAACCTGTGCCAGTCTCTCACCACCCTCATGGAGAAGAACTTCTTCCTAACATCCAATCTCAATCTACTCATTGCTAGTTTTGTTCTATTCCCCCCAGTCCTATCACTCCCTGACACCCTCAAAAGCCCCTCCCCAGCTTTCTTGTAGCCCCCTTCAGATATTTGAAAGGGATTTAATAAATATCTTCACACATCTGAGGGCTGGGGTTCAGGAGGGAGGGGACAGGCTCTTCTCAGCTGCACCTTGCAAGGGGGCAAGGGGCCAAGGGGCAGTGGATATAAACTGCAGCACAGGAGGTTCCACCTCAACATGAGGAGGAACTTCTTCACTGTAAGGGTCACAGAGCACTGGAACAGGCTGCCCAGAGAGGTTGTGGAGTCTCATTCTCTGGACCCTTTGAAGCCCACTCTGACCTGTGATAGATTCTGTCCTGCTCTGGCAGGGGAGTTGGACTCAGTCTCTGGAGGTCTCTTCTAACCCCTAACAACCTGTGAAAATCAGGATTTTTATGGATTATATGCCACCTCTTTCCATTTATAAGCCAGACAACCAAAGTCAACCCCTTTTACAGCTGTTACATCTGAGTGAAATAAGCTGGACAAAGGAGGAGGCACTGAGTGAAACTTGAAGCCACCCAAAGGCTCTGCTGACTTTAATGAGGCCAAGTTTTTCCTTATTTCCAATTTCTTCTTTATAATTCTTGTATCCCTACTTCCCTTTGAGCACACAAAGGTAATAAAGGTGTTTTTAGTACAGAGAAATAAGGGTAGCAGTGCTGAAATCAGCAAGAGCAAGTGGGCATGGAAATGTCTGGGTTTGGTAATAAAAGTTTTAATAAAGATGTATGTATAAGCCTTGCAGCTCTTCAATAAGAGTTCTTCAATCAGAGAAGTTAGTGAACTATTTTTCAGGAAGCAATCTTGTGCTGGCCCCAAGGTAGAAGAAATATATTAGGTAATATTGCTCACTATCTTGAACCTCCATGATGAAGTTTAATTACATGGGTTGAATGCTGATCTCTCCTGGTTTAAAGAGGGGCCAAAATGGTTCTGGGACTCACAGAATGTTAGGGGATGGAAAGGAGCTCAAAAAAAATCATCCAGTCCAAACCACCTGCCAGACAGGATCACCTAGAGCAGGTCACACAGGAATGCAATCAGGTGGGTTTTGAATATCTCCAGAGAGGGAGACTGCACAACCCCCCTGGGCAGCCTGTTCCTGTCCTCTGTCACCCTCACAGGGAGAAATAAATTCCTCATGTTTATATGGAACTTCCTATGCCTCAACTTCCACCATTGCCCCTTGTGCTGTCATTGGGCATCACCCAGCAGAGCCTGGTTCCATCCTCTTGGCACTCACTCTGCACATCTTTACAAACATGAATGAGATTACCTCTCATAGAATGGAATGGAATGGAATGGAATGGAATAGAATAGGTTGGAAGAGACCTCTGAGATCATCAAGTCCAACCTACCATCCAACACAATCTAATAAAATAAACCATGGCACCAAGCACCCCATCAAGTCTCCTCCTAAACACCTCCAGTGATGGTGACTCCACCACCTCCCTGGGCAGCACATTCCAATGGCCAATCGCTTTCCTTCTGAAGAATTTCTTCCTAACATCCAGCCTAAACCTCCCCTGGCACAGCTTGAGACTGTGTCCTCTTGTTGGTCTCTTCTCCCAGGCAACCAGCACCAGAACAAGAGGACACAGTCTCAAGCTGTGCCAGGGGAAGTTAAGGCTCGAGGTGAGGGGAAAGTTCTTCCCAGAGAGAGTTGTTAGCCATTGGAATGTGCTGCCCAGGGAGGTGGTGGAGTCACTGTCCCTGGAGGTGTTCAAAAAAGGATTGGATGTGGCACATGGAACCATGGTCTAGTTGTCAGGAGGTGTTGGGTTACTAGGTAATAGGTTGGACCTGATGATCTCTGAGGTCTTTTCCAACCTGGTTGATTCTGTGATTCTATGAAACTGTGCTCAGGGTTGATTTACACTTCAATAAAGTAATATCATTCCTTTGGCAAATATTATTACTTGGGTATTCCAGTGAGAGCGTTGCTTTAATGAAAGCAACAACTGTAAGAGCAACAAACAATTTTCTCTGCCTGTTGATCTGTGGCAACTGCTTTGCCTTCTACCCACCTCTATTAACAGGAGAAATCATTTTCTTCAACAAATATTGGGTACTAAAAGCCATAGGCATTTGCCAGTTTGTGGCAATCAGCACTATGAATTTAATTGCAGATGCTTTCAAATGCCTTTTAGTATTAAAAGCTGAGTCCTACAAGATGCATCCAATTAAAGAAGAGGCCAGACCACCTATTAACCAGGAGAAGGTCTGATTCTTTTCTCCTCTCTACATCTACCTGAAAGGAGGTTATAGCCAGGTTAAGACTGGTCTCTTTTCCCAGGCAACCAGCACCAGAACAAGAGGACACAGTCTTGAGCTGTGCCAGGGGAGGTTTAGGCTGGAAGAAGTTCTACACAGAGTGATTTGCCATTGGAATGTGCTGCCCAAGGAGGTGGTGGAGTCACCATCACTGGAAGTCTTCAAAAAGAGACTGGATGAGGCACTTGATGCCATGATTTAGTTGATTAGATGGTGTTGGGTGATAGGTTGGACTTGATGATCTGGAAGGTCATTTCCAACCTGGGTGATTCTGTGTTCCAAGGGTAAGTCACTACCCACCACTGCAAACGGTAGAACACACAGGCTTGCACACCTAGAAGGCAGGCAGGAATTATGAAACAGAAACAGTAACTAACAGGGGATGACAGAGACAAAGAAAGAAAATAAAGACACTCCAGCTACCATTTCATTTTTTTCTAGCAGCCACTGGCAAGACAGGTTGACTGTCTGCCCCCTTCTGAAGCTGTAGGAGAACTTGAAGGAGCAGGGTTGATAGCACATGAGGCAGACTGGATTTCAGTAGTAAACCAACCCAGACAACAGCTGCTGTGTCACTTGTTCAAATAGCTCCCAGAAAACAAGTACATCTTAATTCAGGTATAACACAGAAACCTGCAGCTCTGTTGCTAGACAGTTAATTACAAAGCATTGCTCTTACAGCCTGAATAAGGCACCAGGAAAGTTACAGAGACTCTAAATTCTCTGAGTCAGACACACAACATGAAACAAATACCTGTTTCAATTCCCCCCTTGCATCAGAGGACACAGTCACAAGCTGTGCCAGGGGAAGTTTAGGCTCCAGGTGAGGAGAAAGTTCTTCACTGAGAGAGTTGTTAGCCATTGGAATGTGCTGCCCAGGGAGGTGGTGGAGTCACCATCCCTGGAGGTGTTCAAGAGGGGATTGGACGTGGCACTTGGTGCCATGGTTTAGTAGTCATGAGGTGTTGGGTGACAGGTTGGACTCGATGATCTCTGAGGTCTTTTCCAACCTTATTGATTCTATGAAATGCGGCGTTTCAGCTGTAGATACCCCTCAGATAGCACAGTGCCTTGTGCTAGGTAGCACTGGGCACTATGTTCAGTGCTCCCCTGGGAAGGAAGAACTGAAAGTAGGAGAAAAAGCATTTTACTACTTTTCTGCTCAGGATCTGTGAAAAAATTTTAAAGGCACAGCCTAAAATTACCACAATGAAAACAACAACAACAAAATCCAACTTAAAAGGCAAAAAAGTAATTTTTTTTTCCAAGTATAAGCTAAATGAAGTAAACAAAGCACAGAGCTTGTAGCTGTGGATATAGAATAGAATAGAATAGAATAGAATAGAATAGAATAGAATAGAATAGAATAGAATAGAATAGAACAGAATAGACCAGGTTGGAAGAGACCTTCAAGATCATCGTGTCCAACCTATCATCCAACACCACCTAATCAACTAAACCATGCAACCAAGCATCCTGTCAAGCCTCGCCCTGAACACCCCCAGCGATGGCGACCCCACCACCTCCTCAGGCAGCCCATTCCAGTGGGCAATCACTCTCTCTGTGTAAAACTTCCTCCTAACCTCCAGCCTAAACCTCCCCTATGCAGCCTGAGACTGTGTCCTCTTGTTCTGGTACTGGTTGCCTGGGAGAAGAGACCAACCTCTGCCTCACTACAACCTCCCTTCAGGTAGTTGTAGAGAGCAATAAGGTCACCCCTGACTCTCCTCTTCTCCAGGCTAAGCAACCCCAGCTCCCTCAGTCTCTCCTCACAGGGCTGTGCTCCAAGCCCCTCACCAACCTTGTTGCCCTTCTCTGGACACGCTCCAGCAAGTCAACATCCTTCCTAAACTGAGGGGCCCAGAAATTCACTTCAGCTATTAGCCCACTGGGATAACATTGCCAGCAGCAGGATCAGGTATGTACTTTGGATACAAGATGAAGAAAATGCTCAACAGTCTCCCTGGAGCCTTCTCTTCTCCAGGCTGATGTCTCGGTCTGGAGAGGGAAGGAGACACAGTTCTTTTTATTGTTCCCGTGTTGTGAAATTAATAGGCACAAACGAGGCCAAAATATCAACAGCTAGACTAATTATTACATAAATAAAATGGAAATAAGAAGGGGAGAGGGAGAAGATAGAGAGGGAGAGAGAGAAGAGAGAGAGAAGAGGAAAGGAATTATATTACCACACCCCTCACCCCCCACAAGACAGTTTGAGTCTGTGGAGGAAAGGTGCTGCAGGAGATGCTGGGTTTGTAGAGAAACGGTGCTGAGGCTTTGGCTGGAGAAGAGTTGAGGTCCACTGGGCAGCCTGGGTCAGCTCCATGAGTTGCAGTAGACAGGACTTAGGACACGGAGAAAGGGTTCAGTCTGCTTCTCCCAGGCTCCACAGCCTCTTTTCTCCAACGCAGCCTTGTCTCGGGCTTTTCCTTCCTCCTCAGCGGCATGGTCGTCCTTCTGCGTTTTTTCTTCTAACTAAGCCAGCAGTGGTCAAGTCTTTTATACAGTTTTTAGTCCTTAGGTATATGCCCAAGCATTGTCCCTCAGGAATTCAGGAGCCAGGAAATCCTCCTTAGGTAAATATCCAGGTATCGTTCCCCAGGAAATCTTTCTGTGCATTCTTGTGTGTTTAGGCAGGGGTCTAGATGGAGGGGGGGAGGGCCTCCACCTTCCCCTTCTCCATCTAACCTGCCCACACACCCATTACACCCACTGTCTTGCCATCTTCCCTTCCTGGAAATGATCTTGTCCTGAAGGCATGATGGCTGGGTCCTTGGGCCATTGTTGTAGGCCAGCTGCAGTCCAGTGTTATCACGATGCAATTGCAAGGTGATTTGCATCCAGGATTGGTCTTTGCACCTTCTTTCCAGTGGCTCTGCCCAACAACATATTGTCTGGGCAAGCAGCAAGTGATTTTATCTTTGTTGAGTCACACCAGGAGTTTAGACTCTTACAGCTGAACACCCCCAGCTCCCTCAGTCCTTCCTTTTGTCCTTCCCCACCTTGATCTGCACGTGAAGTGCCCAAGTAAATGGCTTTCAATAAGAGACATCTATTTTTAATATGCACTGAAGCTGATTCCTATACAATGTTCAAAACTTGGTAGCCATGAGCTTCTCTAATTCAGAGAGGACACAAAGTACCAGAATGGGGAATGGGAATCATAGAATCGTTAGGGCTGGAAGGGACCTTAAGGATCATCCAGTTCCAACCCCCTGCCATGGGCAGGGACACCTCACACTACATCAGGTTGCTCAGAGCCACATCCAGCCTGGCCTTAAAAACCACCAGGGATGAGGCTTCCACCACCTCCCTGGGCAACCTGTGCCAGTCTCTCACCACCCTCATGGGGAAGAACTTCTTCCTAACATCCAATCTGAATCTACCCATTGTTAGTTTCGCTCCATTCCCTTTAGTTCTATCATTCCCTGACACCCTAAAAAGTCCCTTCCCATATTTCTTGTAGCCTCCCTCAGATATTGGAAGGCCACAAGAAGGTCTCCTCAGAACCTTCTCTTCTCCAGACAGAACAGCCCCAACTTCCTCAGTCTGTCCTCGTAGCAGAGCAGCTCCAGCCCTCTGCTCATCCTCGTGGCCCTTCTCTGGACACATCCCAGCACCTCCAGATCCTTCCTGTAATAGAGGCTCCAGAACTGGACACAGCACTCCAGGTGGGGTCTCTCCAGAGCAGAGTGGAGGAGGGGAATCACCTCCCTCAACCTGCTGGCTGTGCTTCTCTTGCTGCAGCCCAGAATGTGATTTGCTATTTCATTCAATAGCTAAAGTTTCCTCACTGATTTTTAGAAAACTCTTCATTTGATACTGGCAGTTACTTCTGCTGGGGGAACAAACAAACAAGCAAGCAAACGAGGTACTCTTTGTGACAGTTAGAAATAAACACTCCAAATCTCTTGTCCTTGTGTGACAGCACTGCAAAGAGTTTATCTTCACAAAGACATAAAATATGCTTCTTTATGGGTAGCTAAGTCAGTTAAAAAAACCCAAACCAACAAAATCTGTGACAGTTAAAAGCTGTGTTGTTTTATGTGAGCTATCTAGTTAGGATAATATCTGTAAAGGGCAGGAGAGTTTATACTGACTCCTTGACTGAACTGAAATCCACCATCTGCTCTGTATTAGGATTTTACCACCCAGTCATTCTGAAGTTATTTTTTTCATTAGCAAACCCACTGCCAGAGGGTTTTTCCTCTTTCCCTGCTGTAATGCAGTTTATTTCCTCTTTGTCAGGTCTTTCAAACAGCTAATGATTGGTACATTTGAGTGCACGTTTTAGCTTCGCTGATCATCGTAACTGAACTGATACCGACTTGCTTTTGGGCTACTCCCTTCTTCAAGTAGCTGTTGAAATACAATCATGGAATCACAGAATGGTCTGGGGTGGAAGGGATCTCCAAAGTTCATCCAGTCCAATCCCCTCTGCAGCCAGCAGGGACTTCCTCAACTAGAATACAATAGAATAGACCAGGTTGGAAAAGACCTTTGAGATCATGAAGTCCAACCTACCATCCAACACCATCGAATCAACTAAACCGTGGCATCAAGTGCCTCATCCAGTCTCTTCTTAAGCACTTCTAGTGAAGTGTTCCACCACCTCCCTGAGCAGCCCATTCCAATTGCCAATCATTCTTTCTGTGAAGAGCCTCTTCCTAACATAGATCAGGTTGCCCAGAGCCTCATCAAGCCTCACCTTGAATATCTCCAGGGGTGGGGCAACAACCACCTCCCTGGGCAGCCTGTTCCAGTGTTCCACCACCCTCATGGTAAAGAACTTGTTCCTAACATCCAATCTAAATCTGCTCTTCTCTAGTTTGAAGCCATTGCCCCTTGTCCTGTCCCTGCAAGCATTTGCAAACAGTCTCTCTTCAACCTTCTGTAGGCAGCCTTCAAATACCAGAAGGCTGCTATTAGGTCTCTGCAGAGCCTTCTCTTCTCCAGGTTGAATAACACAGATAACCCCAACAAATTTACTTTGTCCTCAAATCAGCTTTAAATTGGTAGCTCTTACTCCCACCCTGCCATATAAATCAATTTTATCTGTCTCTTTTTGATTTTTTCCCCCCAAAAGACAGGATCTTATAATCTCCTTTAGTAATATGAGCTGTGCTTCCCCATATCTACTCCAGCTTGGTTCCACTTGGACTCCACCTTTCTAAACACAGGTGACTAAATATTGACCTAGTGTTTCAGAGAAGGACTTGCTGTGCTCTTTAGTGTCATTAATACTCCCTCAAACTTTAATGAAAACACCTCACCTAGCAATATTTTGCAGCTTTTACTTAAAGCCAAAATGTATCAGTGAGCACAGACCATACAGCAAAAGGCTAGTGAGAGGTGTTCAGTTTAGCAGAGATGTTATTGTGGGTTGAGCCTTAACTGGAGTTTAAGAGCTCAGATGGTAGCACACAGAGAATTCCCTCCCCCCTCCCCCCCCCCCTTCCTTTTCCCTGATAAGGTAAAAGGAGAGAAATAGAAAAAAATAGGGGTAGAGGGAAAAAAAAAAGAAGGACATAAATCTACCAAAAATAATCTGGAGTTGGTTTGGTAGAAGGAGAAGCAAGTTTTTTTAATAGAATATATATATATACATACAGCAGTAACAGGGAGGGTTTACAAGGGTGAGGAATAGGAAAATATACAAAACCAAGCCTGGATGGAATTGTGTTTCTCTGGATGCATGTGGATTTCAATCCTTTAGAGAAGCATGGGTGCAGCAGGGAAAGGTCAGGCCCAACCATGTGGAAGAATCAGGAGGCTGGCTGCAGCTGTTGGTCCTCTCAAGCAAGGAAGGCAGAAGAAAGAGGGCAAATGGCAGCAGGGTCCTCTTTTTTATAGGCTTGCTGGACAGGAAGGGGGAGTGGAATAGATCCACCTTTGACCAGGGGTACCCGTCCTCCTAGGAGGGGGAAACCAAGTCCCTCTCTGTTCACCTGCATCAGGTTTCCTTTGTCCCCTGGGGGAAGCAGGGCTCTAGCAGCCATCTCCCCCAGGATGGGTGTAACCCAGCACAGATGTGAGACAGTGAAGATTACAATTCTTCTTTGAAGCACTTCTAAGATTGGAGAATACGTACTGAAGCCTAATCCAGTCTTTATTTTTGAGAGAAATGCCTAAAAGGCTTTCCTAGGGCAAGGTCAAAGGGAGGGTTACCACAGATGTTGATCTGTTAGAGCGTAGAAGGGCTCTCCAGAGGGACTTTGACAGGCTGGAGAGATGGGCAGAGTCCAAGGGCATGAGATTGAACACATCTAAGTGTCAGGTTCCACACATTGGCCGCAACAGTGCTACAGGCTGGGGTCAGAGTGGCTGAGAGCAGCCAGGCAGAAAGGGACCTGGGGGTACTGGTTGATAGTAGGCTGAACATGAGCCAGCAGTGTGCCCAGATGGCTAAGAAGACCAATGGCATCCTGGCCTGTATCAGAAGCAGTGTGGCCAGCAGGAGCAGGGAAGTCATAGTGCCCTGTACTCAGCACTGGACCTTGAGTCCTGTGTCCAGTTCTGGGCCCCTCAGTTTAGGAAAGATGGTGAGTTGCTGGAAGGTGTCCAGAGAAGGGCAACAAAGCTGGGGAGGGGTCTGGAGCACAGCCCTGTGAAGAGAGGCTGAGGGAGCTGGGGTTGCTTAGCCTGGAGAAGAGGAGGCTCAGGGGAGACCTTCTTGCTCTCTACAACTCCCTGAAGGGAGGTTGTATCCAGGTGGGGGTTGGTCTCTTCTCCCAGGCAATCAGCACCAGAAAAAAAGGACACTGTCTCAAGCTGTACCAGGGGAGGTTTAGGCTGGAGGTGAGGAGAAAGTTCTTCCCAGAAAGAGTTGTTAGCCACTGGAATGTGCTGCCCAGGGAGGTGGTGGAGTCACCATCTCTGGAGGTGTTCAAGAGGGGATTGGATGTGGCACTTGAAGCCATGGTTTAGTAGTCATGAGGTGTTGGGTGATATGTTGGACTTGATGATCTCTGAGTTCTTTTCCAACCTTATTGATCCTATGATTCTGGACATCAATGCAGACACCATGACATAACTTAGTAAGTTCTTGTGCATTTAAGAAGTGCAGGTAGAGAGAGCATGTTAAAAGACCAAACTGTCACAGGGTTGAACTGGTTTGAGACATTTCTGATGCTACAGTCTACAAGTAAGTGAAGCTGCTGGGCCTGATCCAAAGCCTGCTCAACACAGTGGAAACATTTGCCCTGATTCCCATAGCATTTCAATCAGTCCTAGGGAAAACTGAAGCTTAGCCTTGGGTAAATGCAATGCAGGTGTTTAGGGGCTGTTGTCTTTTGGCTTCAGATATCTGAATCTGGGTTTTTTTCAGTAAGTATTGCAGAAAACATCTGGAACCTGCAGTGTGTGTGGGGGGGTGTAAAAAGAAAGAAAGTTTTGCAAAATATTATTGTAGCCCTGGTGAGAAACCTCACTTAAGGCCTTTTCTTATTTGGTGAAGATTTGTGTATCCTGATATTATTAAAATTCATAGGCTTGTGGTGTGGCTTCTCTTTATAAGGAGTTATTAGCTCAGTGGAAAACATGGCCAGAGATGTGTGCTGCCTCTACAGAAGGCAACCCCTTTCTTTTCTCTCCCTGGCTGTCTCTGGAGATAAGTCAAGAGTTTCATCTTTCTCCACCCTCAGTTCTTGTCTGCAGGAAGAGCAAATGCAGCTTGATTTAAGATGACACCTTCTTTAATGAGAGTTTGACTCAAGAGCTCAAAACTGCAAAAAGATAAGGAAAGAATATCACAAAAACATTAGATCAGTTAAATAAAAACACCACCACCACCACCAACAACAACAAGAAGCTTTATTTTCTGCCACATGTGTTGAGTTCCCAGGTAAGACTGAGCTGGGGAAAACGCTCATCTTGGTTCAGCCAGGCCACTGTAGGAACCTTATCCTTTGAGTCCTGTGTCCAGTTCTGGGCTTCTCAATTTTAGAAGGACATTGAGACTCTTGAATGTGTCCAGAGAAGGGCAACAAGGCTGGGGAGAGGTCTGGAGCACAGCCCTGTGAGGAGAGGCTGAGGGAGCTGGGGTTGCTTAGTCTGGAGAAGAGGAGGCTCAGGGGAGACCTTCTTGCTCTCTACAGCTACCTGAAGGGAGGCTGTAGCCAGGTAGGGGTTGATCTCTTCTCCCAGGCAACCAGCATCAGAAAAAGAGGACACAGTCTCAAGCTGTGCCAGGGGAGGTTTAGGCTGGAGGTGAGGAGAAAGTTCTTCTCATAAAGAGTGATTAGCCATTGAGATGTTCTGCCCAGGGAGGTGGTGGAGTCACTGTCCCCTGAGGTGCTCAAGAGGGGATTGGATGTGGCACTTGGACCCATGGTTTAGTTGTCAGGAGGTGTTAGGTATTAGGTGATAGGTTGGACTTGATGATCTCTGAGGTCTTTTCCAACCTGGTTGATTCTATGATTCTGTGATTCTCTGGGCAGGCTCTCCCAGTGCTCCAGCATCCTCACAGGAAAGAAGTTTTTCTTTGTGCTTAAGTGAAACCTGCTGTGTTCTAGTTTGTACCTGTTATCAGTGCCCTATCACTGGGCACCACTGAAAAGAGGCCAGCCCCATCCTCTTGACCCCTGCCCTTTAGATATTAATAAGCATTGATAAGATAGAGGCACAAGAAGAAAATAAGCTCCAGATTCATGGTGGGGAAGATTCATAAACATGTCTCTACTCTCTATTCAGCTGCATTTGGGCTACCTCAAAATTCTGAGCTGTGGATAGGAAGAAGCTGACTGATTTCTACTGGCTCTCCATAGGCCTTTCTGCCTTCCAAGACAAAGATCACTCTGCCTGACCTCCAGAGTGTGTGGTCAGTGCCTAGAAATGCTGATCCCCTGTTACGCTTTCTAATGCCGAAACTGTGCACAGTTTTGGTCCCCACTATACAAGAAGGATGCAGGCAGGCTGGAAAGGGTCCAGAGAAGGGCCACAAGAATGCTCAGAGGACTGGCACACCTGACATATGAGAGAAGGCTGAGAGAACTGGCTTTGTTCAGCCTTGAGAGGAGAAGGCTTAGGGGAGAATCCATAACCATGTACCGGTACATAAAGGGTGGCTCACACGGGGAGGGAGACTCCCGTTTTACAAAGAGCCACATGGTGAAGACAAAGGGTGATGGGGACAAGTTGCTCCTGGGGAGACCCAGACTGCATGCCAGACAATAAATGTTCACCATTCAAGCTGTTAGACATTGGAATAAACTGCTAGGGAAGGTGGTGGATTCCCCTCCATTAGTCATTTTCAGGCTTGATGTGGCTCAGAGCAACCTGATTTGGCGCGAGCTGTCCCTGCCCATGGCAGGGAGGTTGGAACTGGCTGATCCTTGAGGTCCCTTCCAACCCTGACAATTCTATGATTCTTTGATTCAAAGCCCAGCTTCACAGGGTGCTGGCCCATCTCCTTTAAACTATATTCTTATCCTGAAAGGTTGGGCTGGATGATCCTTGAGGCCCCTTCCAACCTGGCATTCTATGGATCTATGAAAAAAAACTGTATGTGAGCCAACAAATGGAGCACAACTAGAAATGGGTAGATTTAGATCAGATGTCAGGAAGAAAGTCTTCCCCATGAGGGTGGTGAGGCACTAGCACAGGTTGCCCAGGGAGGTGATGGAAGCCTCATCCTTGGAGGTTTTTAAAGCCAGGCTGGATGTGGCTCTGAGCAACCTGCTGTAGTGTGAGGTGTCCCTGCCCATGGCAGGGGGGTTGGAACTGGATGATCCTTGAGATCCCTTCCAACCCTAACAATTCTATGATTCTATGAAATCTTCAAAACACAACTTCATTATTAAAGGGTAAATCACCAATGTCCCTTGACCTAATAGGTATTAAATTGTTACAGGAAAATGAAAGGTGGGCAAAAGCAGTGATCATATGGAAGACAACTGTCTAGAAAGAGAGAGGAATCTCCTTGCAGCCACTGTGACCACACATTGGTGTTGCAGAATGGAGGGCCCTGGTTGGAATCTTGCCTAGGTTTTCCTGCTTGTAAAATGTCTGAGCTTCTTTAAATTCTCATTCATATAAATATCATAACTGAAATGCATTCTCTCAGCCATGAAAATCCTTTCAGCTTATCTAGTGGTGATGGCATACTGCACATCCTCTTCTTGCCACAATCAGAGCCAGATTTTCCTTTCTAAATCTGAGTGTGGAGCCAGTGTGAAACCAAACCATGTGTTCTTTATGGAGCCAGCAGTTTGCAAGCAGCAGCTGCATATGGGAAGGAAATCACTTTTCACTGAGCTCTGCTGCATGTAAGAACTCCCTGGCCAAATGCCAGGTCCTGCACTTGGGTCACAACAGTCCCAAGCAATGCTACAGGCTTGGGGCAGTGTGGCTGGAGAGCTACAGGCAGAAAGGGACCCTGGGGGTTCGGAATCTGAACCAGCAGTGTGCCCAGGTGGCCAAGAAAGCCACTGTCTTCCTGGCTGGGATTAGAAATGCTGTGCCCAGCAGGAGCAGGGAGAGGATTGTCCTCACTCAGATCTGGTGAGGCCACACCCTGAGTATTGTGTCCTGTTTTGGGCACCTCAAGGCAAGAGAGATGTGGAGGTGCTGGAGCCAGGGCAGAGCAGGGCAAGGAAGCTGGGAAGGGCCTGGAGAAGAAATCTGATGGAGAGTGACTGAAGGAGCTGGGGATGGTTAGTGAGAAAAAGAGGAGGCTGAGGGAAGACCTCTTTGCTTTCTACAACTACCTGAAAGGACATTGTAGAGAAGTTGGTGCTGGTCTCTTCTCCCAGGTAATTAGTGATAGAACAAGAGGGAACAGCCTCAAGCTGCAGCAGGGCAGGGTTAGACTGGACAGTAGGAAGAATTTTTTTCCCATGCAGAGTGGTCAGGCATTGGAATGTGCTGCTTGGGAAGGTGGTGGAGTCCTCAAGCCTGGATGTGTTTAAAGGTGGTTTGGATGTGGTGCTTGGGCTATGGTTTAGGGGGTACCCTTGTAGAGTAGGCTTCTGGGTTGGACTTGGTGATCCATTCCAACCTGAATGTTTCTGTGATTATCTGTGCAGACAAAAGAGCTCATATGCAGTGCTTGTAGAGAAGGGAAAACACAAAGGCTAAAAAGGACTTAGCAGTGCAAGGTATCAGAGAAATGGAGTGTTTAAAACCCTGTCCAGACCTCACACTTTACACCTACCAGACAGAGTCACAGAGCTACTGCCCTCCACAAGTCCAAAAGAGTTTGTGCCCAAGTGCAGCTCTGGGAGTGGAACAGCTTAAGGACTTCTCTGCATCATTATAAGCCAGGCAAGTGAACAAGTCTGTTAAAAACATTGTTGTGAAGGAGCCCCAGCACACTCTCATTTTGCTCAATGTAGTTTTAAATGAGATTGATGATCCACACTGCTCCATGTCTGTGCTTACAGCTGCCATTAATAGCAGCAGGCTCTGGTGGCAGCAGCACCTGTCTCACCATCAGGTTGTCTTTGTAGGGATTTTCCCCAACTGTTCTGAACAAGAGGACACAGTCTCAAACTGCACCAGGGAAGGTTTAGGCTGGAGGTTAGGAGGAAATTCTACACAGAGAGAGTGATTGCCCATTGGAATAGGCTGCCTGGGGAGGTGGTGGGGTCACCATAGAGTACATAGAATATGTATCCCTGGAGGTGATTGGATGTGGCACTTGAAGCCATGGTTTAGTTGTCAGGAAGTGTTAGGTATTAGGTTAGACTTGGTGATCTCTGAAGTAATTTCCAACCTGGTTGATTCTATGATAAACATAAGTAAATGTGAAACTGGATTAGTTTGGGGTTTTTTCCCCAAATTCATCTTTTGTCTATGTGGTCTTCTTAAAGGCACCTGAGCCCCAAAGCTACCACATTGGACATGAGGAATCTTGCTGCTCTGGGAAATCTTTTCTTGTCATAAGAGCTTTGTTGCTTAGATAATTAAGTCCCTTGGAGGCAGCATGCTTGGAACAGATTGCAAAAGACAAACGTGTTTTCTTCTGCCTTTCTTCACTAAGCCATCACACATCTATTTTCATCATTAAGATCTTATTTATCCCTGCTACTAATTTCTTTTTTGATGAATGTCAGGTTGGCAAATCTATATGAGGCTCTGTCCTTTTCTTTATTAAAATTAGAACAGACTAGAATAAACCAGGTTGGAAGAGACCTTCAAGATCATCATGTCCAACCCATCATCCAACACCACCTAATCAACTAAACCATGGCACCAAGCACCCTATCAAGTCTCCTCCTAAACACCTCCGGTGATGGTGACTCCACCACCTCCCTGGGCAGCACATTCCAATGGCCAATCTCTCTTTCTAGGAAGAATTTCTTCCTAACCTCCAGCCTAAACCTCCCCTGGCGCAGCTTGAGACTGTGTCCTCTTGTTCTGGTGCTGGTTGATTGGGAGAAGAGACCAACCCCCACCTGGCTACAACCTCCCTTCAGGTAGTTGTAGAGAGCAGATTGTAAGGTTTTAGCACAAATTTAGTGCAAATTGTAAGGTTTTAGCACAAAAATGGAAGAATCAAAGACATCAGCAAAAAAGGACTAAAATTAACACTTCTTTTTTTTTCTCTTGCCAAGATTTTTCCATCAATTCTCTTGCCCCAGGGTACATGGAAAATAATATTAACACTGCAGCCAGATTTCTAAAAGATGTCATCTAATAATAATTTAAAAAATCATTATAGCAATATTTGGAAACAATAAATTGTCCTACATACAGAGAATAGTCTCCCAAGGAGGAAGATAATCTCTAAGGCTTTCTTCTTATCACTCTGAGCTTAATGAAATAGTAGTTAATACATTGTTGAAATAATTACACTGCAAACTTCACTCAGGCCAAGTTATTCTTGGAAGAATCTGCTGGAGCTGTATCCAGCTCAGGTATTTGCGTCCCACTGCCCCTGTGTGCATCACCAGTGGTGTCCCCTAGGGATCAGTGCTGGGCCCCATCCTGCTCAATAGCTTTATTGATGATCTGGATGAGGGGATGGAGTCCATCATCAGTAAATTTGCAGATGACACCAAGCTGGGGGCAGGAGCTGATCTGTTAGAGGGTAGGAGAGCTCTGCAGAGGGACCTTGACAGACTGGACAGATGGGCAGAGTCCAAGGGCAGGAGATTGAACACATCTAAGTGCCAGGTTCTACACATTGGCCACAACAACCACATGCAGTGCTACAGGCTAGGGTCAGAGTGGCTGGAGAGCAGCCAGGCAGAAAGGGACCTGGGGGTACTGGTTGATAGTAGGCTGAACATGAGCCAGCAGTGTGCCCAGGTGGCCAAGAAGGTCAATGGCATCCTGGCCTGTGTCAGGAAGTGTGGCCAGCAGGACAAGGGAGGTTATTCTTCTTCTGTACTCAGCACTGGTTAGGCCACACCTTGAGTCCTGTGTCCAGTTCTGGGCCCCTCAATTCAAGGAAGATTTTGAGATGCTGGAACATGTCCAGAGAAGGGAACAAAGATTGTGAGGGGTTTGGAGCACAGCCCTGTGAGGAGAGGCTGAGGGAGCTGGGGTTGCTTAGCCTGGAGAAGAGGAGGCTCAGAGGAGACCTTCTTGCTGTCCACAACTACCTGAAGGGCGGTTGTAGCCAGGTGGAGCTGGCAACCAGCACCAGAACAAGAAGACATAGTCTCAACCTGTGCCAGGGGAAGTTTAGGCTGAATGTTAGGAAGAAGTTCTTCATAGAGAGAGAGATTGGCCATGTGCTGCCCAGGGAGGTGGTGGAGTCACCATCACTGGAAATGTTTAGGAAGAGCCTGGATGAGGCACTTGGTGCCATGGTTTAGTTGATTAGATGGTGTTTGGTGACAGGTTGGACTCAATGATCCCAAAGGTCTTTTCCAACCTGGTTAATTCTATTCTACTCTACTCTGTTCTATAGGAATGTGCTGGAGCTGTGCCCAGCTCAGATATTTGCATCCCACCGCCCCTGTATGCATCACATTGAAGACTTCTGCTAAAGCAGTGAAAAATGAACAAAGTGAGATCATAATAATGCCTCAGATGTCTTACTCTGCTGTTCTGTGTACTGTTGAGACCACGTGAAAATAAAATGTGTAGCCAAAGCCATGTATTTGTCTGTTTACCTCCACTGTATTCGTGGTGTGCATGAATCAGGTTAGAGCTGGAGGTAATCACTCAAACAGAAGCAGTTAGCCAGAAGAAATATCAAGATTAAAATAAAAGGTTGGAGAGAAAGAAGAAAAATTGAGATGATGCAGAGGAAATTAAACTGCTAGGGAAAAGAGATAAGATGACAAGGGATCAAATAGCACTAGGCTACAGAGAGTGGCTTAATCACTAGGCTTAGACATCAAAGAATAAAAGGCTTCTGCAAGTGAAATGCCAACAGCCCTGCTTGCCATTTTATCTCATAAATGCTTTTATCTCCTCTTTCCCACCCCCCACCCCATTAAGTTTCTAGCAAGGCTCTTGCTGCTGGTGAAATGTTCCTCCAGAGAAGCAAAACATGCAAGGAGAATGAAGAATTCAGCCCGTTCAGAATTCATGTTACATGGAGACCTTGCACCCTCTGCAGGTTCAGGGAGGTATAAACTACAGACATACCCATCCTGTAAGCAAAATACAGCTATAGGCATAGCTCCCAGTTTCAGCAACAGCAGATTGGGGGAGGGAGGGGGTCAAATACAGTATTTCTGAGTACTGCATTTATGGGGAAATGGCTGGTTTCCCCCTTCAGACCTCCCTGAGTGCTCTCCTTCAATTGCCAAGCCATATATGATCTTTATTTTCCTCTTTGTATTCTCAGTACAGCACACTACTACCCTTCCAGCTGTGTTCAAGGCACTTGCACTCACCACAAGTCTTCTTTAGGCAACGTTCTTTTGCTCATTGCTTGGAGAGGCCTCGAGCACAAACCCTACAAGGAGAGGCTGAGGGAGCTGGGGTTGCTTAGCCTGGAGAAGGGGAGGCTCGGGGAAGACCTTATTGCTCTCTACAACTACTTGAAGCCAGGTGTTGTAGCCAGGTGGGGGTTGGTCTCTTCTCCCAGGCAACCAGCACCAGAACAAGAGGACACAGTCTCAAGTTGCACCAGGGGAAGTTTAGGCTGGAGATGAGGAGAAAGTTCTTCACAGAGAGAGTTGTTGGCCATTGGAATGTGCTGCCCAGAGAGGTGGTGGAGTCACCATCCCTGGAGGTGTTCAAGAGGGGATTGGATGTGGTACTTGGTGCCATGGTTTAGTAGTCATGAAGTGTTGGGTGACAGGTTGGACTTGATGATCTTTGAGGTCTTTTCCAACCTTATTGATTCTATGAAATATTAAAAGAAAGCCATTTTAAATGACCAAAAGCTACAACATATTGTATCAGCCCAGAGAGGGAAAGAGCCTCAGTTGTTTTGAATGTTCCTGTGTTATGAAATTAGAGGCACAAACAAGGCCAAAATAACAACAGTGAAGCTATTCATTAACAGAATAAAGTGGATGGAACAGAAGAAGGGAGAGAGAGAGGGAAAAAATAGGGAGAGAGAGAGGAAAAAAATAGGGAGAGAGAGGGAGAGAGAAGAGGAAAGGAATTATATTACCACCCCCCAAGACAGTTTGGGTCTGTGGAGGAAGGCTGCTGCCACTTTGGCGTGGAGGAGATGTCATCCTTGTTGGCTGTGCTGTCCTCCTCTGGAGGATGGGAAGGAGAGATCCCAAAGTCCAAGATTCTTCTCTGAGCAGCCTCTTCAGCTCCATGAGCTGCAGCAGGTGGAACTTAGGACATGGAGAGAGGGTTCCTCCTGGTCTGCTGCGTCCAGGCTACATGGTGATGTCTTTTCTCCTGTGTCTGTCCTTTTTTCTCTTTGTATTTTCTTCTCCATTTTTCTTCTCTTGAGCAGGCATTGCTGAGGTCTTTTATACAGTTTTTTAGTCACAGGATTTTTTAGGCATGTGTCCAGGTGGTGAATCCATTCTCCTTTTCACCATCCTCCCTTTCTGGGGTAGCTGATGCACATGCCAGAGAGTCCTTATCCAGGGGTGTCTGCTCACCATCCCCTCCCTTAGCAGCTATTGTCTGGTGATGAGCAAAGGTGATTTTACTTTTGTTGATTAACATCAAGAGAGACAAGATTTAGTCTTACACATATTTAACCTCATGTAAACATAAACACCTTGTACTTCACTATATATTAAGTTAGACAATTTCTTTTCTCATGTACTATTTCATATGCTTTGTAGTTTTCTGAATGAAACACTTTTGACCACTTTTCACCCAGAGAGGTGCTTGAGTCACCAACCCTGGATAGGATAGGATAGGATAGGATAGGATAGGATAGGATAGGAAAAGATTAACCAGGTTGGAAAAGGCCTTTGAGATCATTGAGTCCAACCTATCATCCAACACTATCTAATCAACTAAACCATGGCACGTTTGGATGTGGTGCTTGGGGATATGATTTAGGGGTAAACCTTGTAGAGTAGGGTTCTGGGTTGGACTTGGTGATCCTGAGGGTCTTTTCCAACCTGAATGTCTCTGTGATTCTGTGATACAAGGTAAAGCTGAAAAAAAATCAGCCACCCAGCAGCAATTACACCATTTCTTGCAGAGATTAACATTATTTCAGCTAAATGACACCTCTACACAGTGTCACTTTGGAAGGAATCAAAAGGACTCAAGAGGATACAGTCTCAAGCTGCACCAGGGGGAAGTTTAGGCTGGAGGGGAGGAGAAAGTTCTTCCCAGAAAGAGGAATTGGCCACTGGAATGTGCTGCTGGGGAGGTGATGGAGTCACCATCCCTGAAGGTGTTCAGAAAAGGCTTGGATATGGCACTTGGAGCCATGGTTTAGTTGTCAGGAGGTGTTAAGTATTAGGTAATAGGTTGGACTTGGTGATCTTTGAGGTCTTTTCCAACCTGGTTGATTCTGTGATTCTATGATTCTGTGATTCTATGATTCTACCAGGTGTAGTTTGCCCATGATTATCTAAGGAAGCAGAAGTCCTGATTTCAGGACCTTCTTCCTGGAGCAGAAGGTTTGTTTCAGCATACTAAAGAGATGTGCCTGACATTTGGTTATCCTGCAGTGCCTAAAAGGCAGATGGGAACCCACAGAGAGCTGCAGATCAGCCTTGTGGCCACCACAGTAAAGAGGGGGAAGGAGTCACCAACCCTGGATGTGTGTAAAAGTGGTTTGGATGCAGTGCTTGGGGATGTGGTTTAGGGGTGGACCTTGTAGAGTAGGGTTAGGGGTTGGACTTGGTGATCCTGAGGGTCCTTTCCAACCTGAATGCTTCTGTGACTCTGTGAAAAAGATATTCTTTAGTCTAAAAAAAAATAAATAAGGGGGTCAATATTAGAAGTTAATATATCAATGTAATCATTCCATGAAAATTCACTGTGTAAAAATCATTCAACTTAATAACTTAATGAACTATCACAGCAATCAGGGTTGACAGACATAAGAAATCCAATCAATGAAGACTGAACTTGATTTCCTCAAAAGGGAGTTGTGCTCTAAGATACTAAAGGACCAAAATATATCCATGTAATCATGCAATGAAAAATCACCATGCAAAAAATCATTCAACATAGTGAACTAACACAGAAATCAATGTAGATAGACAATGAGGTTGGTAAGAGGTCTGGAGCACTGGTTCTAGATATGCCTGCCTCACAGACCCAGCTTTCATTGTCACTGATGTGCCTCTTCATACTGCAGATCAGGAGATTCACAGTCTCACAGTATAACTAAGGTTGGAAGAGACCCCAAGGATCATCAAGTCCAACCTGTCTCGACAGACCTCACGACTAGACACTGCTATATTGTGATACAGTGCAATGAAGACTGAGGGAGTAGTTCTGTCTCAGTTAGGGCAAACATTTCCTGCTGTAAGCTCCTGATGTTTGTTTAATTTTGTATTTAAAAAAAGGCTGAGAGTATACAGCAATTCTTTACCTCAGTTTTTACTAGCTGGAAAGAACGTCTACCAGACAGCTGGCCTGCAGAGCTGGCAGAAGGAGCCAGGGAGCTGCATGGTTTCCCTGTGTTCCATGAGCAAGTGATAGGAGCTCTCCTCAGCAGCTTAGACCCCCACAAGTCCATGGGACCAGATGGGATCCATCCTAGGGTGCTGAGAGAGCTGGCAGATGAGCTGGCCAAGCCACTCTCCATAATTTTTCATCAGTCCTGGCTCACTGGAGAGATCCCAGATGACTGGAAGCTGGCCAACATGGTACCCATCCACAAGAAGGGCCGGTTGGATGAGCCAGGGAATTACAGGCCTGTCAGCCTGACCTCAGTGCCAGGAAAGATTATGGAGCAGGTCATCCTGAGTGCAGTCACACAACACTTAGAGGATGGCCAAGGGATCAGGCCCAGCCAGCATGGGTTTAGGAAGGGCAGGTCCTGCCTGACCAACCTGATCTCCTTCTATGATCAGGTGACCTGCCTGGTGGATGTGGGGAGGCCTGTGGATGTAGTCTACCTGGACCTCAGCAAGGCCTTTGACACCGTTCCCCATAGCAAACTCCTGGCCAAGCTGTCAGCCCATGGCTTGGATGGGAGCACACTGCGATGGGTTAGGAACTGGCTGGAGGGCCGAGCCCAGAGAGTGGTGGTGAATGGTGCCACATCCAGCTGGCAGCCAGTCACTAGGGGTGTGCCCCAAGGATCAGTGCTGGGCCCCATGCTCTTTAACATCTTTATTGATGATCTGGACGAGGGCATCGAGTCCATCATCAGTAAATTTGCAGATGACACCAAGCTGGGGGCAGGAGTTGATCTGCTGGAGGCTAGAGAGGCTCTGCAGAGGGACCTTGACAGGCTGGACAGATGGGCAGAGTCCAACGGCATGAGATTGAACACATCCAAGTGCTGGGTTCTGCACATTGGCCACAGCAACCCCATGCAGTGCTACAGGCTGGGGTCAGAGTGGTTGGAGAGCAGTCAGGCTGAGAGGGACCTGGGGGTGCTGGTTGACGGTACACTGAACATGAGCCTGCAGTGTGCCCAGGCAGCTAAGAGGGCCAATGGCATCCTGTCCTGCATCAGGAACAGTGTGGCCAGCAGGAGCAGGGAGGTCATTCTGCCCCTGTACACTGCACTGGTTAGGCCGCACCTCGAGTACTGTGTCCAGCTCTGGGCCCCTCAGTTTAGGAAGGAGGTTGACTTGCTGGAACGAGTCCAGAGAAGAGCAACAAAGTTGGTGAGGGGTTTGGAACATAAGCCCTACGAGGAGAGGCTGAGGGAGCTGGGGTTGCTTAGCCTGGAGAAGAGGAGACTCAGGGGTGACCTTATTACTCTCTACAACTACCTGAAGGGAGGTTGTAGACAGACGGATGTTGGTCTCTTCTCCCAGGCAGCCAGTACCAGAACAAGAGGACACAGTCTCAGGCTGCGCCAGGGGAGGTTCAGGCTGGATGTTAGGAAAAAGTTCTATACAGAGAGAGTGATTGCCCATTGGAATGGGCTGCCTGGGGAGGTGGTGGAGTCGCCATCATTGGAGGTTTTCAGGAGAAGACTTGACGGGGTGCTTGGTGCCGTGGGTTAGTTGTTTGGGTGGTGTTGGATTGGTTGATGGGTTGGACGCGGTGATCTTGAAGGTCTCTTCCAACCTGGTTTATTCTATGTATTCTATGTATTCTATGTAAAAGCACAATGAAGACTGGGAATATCAGTATAACAGAGAAGGCAGTAACCTGGCTTCTCTGATTGCCACAGGCAGCCTACAGGAAGAATCATAGGATCACAGGATGTTAGGGGTTGGAAGAGGCCTTTGGAGATCATTGAGTCCAACCCCTCTGCCAAGCAGGACCACAGAATCCAGCACAGGTTGCACAGGAACACATCCAGATGGGTCTTGAACATCTCCAGAGAAGGAGACTCCACAACCCCTCTGGGCAGCCTGTTCCAGTTCTCTGTGACCCTCCCAGTGAAGAAGTTCCTCCTCATGTTGAGGTGGAACCTCCTGTGCTGTAGTTTATATCCCTTGCCCCTTGTCCTATCACAGGGTGCAGGTGAGCAGAGCCTGTCCCCTCCCTCTTGATCCCCAGCCCTCAGATATATATAGACATTTATTAAATCCCTTCTCAGTCTTCTCCAGAATAAAAAGCCCCAGGGCTCACAGCCTCTCCTCACTGGGCATATGCTCCAGTCCCTTAATCATCCTGGTAGCCACCTGCAAACCAGTTTCCTCCAGCAAGGTGGCAGGCAGCCTTTGAACACCACTGCCAGGTTTACCCTTCCTGAACCCACATGCTGGAGGTCGAGGATGTGCAGGAACAAGTACCCTGGGAGGGCTGCCAGGCGGCCCAGGGCGTGATGGGACCATGTACAGAGCTAAAGCACAGAGGTAGAGGTAGCTTGATCCTCACCTGTACTGAGCTTTAGCAAAAGCCCAGCAGGCTTTTAGGCTCCTATAAAAACAGGTTTTATAAGGATATTTACAACAATGTTTATCTTCTACAGAGATAAGGCAGTTAGGCAGAACGGAAGTGCAAGTCCTTTATAAACAATCTGTGCCACTCCCTGGCATCCTGACAGCCTTGTGAGTTACATTACACTTTGCACCTTCATTCCCTAAGAAGCACTTTTCACACACACACACCTCCCACCAAGGCCTGCCCAGACCCTCCTTCTTCCTAGAGACCTGGCTAGCTGCAGCATTCACAGAATCACATTCAGGTTGGAATCGTCAAGTCCAGCCCAGAGCCCTACTCAACAAGGTTCACTACTAAACCATATCTCCAAGATCCACATCCAAATGACTTTTAATGACTCCCAGGGTTGGGGACTCCACCACCACCCTGGGCAGCACATTCCAGGGCCTGACCAATCTTTCTGGGGAAAAATATTTCCTACTGTCCAGTCCAAACCTCCCCTGTGGCAGCTTGAGTCTGTTCCCTCCTGTTCTATCACAGTTCCCTCTTGTTCCTAGCAGTGGTGCCCAGAACAGTTCTGCAGCCCCTTCAGCCTGCCCCAGGTGAATGGCCACCAAACCACCACCAGGGACACAGCCAGCTCCTTCTACCTCCAACAGCTCAGACTCTTCTTGAATCAGTGTAACAGAGACCCTAAGTGAGACAGAGAATTAGATTGCTGTCACCACATGGTCAAAGGGATAGCCCTATGAGGAGAGGCTGAGGGACCTGGGGCGTTTAGCCTGGAGAAGAGGAGGCTCAGGGGAGACCTTCTTGCTGTCTACAACTACCTGAAGGGAGGTTGTAGCCAGGTGGGGGTTGGTCTCCTCTCCCAGGCAAGCCACAACAGGACAAGAGGACACAGTCTCAAGCTGCGCCAGGGGAGGTTTAGGCTGGAGGTTAGGAAGTTCTTCCCAGAAAGAGAGATTGGCCATTGGAATGTGCTGCCCAGGGAGGTGGTGGAGTCACCATCACTGGAGGTGTTTAAGAAAGGCCTGGATGAGGCACTTAGTGGCACGGTCTAGTTGATTAGATGGTGTTGGGTGATAGGTTGGACTTGATGATCTCGGAGCTCTCTTCCAACCTGGCTGACTCTGTGATTCTGTGAAGAGAGGCTGACAGGGCTGAGGCTCTTTAGCCTGGGGGAAAGAAGGTCCAGGTTGATCTTGTCAATGTATATAAATACCTGAAAGGAAAGGTGCAAAGAAGATGGAGCCAAGTTCTTTCCAGTGGTGCCCGCTGACAGGAGGAAAAGCAGTGGGCACAAAGTGAAACAGAGGAAGGTCCCTTTGAACATTAGGAAGCTTTTCTACTATAAGGATACCTAAGCACTGGCGCAGATTGCCCAGAGACTTTGTGAGAAGGGATTTAATAAATGTTTATAAATGTCTGAGGGCTGGGGGTCAAGAGAGAGGGGACAGGCTCTGCTCAGTTGCACCCTGGGATAGGACAAGAGGCAGTGGATGGAAACTCCACGTAGGAGGTTCCACCTCAATATGAGGAGGAACATCTTCACTGTGAGGATCACAGAGCACTGGAACTCACCAGAAAGGTTGTGGAGTCTCCTTCTCTGAAGGCTTTCAAGACCCATCTGGATGTGTTCCTGTGTGATCTGCACTGGATTCCATGGTCCTGCTCTGGCAGGGGGTTTAATTTGAAGATCTCCAGAGGTCACTTCCCACCCCTAACATCCCTGTGAGCCTGTGATTTCTTATTTGTCCTTTCATTATCATTGCAATCAATTTCAATGAAGAGTGGTGCATCACCTTCTACATTTCTCATACAACTGACTTTTCACATCTTTCTTCAAAAAAAGAAAAAGAATCCACATTCTGACCACATTTCTTCTCCCCATCCCTTACTGTGCACAGCTATTCACTAGTCAGCTCTGCAGGAGGACATATTTGTGTTTGTTCAGGAAAACAATGCACCTTGCATCCACAAGGAACACTAATAGCAAGGTTTCCTCCTGTTTGGGCTTTGTAAGTCCTGAACAGAAAAGACTGGGTTGGTTTTTTTTCATTTCAGTGTTTTAGCACAGGCTGACCATGAAGAAGCACCACTGCCATCTGGAAGAGTCACTCCAAAGGCAAAACCACTCAGACACTTGCAAACTTCCACTGAGGTGACAGCAATGCCTTGAAATCAATAAGGTTGGAAAAGACCTCAAAGATCATCAAGTCCAACCTGTCACCCAACATCTCATGACTTCCAAACCATGGCACCAAGTGCCACGTCCAATCCCCTCTTGAACACCTTCAGGGATGGTGACTCCACCACCTCCCTGGGCAGCACATTCCAATGGCTAACAGCTCTCTCTGTGAAGAACTTTCTCCTCACCTCCAGCCTAAGCTTCCTGTGGAAAGCATGGTTTCCTCTAAACTTCCCCTTGAAAACCATGGCTACTCTTAACAAGGTAAAGAGCAAGTAGCTTACTGCAATGGCACACTGATTCATGGAACAGCATTGAAAGGTGCTCCAGGGAGCTTTCCAAGGAGTAAGATCACCATGACTCAGCTAAAACCATTGAGATGCATGAGGGGGAATAAAATCACTGTGACTCAGCTAAAACCATTGAGGTGCATGAGGGAAAAAAATCACTGTGACAGAGCTAAAACCATTGAGGCGCATGAGGAAAAAAAAATCACTGTGACTCAGCTAAAACATTGAGGTGGGTGAGCCTGAGTCATCACCTATACTTTGTCTGGAAGAAGAAAGGGGGAAAAAAGCCAGGAAAGGCTTTGACACTCCCACAAATTCAGGTTTTATCTCCACGTAGATAAAGAAATCAGGTCTCTAGCTTGGAGAAAAGGAGACTAAGAGGTGACCTCATTCATGTGTGCAAAGATGTGCAGGGTGAGTGCCAAGAGGCTAGAGCCAGGCTCTGCACAAGGGGCAATGTTGGAAGTTGAGGCATACATAGGAAGTTCCATGGAAACAGGAAGGAAAAAATTGTCCCTGTGAGGGTGACAGAACACTGGACCAGGCTGCCCAGGGGGGTTGTGGAGTGTCCCTCTCTGGAGATGTTCAAGACCTGCCTGGACGCATTCCTGTGTGATCTGCCCTAGGTGATGCTACTCTGGCAAGGGGGTTGGACTGGATGAGCTTTCGAGGTCCCTTCCAGCCCCTAACATTCTGTGAAAACAGAAGACAAATACCTAAACAGAAAAGGCTGTACACATAACTGTGTCCTTTGAGTAGATCTCCCCTGTCAGCCCATACTGTGGCTAAGCTGCCAAAAACTTCTCCCCAGCCCCCAGGAAGTTCACTCTAAAATCACTAAGGCTTGGCCAGCTTCTGGCCATACCTTGCTTCTCACCAGAGGCAATGCCACTGCACTCCCTTCTTTCTAGATATCTTCTGGATGACCCCATCTGGCTCCCAGGTTGCACCTTGAAGCTACATGCAACCAGGAAGCATGGCTGGAGAGCAGCAGCAGGGGCCATGACACCCAATGTCCATGTGTGTTCCTCCCTATACTCATAGTGTGAGTACCAATGAGGCTTACTCTTGGCTGGGACACAACTGGCCCCAGGGTTAAACAAGCAGGAGGCAAAGAGAGAATGACTCATGCTCTCCAGTCTCATAGTATCCATATCTGTGGAGGCAGACTTATCTTAAGAATAAACCATACAAACAGGTAGGATGGAATCTATTAGTTAAGGAGGGTAGCAAACTGAACTTTGTCCTGCTAACTGTGGGTGTCTGATGTGGTGAAAGCTTCATGGTCACAAGAAACTGATGGCAGCTTCACCCACTTAGCCCCTCTCAATGAACACATGCATCTGCTGGATGCTTTCTCTTTGGAAGGCCTGGGATGCAGGCAGTTTCTTTCTCTTCCTTTCTTTGGTTGTATAGTCGACACATTACTCAGTCCCTCCCTCCACTGCAAACTGGTTTTGATACTCTTGGCAGTGTGATTCTTTAACAAAGAGTGGAGATTTCCATGGCTTCCCTCTTTTTGCTTAACCTGGAGAAGAGGAGGCTCAGGGGAGTTGCTCTCTACAACTACCCGAAGGGAGGTTGTAGCCAGGTGGGGCTTGGTCTCCTCTCCCAGGCAACCAGCACCAGAACAAGAGGACACAGTCTCAAGCTGCACCAGGGGAGGTTTAGGCTGGAGGTTAGGAAGAAGTTCTTCCTAGAAAGAGAGACTGGCCATTGGAATGTGCTGCCCAGGGAGGTGGTGGAGTCACCATCACTGGAGGTGTTTAGGAAGAGACTGGATGGGGCGCTTGGTGCCATGGTTTAGTTGGTTAGATGGTGTTGGGTGATAGGTTGGACTTGATCTCACAGGTCTTTTCCAACCTGGTTTATTCTATTCAAGCCCAGCGTTTCTGAGCAGAGGTGGCTCTTGCTACAGGCCAGTGACAGAGAGCTGATTGACAAGATCCTTAGAAGTCAGTCAACCCAATATAAGAATATTTGGCTGGGCAGCAAGCCTTTATCAGAAAAGGGACTTCACCCTCACAGAGTGCTGAGGCAAGTACGTGACAGCGAGGTCAGCTTCCAAGGTGGATTAGAATGCAATCCAATGAGTGGAAAGAGGCTTGGTGTAAAGGTTTGTCAATGGAATCAGAAGCCTGGTCCTTGCTGGCCTCAGAATCAATTTATATTATGGATTTTATAAAATTTCTACAGATCCATTTCTATCTTCCCCCCCCCCCCCCCCATAGATCTTGTTCTCTCTCTTTTCTGTCAGATTACACACATCTCTTGCAGTAGCTTTGGGTTTTTATCTTTTTTCATAGAATCATAGAGTTGTCAGGGATGGAAGGGACCTCAAGAATCATCCAGTTCCAACCCCACTGCCAGGGGCAGGGACACCTCACACTACAGCAGGTTGCTCACAGCCACATCCAGCCTGGCCTTAATACACAGATGAAGCTTCTACTATCTCCCTGGGCAACCTGTGCCAGTGTCTCACCACCCTCATGGGGAAGAACTTCTACACATCCAGTATGAATCTGCCCATTCCCCTAGTCCTATCACTCCCTGACACCCTAAAAAGTCCCTCCCCAGCTTTCTTGTAGTCCCCCTTCAGATACTGGAAGGCCACAATTAGGTCTTCTCAGAACCTTCTCTTCTGCAGACTGAACAGCTCCAACTCCCTCAGTCTGTCCTCATAGGAGAGGAGCTCCAGTATTCAGTATCACTCAGGTTGGAAGAGGCCTCAAAGATCAAGTCCAACCTGTCACCACAGACCTCCTGACGAGAGTAGGGAGGACACTACTGCCCACTGCAGGCTTGAACTCACGACGTTCCCATTAAGGGTCTTATGTGCTACCAACTGAGCTGTGCTCATCCTCATGGCCTTTCCCTGGACACCTTCCAGCACCTCCAGATCTTTCTTGTGATAGAGGCTCCAGAACTGGACACAGTACTCCAGGTGGGGTCTCACCAGAGTGGAGCAGAGGCAGAGAATCACCTTCCTCACCCTGCTGGCTGTGCTTCTCTTGATGTAGCCCAGGACACAGTTGGCTTTCTGGGCTGCAAGTGCTCACTGCTGGCTCTTGTTGAGCTTCTCATCCACCAGCACCCCCAGGTCCTTTTCTTCAGGGCTGCTCTCAAGCCAGTCTCCGCCCAGCCTATACTGGTGCTTGGGGGTGGGAGGTGGGTTGGTGTGCTTGTTTATTTATTTTATATTTAGTTTCAGTAGAACAGAGCTTCTCTCACTGCTCTCATTTGAGCATGCTGGAGTTGTCATGTCAGTTTGTCAGAAACAAACATTTTGTTTCTTTCTCTCTGCTTTGTATCAGTTTGGTGTCCTTTCCACTCTGCAAAGCGATGATGTCAAAGGTAGAAGGAAGGTAACAATAATGCTTGGTTAAGCCAACAACTTAGCAACCAGGCCAAGGGGAGCAGGAGGAGATTTTGCTATAATATAAAAACATGAATGTGCCAGTCAGCTGAAAATGCTGTCCTGTAAAAACAGCTTCAGTAATGCAAGTGCTCAACAATTTGAACAAATCCCATCAAACATCGTGGCCGTGATGCCCTAGTGGCATGATAATTCACATCTGCCTCAACATTTTGATAGGCCAAAGATAAAAGTACCTGATTCTCACTCGCACTGTACAACTCACAAGAAACCTGCACAACATGTAAACTGCTAGTCAGGGCTCTGCAATGAGCAAGGAGGAGCTTATAGCAATATAAGCAAAAGGTGGGGAGGAAAGGCTCAAGAAGCAGAGGATCCCTGCTCTGACAAACACAAAGCCTAAGCTATGTTGTGAGATGTCTAAGGCAGGGTGCTGAAATTACAACAAGTTGCTATCATGAAGCACCTTTTCCTCAAGGGAGCTATCAGATGAGTAGCCCAGAACTTCCAGCACCCTGGCTCTTGATTTCTGAGGCACTCCATTCACATAAAGTTTCCAGCAGCCTTTAAATATCAGCCCTCTGAATGCATTTTACAATAGGCTAGACTAGACTAGTCTACAATTAGCCAGGTTGGAAAAGACCTTTGAGATCATCAAGTCCAATCTATCACCCAACACCATCAAATCAACTAAACCATGGCACCAAGCACCCCATCCAGTCTCTTCCTAAACACCTCCAGTGATGGTGACTCCACCACCTCATGGGCAGCACATTTCAATGGCAAATCACTTTTTCTATGAAGAACTTCTTCCTAACCTCCAGCCTAAACCTCCCCTGGTGCAGCTTGAGACTGTGTCCTCTTGTTCTGGTGCTGGTTGCCTGAGAGAAGAGACCAACCCCCACCTGGCTACAACCTCCTTTCAGGTAGTTGACGAGAGCAATAAGGTCTTCCCTGAGCCTCCTCTTCTCTAGGCTAAGCAACCCCAGCTCCCTCAGCCTCTCCTCACATGGCTGTGCTCCAGACCTCTCCCCAGCCTTGCTGCCCTTCCCTGGACATGTTCCAGCAACTCAACATCTTTCCTAAATTGAGACTAGATAGAAAGCAGGAGAGGTTATTTGGAATAAAGCACTACCTGTAAATAAATGGTGATCATGTATCCCTTGTGCAGCCTCCAACACTCCACTAATGCTAGCTGAAATGTTAACTAAGCACAGGGAACCAGTGCTGAACCCATGGACTGATGCAAGGGTCCTGCTGGAAGGACAGTGTGATCCCACCCCTCTGCAAAGACTGCGACCTCAGAATCTCTGTCAAGGTAAGACCATGCTCCCTTTGAATGAAATTCCTTTGCCAACAGAAAGCAAGCCCAAGATCTTCTAGGACAAAAGATAGAAATTTCAGTCCATTTGTCACTACTGGAGACTTACTGAGAAAATCCTTCAACCACCCAGACACCCATTGCCACAAGCGGTGCTGAGTTGTCAGCTGGACTTGACTATATTTAAGATCTCTTCCAACCATAACAATTCTATGATCCTGCCACTCCAGACAGCAGTTCACCTGGCACCCATCAGCCTCTCTCCTCTACAGAAGAGCAAATGGTGAAGTGTTAAATTCACTGCTGAGGCGCCTGCTAATAGTTTGTCCGGTGCAAAACCAAACCGACCCGCTTAGCATCAGGCTTCTGTAGCCAACCAAAACCTCCAAAGAGGGGACATCCTGTGCCTCACATCTGAGGAAACCCCAGCGGAGGCGGGGAGAGACGGGACGAGGGGACGGGACCGGAGGGCAGAACGGGGATGGGACCCGGACGGGCGTTGACCAAGGCGGGTCGGCTCCGCGCCTTGAAAAGTGCTTCGCATCGCGGCGGGCAAGCACAGAGAGAGAGAGAAACAGACATCCACGGACACCATGGCGAGCCCCTGCGTCGAGCTTAGCAACAAGATGAAGATGCCCATGCTGGGGCTGGGCACTTGGCAGGTACCCCGGGGAGGGTCGTGGGGTGGGTTCTCTGTGTGTGTGTGAGGAGTGAGATGCGAAGACGAACAGAAATAAAAGAGAACCACGACCAAACGCGGGGTGCCCGCTGCCGCGGAGCTGCCTTACTGCCTGGGGAGCCGTGGACGGCGCCGGTCTCGCCGCCCACTCGCAGCGCTGTCGGCGCGGGATCGTGGCCGCTTGTGTAACCGGGAGGGCTGCCAGGCGGCGCGGCCCGGGACGCGGGGAGTTCCGCTAGCAAAAAAGCAAAGAAAACCAGGCAGCACCCCCTAAACCAGGTGCTGAAGAAAGAGGAGGCGGGCAAAAGAAAGAGGAGGAGGAGGAGCAGAAGACGAAAGCAACACAAAAGAGGCAGAAGTAAATTGCGCCGGAGGCTGCCTGGCCCGGCCCCACCGGCTCGCAGACCCCGGGGTGCGGTCACCGCTTTGGCAAGAGCCCTGCGCCGCCGAACTGCAGTTATGTGGAAGGGCTTGGCGAAAATAAAGAAAATTACTGGGCGACACATAAGGAGAAACGATGCCGGACATTACGCTGCTGGAAATGGCAGAGTCAAAATGTCTTGCAGCAATTAACTTCTTTCTGTACTTGTCCTACCAAAATGCTGTCTGACTCGAAAGTCGGAGCGCAGCTTCGATGCTAGTCACAAGGAAAGCCCAGCAGTAGCTGAAAATAGGGACCTCGGGGAGCTGTCACAGCCGCAAGTGCTTATGGTTTGATTGTGTTTGTTTTCAGGCTCCTCCAGGAAAGGTGGAAGAAGTGGTGAAGTATGCTATTGATGCAGGCTACCGTCTCTTTGATTGCGCCTACTTCTACCAGAATGAAAATGAAATAGGGAATGCAGTCCAGCAGAAGATCAAGGAGGGGGCTGTGAAACGGGAAGACCTCTTCATTGTCACTAAGGTAAAAGGATGCAGGATTACAGGGGGCATTTAGCTTTTCTCAGAGAGAAAAAGTTGTTCCAGCTGTAGAATGACAGAAGGACATACTCCCTTCTCCATCATTCACATCGTGGTTGTCTTGTGTGCTACAACTTTGGACTGAGCTTTATCAGGAATCACTGACAACATAGAAAGGATATGAAAGGTTAGGTATAGAAAGGATATAGAAAGGCTGTTGCTGATCTAAGAACTTCCCTGTAGCCATTAAGTGACTTACTGAAAGTTCATGCCCCCTAGAGAGATCGGGGGGGGGGGAAGAAATGAAGAGATGGATGTCCAAATTCAAAGGTGCTGTGCTAGTTACTGGTGTGCAAGACACTTAAAACTGTTGTCATGTATAAAATGTAAGCCTGAAAGGGAAAAGGAAAGTTGAGGACTTCAGTCTTAAGTCTTGAAAGTATTTACACCATTTCTTTATTTCATTCACTTGTCTCAGCAATGCTCTTTACCAAAAAAAGAAACATTTCAGCTAAAATACTTATGACTTGGGGCTTTTTACCAGCAAGCCCAGAAAACATTGAGTTTAACTAAACTGTTCCACATACTCTTCATTTTTTATTTCTTTCTGAAGAGCAAGTTTTCATTTGAAGAATACTTGAAATTTCTTCTATTTAAACAACTTGCATCTTCATTTCAAAAGTGGAGTAAAATTGACACAGTTCTGTGTGGACAGTTTAAAAGGATGGAATGGATGGGTAACTATGAGCAGCTAAAGACTCAAAATGCAGGCTAAAAAAGATTAATTCAACCACTAACAAGCTTTGCTGTGTGAAGTACAGCTGAAAGAGTGTTATGTTTGTTTCTGAGAAGCTCTTCTCATAAGCGGGAACACAGACTGTCCGCCCTCACAACTGGCTCCCTTCATTTGTGATATGTTTGTCCTACCTTACCATTAAAGTACTGGCATCCTTTTCTTAAGCATGCACTGAGTAAGTGGGGAAGGAGTTGTCCTCCCAGACCATCAAGGGAGAAGCTTCTGTCCCTTGCTCTGTACTATGGGAGCTGTAGAGTCATGGTCAGGTTTGGTTTCTTCTTACAGCTGTGGAATACCTTTCATGAGAAGTCCATGGTTAAGGTAGCATGCAAGAAGAGCCTTGCTGCCCTGCAACTGGACTACCTTGACCTCTACCTGATGCACTACCCCATGGGATTCAAGGTACAGCTGCTCTACATCCCTCTTACCCTTCCCTGGCTAGAAACAGTGCATTCACTCATCTATGCTGTGACCATCTTCATTATGCAGCTGTGATGTGCTGTGGTTTGTTTGGTTCTCCCCTGAACCTGGCAGCAGCCATCATTCAGCCACTAATTAAGCAGTGCTATGCTTTCCATGTAGGTTTGCCTTTGCAAGCCTTTTGCAGCAAGGAAGTCACAGGTATGAGCACTGCTGATGAGCCTCATGGATCCTCCTGGAAACTGAAATCAGCACAGAATGGTGAAATTTGAGACTGTGGCAGCAGAGCAGTCTGAACACCTCAGGGCTTGGAGATGTTTGCTTGATATGGAGTAACCAACAGTGAAAAGTGAAGCACAATGCAAAAAAAGAATGTGCTGCTTCTTTCCTCAGCCCACACCTGTGTAAAACAAACAGAAACTCTGGAATGAAAGGCAGGGAGGTTCTGTTCCTTTGTCTCTGGATCTGCCCAGGTTACATAACCGCTACTAATTCCCACTCTGTATGCAGAGATTGATCTGTAGAAACATGGCCCTCATCCAGAGGAGAGTACTGATGAAAATGCATCATTTTTCAGTTAAGTAACAGGCTTAAACAACCTGTGCCAACCTGCAGCCAGAAGTGCTAGCAAAGAGTAGACTACACAACCTAAAGTGTCTGTGCTTTCTGCCTCCAAATAACAGGCTGGCGAGGAGCTGCTTCCTGCAGATGATAAGGGTATGATTATCCCCAGTGAGACAGATTTTCTGGACACATGGGAGGTAAGTTAATGCTTGCTCTTTAAAGTAGGTGTCAGCAAGAAAGATGGAGCAGAGGTCTGCATGCAGGATGAAATTAGGGGATAGTTCGAGTTACGGAGCACAGTCACACAGAATTATTCTCTGTAACCTGAATGAGCAGAGCTGCAGCTACCTCTTGTTCTGGGGAGCAAGAGGGGTGTCTTAGTTATTAAGCCTAAAGAGGAGAAAGCTATCAGCACTGTAGATGCTGTCATTAAAGTAGTATTTGAATGCACACAATGTATTCAAGCGTATCTTAAGCTGGGTGTGGCAGTTAATTCACTGCATGTGTCATACAGCGAGGCAAGTCTCACGCTTTCCAGTGCTGGCTGTTGGCATCGGGGGCTGCCCTGCCATCCTCCTGTCCTTGGGGACTGAGAGGATTCAGGGTCTGCTCTGGCTATCACCACCTCTGTGATGCTGCAGCTCTGGGAATTCATAGAATCAATAAGGTTGGAAAAGACCTCAAAGATCATCAAGTGCAACCTCTCACCCAGCACCTCCTGACTACTAAACCATGGCTCCAAGTGCCACATCCAATCCTTTTTGAACACCTCCAGGGATGATGACTCCACCACCTCCCTGGGCAGCACATCCCAATGGCCAATTACTCTTTCTGGGAAGAACTTTCTCCTCACCTCCAGTCTTAACTTCTCCTGGCACAGCTTGAGACTGTGTCCTCTTTGCAGTGTGCCCAGGCAGCTAAGAGGGCCAATGGCATCCTGGCCTGCATCAGGAACAGTGTGGCCAGCAGGAGCAGGGAGGTCATTCTGCCCTTGTACACTGCACTGGTTAGGCCACACCTTGAGTCCTGTGTCCAGTTCTGGGCCCCTCAGTTTAGGAAGGAGGTTGACTTGCTGGAACGAGTTCAGAGAAGAGCAACAAAGTTGGTGAGGGGTTTGGAACATAAGCCCTACGAGGAGAGGCTGAGGGAGCTGGGGTTGCTTAGCCTGGAGAAGAGGAGACTCAGGGGTGACCTTATTGCTCTCTACAACTACCTGAAGGGAGGTTGTAGACAGACGGATGTTGGTCTCTTCTCCCAGGCAAGCAGTACCAGAACAAGAGGACACAGTCTCAGGCTGCGCCAGGGGAGGTTCAGGCTGGATGTTAGGAAAAAGTTCTATACAGAAAGAGTGATTGCCCATTGGAATGGGCTGCCTGGGGAGGTGGTGGAGTCGCCATCACTGGAGGTTTTCAGGAGAAGACTTGATGGGGTGCTTGGTGCCGTGGGTTAGTTGTTTGGGTGGTGTTGGATTGGTTGATGGGTTGGACGCGATGATCTTGAAGGTCTCTTCCAACCTGGTTTATTCTGTGTATGTATTCTATGTATTCTTTTGTTCTGGTGCTGGTTGCCTGGGAGAAGAGACCAGTCTCCACCTGGCTACAGCCTCCCTTCAGGTAGCTGTAGACAGCAAGAAGGTCTCCCCTGAGCCGCCTTTTCTCCAGGGTAAACTACTGCAGCTCCCTCAGCCTCTCCTCACAGGGCTGTGCTCCAGGCCTCTCCCCAGCCTCGTTGCCCTTCTCTGGACACGTTCAATTGTCTCAATGTGCTTCTTAAATTGAGGGACTCAGAACTGGACACAGGACTCAAGGTGTGGCCCAGCCAGTGCTGAGTACAGGGGCAGAATTAATACAAGAGCAATTGTGGGGAAGAATTTTGAAGCAAATGAGCTTAAGCCAACACCCTCCTGGCAAACTCAGAGGTAGTGTGCAAGCAGGGGAGGAGGTGGAGGAGTCTTCCTTACTTTTTTAGCTCTGGTAACGTGACCCTCAGAGAAGCCAAAGCAAGAAGAATTTTGCTTGCAACTACAAAAGGGTTGGGCAAGCCATGCTTCTTGTATTAGTTTCCCATCTACAAGGGAACTAAAGCTCCTCACCCTGGAGACAGTCGAGGTGAGGCTCCACAGGGCTCTGGGCACCCTGATCTAGATGAGGATGTCCCTGCTGACAGCAGAGGGGGACTAGATGACATTTAGGGGGCCCCTTCCAACCCAAAGCATTCTATGACTCTGTACAGGTAATACAAGTTGCCAAGAGGTATTTCTTAATTATGATTTGACATACCTTTTTAAATTTTTTTTTTTATCCTGGTGTTAGTTCACAGAATCACAGAATCAGTCAGGGTTGGAAGGAACCACAAGGATCCTCTAGTTCCAACCCCCCTGCCATGGGCAGGGACACCCCACACTAGATCAGGCTGGCCAGAGCCTCAGCCAGCCTGGACTTAAACACCTCCAGGGACGGCGCCCCAACCACCTCCCTGGACAACTCATTCCAGGGCTTCACCACTCTCATGGTGAAGAACTTCCTCCTCACCTCCAGCCTGAATCTCCCCACCTCCAGCTTCATTCCATTCCCCCTAGTCCTATCACTACCTGACATCCTGACAAGTCCCTCCCCAGCCTTCTTGGAGCCCCCTTCAGATACTGGAAGGCCACAATTAGGTCACCTGGGAGCCTTCTTTTCTCCAGACTGAACAGCCCCAACTCCTTCAGTCTGTCCTCATAGGAGAGGTGCTCCAGCCCTCTGCTCATCCTTGTGGCCCTTCTCTGGACACCTTCCAGCACCTCCAGATCCCTCTTGTAATAGGGGCTCCAGAACTGGACACAGTAGTCCAGGTGGGGTCTGAGTAGAGGGGCAGAATCACCTCCCTTGCCCTGCTGGCCACACTTCTCTTGATGCAGCCGAGGCTCTGGTTGGCTTTCTGGGCTGCAAGTGCACACTGAGAGCTCCTGTTGAGCTTCTCCTCCCCCAGCACCCCCAAGTCTCTCTCCTCAGGGCTGCTTTTCAATCAGTCCCTGCACAGCCATGCAGGACCCTGCCCTTGGTCTTGTTGAACCTCCTGAGGTTGGCTTGTGCCCACCTCTCCAGCCTGTCAAGGTCCCTCTGGATGGATCCTTCCCTCCAGCTGTCTACTGCACCACACAGCTTGGTGTCATCAGCAAACCTCCTGAGGGTGCATTCAATGCCACTGTCCATGGCACCCACACAGATGTTGAACAAGCCTGGTCCCAGGACTGATCCCTGAGGGACTCCGCTTGTCCCTGGGCTCCACTGGGACATGGACCCATGGACAGCCACCCTTTGGGTGCGGCCATCAAGCCAGTTCCTTATCCATCTAGTTGTCTGTGATTTTGTCACTAGGTTTAGGGAAATAACATTGTGTAGTTGACAGCAATAACACCTTATAAACACAGATTGGTTGTCCTTACTCATTAGGCCATGGAAGAGCTGGTGGACTGTGGTCTGGTAAAAGCCATTGGTATCTCCAACTTCAACCATGAGCAGATTGAAAGACTCTTGAACAAGCCAGGACTGAAGTACAAGCCAGTCAATAATCAGGTAAGATCTTTAGTTCTACTGATGTCAGCTAAGCCTGGAATATTCCTAAACACATTCATGCCACACTTCAGCTCTAAGACTGACTTTTAAATAACTTTGGTGCCATGGATAGATCTTGCAAAGCACTAGGGACCTCTGGTTCCCTGAGAGGCTGCAGTATGGTGTCAGTCTTGATGGGTTTTAACCAACAAGGTCCTCAACAGGAAAAATGTTTATAGACTTGTGTGTGTATAATGCAGTGGAGGTTTAAGTAAAATCACACAAACCAGTGTGGATTGTGCGTATCACAGATGAGAATATTTCATTTTTAGACAGTAGAAAACAATAAAGATATCTATTACCCTGTCTAGGACCTTGCAACTTTCTGCTACAGGTCCTCTTTCATACTTTCAGGTACTGCTTGGACTTGAATATCTGTGGTCACAATATCACAGCCCAAGTTGCCACTTTTCCATTTCTGCCAGCTCTGGGATAACCAGCTAAAGCCCCCCCACTGCAAGCTACCCCACTGACATGGGAATGAGGCACTGGAATGTACAGGAATGCTCAACTCATTCACTGTACTTTCCAACATAAAATAAACCATTTCTCTAAACTTCCTTATCAAAAGGAGGGTTGACCTGTGTCATATTAGAGCAAGGAATTTCTTCCCATGTACTTCATGAATGAAATCACAGGACAGTCGATGCATCAGGACCTTCTGACTTTGTTCCATGGGAGACTTTGTACTCAGCTGAGCATGCTGAATGCCTGTGTCTGCTGGGTTAGGAATGGCCAGGGAAATCTCTGTGCTGGATCCTGTGCCGGCAAGGTGCTGTGGTGCTGGGCTGGGGGCCAGCCTATGCACCAGCCAGGCTTAACACAAGTGGAGTCACCATCACTGGAAGTGTTTAGGAAGAGCCTGGATGAGGCACTTGGTGCCATGGTTTAGTTGATTAGATGGTGTTGGGTGATAGGTTGGACTTGATGATCCTGAAGGTCTTTTCCAACCTGGTTTATTCTATTCTATTCTATTCTATTCTATTCTATTCTATTCTATTCTATTCTGTTCTGTTCTGTTCTATTTTATTCTGTTCTATTTTATTCTATCTTGGGAAAATTTTACAGAGGATTATAAAGTTCTGGTGGGGATGGACCTAACTATCTCCATGTTAAAAGCAGCACCAACTTCAACAGATTAAAGAACTTCAGGCTTTGGTTCCACTTTGTTTCTCCATGTGTGTACCTGTGCCACACACTGTCATTACAGTAGATCTCTAATCTAGCTCAGGTCTAAATGAACTGCTGAACATGGATTTTATGCCACCATGGCTGGCAGCAAAGCCATAGCATTTAGAACCATCTAGATGTGTGCATGGTGCCACATTCTGCAGTGTAGATGTAGCCTTGTGGTCATACTCTGGCTTGTGGCAAGCTGACCAGCACCCATCCCTGTGAAGGCTCCTACTGTTTCCAGTTAAAGGATGTCTTGCCTGAATATCTGGTCACAACATGATCTGAGCTAACCTAAGGAAACTCATTTCTCCAGGCTTCTTCAGAGATTAGGGAGACTCCTTAAGGAGAGGAGAGTTTGGGTGGCTCAGAGCAGAGACTAAACTTCAGGCATTCTGAGCTGGCCCTCTAAAGATGCAATCCTGCTCTGCCGTAGTCCAGGAAGGCTGATTTCCCCCAATTCTGAGACAGCATTTTGAGTCTTCTAATCCATGCCTTACTATCCTTGTGCAATATGTAGCATGAGGAAGCCCTGCCCTCTGCACTAGCCCTCTGGATTGCTGTGACATTTAACAGCTGTTTGATAAAATAGATTGTAATCTCATATTGGGAGCCTTCATATTTTCTGTGACTCAAGAGGAACGAAAGGGCTACGCTCTGGAGCCCAGTGCAGCCTGCCTCTGCATCAACTACCATGTTTCTGTGCTTGCAGATCGAATGCCATCCGTACCTCACCCAGGAAAAGCTGGTCAAGTACTGTAAATCCAAAGGGATTGTTGTGACTGCTTTCAGCCCCCTTGGCTCTCCTAACCGCCCATGGTAAGCAAGCACTGCAGCCTTCACAGATCATACAATCATAGAATGGTCCAGGCCAGAAGGGGCCTCCAAAGGTCGTCCCGTCCAACCCCCCCTCAGTCCACAGGGACATCCTCAACTAGATCAGGTTGCCCAGAGCCTCATCAAGCCTCACCTTGGATATCACCAGGGAAGGAGCCTCAACCACATCTCTGGGCAACCTGTTCCAGTGTTCCACCACCCTCATAGTGAAGAACTTCTTCCTGATATCCAATCTAAATCTGCTCTTCTCTAGTTTGAAGCCATTGCTCCTGGTCCTGTCCCTGCAGGTCTTTGCAAACAGTCTCTCTCCATCCTTCTTGTAGCCCCCCTCAGGTACTGGAAAGCTGCTATTTGGTCTCCCCAGAGCCTCCTCTTCTCTGTGCTGAACACCCCCAGCTCCCTCAGCCTGTCCTCATAGCAGAGGAGCTCCAATGCCCTGATCATTTTTGTGTCCCTCCTCTGGACCCTCTCCATCAGGTCCATGTCCTTCCTACATTGAGGGCTCCAAATCTGCACACAGTACTCCAGGTGAGGTCTCACCAGAGCAGAGCAAAGTGGCAGAGTCACTTCTCTGGCTCTGCTGGCCACACATTTTTTTTGTGATGCAGTCCAAGAAGTGATTTGCCTTCTGTGCTGCAAGCTCACACTGCCTGCTCACGTCCAGCTTCTCATCCACCAGCACCCCCAAGTCCTTTTCCTCGGGGCTGCTTTCTATCAGTTCAATGCTGCCCTCCCACCCTCCCACCCCACCCCACCCCACCCCACCCCACCCCACCCCACCCCAGGTCTGTATTGACAGTGAGGATTGTTCCAGCCCAGGTGCAGAACCCTGTATTTGCTCTTGTTGAACTTTATGAGGTTCACCTGGGCCACCTCTCCAGGTTGTCCAGGTCCCTCTGGTCCTAATGCATTTTGCCCCTTGAGTCTGTGTAAATGATTCAGGGATTATGAGAAAAATGCTGCTGCTCTGTTGCAGATTATGTGACACAAAGCATCAGGCTTCCTGCAGTGATGCTAATCTCTTCCTAACATCAATGTCCTGGCTTTTTTTTAATTTTAAAAGGGCCAAACCAGGGGAACCTACACTGCTGGAAGATCCCCAAATTAAAGAGATTGCAGCCAGACATAAGAAATCCCCTGCCCAGGTAAGTGGGATTGTTAGGGCCAACTATGCCTCCTCCTCACACCTTGTTACAAGCTGATGGGAAGTCCTAGCAGATGCTGCCTTCTCTGGGGATCCAATGCAACAAGGCTGAGCTGCACTTGACTCTTTGTATTCCCCTAGTTCTTACCAGCATGCAGAGTTACCAGGTACTCCTGGACATTAGGAAGCATTATTTTTCCCAGCAAGACTGATTAGGCATTGGAAGGGATGTGGTGGAGTCCCCAAGGCTGGATGTGTTTAAAGGTGGTTTGGATGTGGTGCTTGGGGCTATGGTTTAGGGGTGAACCTTGCAGAGTAGGGTTCTGGGTTGGACTTGGTGATCCTGAGGCTCTTTTCCAACCTGAATGTTTCTGTGATTCTGTGATTTCTGTATTTTCTAAGAGCTCTTCAGTGCTGAGTTTTGGGATGGGGCTGATCAGTACATGCCTGCCTCAGGGTTATTTCCTACAGGGAAATTTCTTCAGCTCCCAGACAGAAGTGCTTGCTTCCTGAGAACCTCCTTCCACTGTAATCTAAATCTCCCCTTATTTCCTTCTTGAAATTCAGTATTCAGTATCACTAAGGTTGGAAGAGACCTCAAAGATCATCAAGTCCAACCTGTCACTACTGCCCACTGCAGGCTTGAACTCACAACCTTCCCATTAAGGGTCTTATGTGCTACCAACTGAGCCACAATCTATTAAGCAATTTACTTACAGATCATCAAGCCAACTGCTTATTCCTTTCTCAAGCTAAGTTACTCTTCAGATAAGTCCTGTAATTCACAGACTCGCTGGATTGCTCCCTGTTTGCTTGTGCTCACAGAGAATCACAGAAACATTCAGGTTGGAAAAGACCCTCAGGATCACCAAGTCCAACCATTGAAGCCTGCTTGATTACTCCAGATGCAATTAGTTGCTAGTCACTCAAATGAGTTCTTGAGTTGGGTGTGCAGAAACTGCACTTCAAACGAACCCACATGCTCAAATGTAGTCATATTTTAAGAGGGACAGAGCAGGACAAGAATTGCATGCAACAGTCCTATTTTGAGTGGGGGGGGAGTAATCTGTAGATATGTTACTCCTTTTACACATTCCAGAAAGCTTCACCTAGGTGAGGTACTTCCTGAGAGCCCAAAGAAATCTGTAATCCCATTACAGTCCCATGCAGTGCTACAGGCTGGAGACAGAGTGGCTGGAGAGCAGCCAGGCAGAAAGGGACCTGGGGGTACTGGTTGACAGCAGCAGAACATGAGCCAGCAGTGTGCACAGGTGGCCAAGAGGGCAAATGGCATCCTGGCCTGCATCAGGAATAGTGTGGCCAGCAGGAGCAGGGAGGTCATTGTGCCCTGTACTCAGCACTGGTTAGGCCACACCTTGAGTCCTGTGTCCAGTTCTGGGCTCCTCAGTTTAAGAAGGACATTGAGACTCTTGAACATGTCCAGAGAAGGGCAACGAGGCTGGGGAGGGGTTTGGAGCACAGCCCTGTGAGGAGAGGCTGAGGGAGCTGGGGTTGTTTAGCCTGGAGAAGGGGAGGCTCAGGGGAGACCTTCTTGCTGTCTACAACTACCCGAAGGGAGGTTGTAGCCAGGTGGGGGCTGGTCTCTTCTCCCAGGCAACCAGCACCAGAACAAGAGGACACAGTCTCAAACTGTGCCAGGGGAGGTTTAGGCTGGATGTTAGGAAGAAGTTCTTCCTAGAAAGAGAGACTGGCCATTGGAATGTGCTGCCCAGGGAGGTCGTGGAGTCCCCATCACTGGAGGTGTTTAAGAAGAGACTGGATGTGGCACTTGGTGCCATGGTTTAGTTGATTAGATGGTGTTGGGTGATAGGTTGGACTTGATGATCTCAAAAGTCTTTTCCAACCTGGTCTGGTCTATTCTATTCTATTCTATTAGTACTAAACAGTCCCATTGGACAGATACCTGCCATAAAGCTTAGAGAGGTAAACTAACTTTCTCTCTGGCTGATGCTTCTGCTTGTTTCTGCTGACCTTGGCTGCATTGCCTTGTTTTGGCTAACTCTAACAAATAACTCTCTGCACTTTCTCTTGTCCCTTGTGTACAGGAAGGTAGAGGGAAAGGGGCAGGGAATGGGAAGCTGTAATCTCCCCTGGCTTTTTTTGGCCAGGGGGTGTTATTGTGCTGTTCATCAATTGTAAATACTGACACTATTGTGAATCCTGGATATTTTGTACATATTCCTTGCATTCCATTGTAGATTGTAGTTTTGCTTGCAAATACAGCTTCATTTGCTTCCAACTGAGCTGGTCTGGCAATTTAATATATGGGGGGGGGGGGGGTAGGGAGGGGAATTTTCAACCCACCACATGCTGGAACATCATACTCCTGTGTACAAAGGGGTGGAGTCTTCCAAAGGGTGAAGATGGCTGTAGAGGGGAAAAAATAAACTAAAAGAAATTGGTTTGTATAATAAAAAATATAGTAAAGGTAAGAGGGAACATAAAATTGTATTGGAACAGATTTCTTGCCCTCCCCCCCCCCCCCCCCCCCCCCGTGCTCATGCTCCTCCTTGTCCTTTCCTAGGTTTTGATCCGGTTTCTTATTCAGAGAGACATGATTGTCATACCCAAGTCCGACAAGCCCCAGCGTGTGCAGGAGAACATCAAGGTGAAGTTTTCACTGGGAATGCTGCTGCCTTTTGTAACAGGATAGGCACTCACAGCTGTATCTCCTCTGTGCTTCCAAGCAGTGCTGAAGAGGCATTGGAAAAGGAGCCAGAGACTTAAACATTAGGCTTCGGCACTGCCTAACCGTCTGTGCTTGTTCTCTGAGGAAAAGCCTTTCATTCCTGCCAGGAGAGAAATGGCTTACACCAAGGTGGTGTGAGCTCTGCTGTGCCCAGGAAAGGGAATCCTAGATTTGGACTTGTCCCTCTTTAGGGTGTAAAGGAATCAACTGTAAACACCAGACCCATTATGATTTATGCCTCACTTAGAGGTTTTAGTTCCCTTTGTCTGGGAGATTCAACTGGATGCTTGCCCACGAAGCCGGGCATCTTAGATGGTATTCTGGTGTTAACTTCAGTTCAGTCTGATACCTTTTGGACTTAGTTCTCCCATGAGCCACCAGCAAGCTTTCTTAGATGATCAATTTAAGAAGGACACTGAGATACTTGAATGTGCTCAGAGAAGGGCAGTGAGGCTGGGGAGAGGTCTGGAGCACAGCCCTGTGAGGAGAGGCTGAGGGAGCTGGGGTTGCTTAGCCTGGAGAAGAGGAGGCTCAGGGGAGACCTTCTTGCTGTCTGCAACTACCTGAAAGGAGGTTGTAGCCAGGTGGGGGTTGGTCTCTTCTCCCAGGCAACCAGCACCAGAACAAGAGGACACAGTCTCAAGCTGTGCCAGGGGAAGTTTAGGCTGGATGTTAGGAAGAAGTTCTTCCCATAAAGAGTAATTGGCCACTGGAATGTGCTGCCCAGGGAAGCGGTGGAATCACCATCCCTGGAGGTGTTCAAAAAAGGTGTGGATGTGGCACTTGGTGCCATGGTTTAGTAGTCATGAGGTGTTGGGTGACAGGTTGGACTTGATGATCTCTGAGGTCTTTTCAGACCTTGTTGATTCTATGATTCGATGATACATCGGACTCGATGATCTCAAAGGTCTTTTCCAACCTGGTCTGGTCTATTCTAATCTATTCTATTCTATGAATTAAGTGAGAGACAACTATTTGCAGTTGGTAGCCAGTAGTTCTCTGTTGCAGCAGAAATATTTAGAATCATAGAATTGTTTAGGGTAGAAAAGACCTTGAAGATCATAGATCCCAACTGTTAACCTGTCACTGCCATGTCCACCACTAAGCTATGTCAGTAACTGCCAAATCTACCTGCTTTAAAAATACCTTCAGGGGTTATGAGCAGTTTGTTCCAGTGCCTCATAACCTTTTCTGTAAAGGCTTTTTCCCTAACAACCTAGCTAAGCCTCCCCTGGGGAAACCTGAGGCCATTTCCCCTTGTCCTGTCACTTGGAGAATAGACTGGCATTCGCCTCGCTGCACCCTCCGTTCAGGTTTTCCTTGAGCCTCCTTTTCTCCAGGCTAAACAACCACAGTCCCCCCCAGCCACCCCTCACAAGACTTATGCTCTAGAGCTTTCACCAGCTTCTTGGTGGCTGTTGGGACACACAGCAGCACCTCACTACTGTTTCCAGTATTTGTGACATACTGAGTACCCATCCTTAACACTTCAGGCTTTCTGTCTGTGTGTTACAGCACAAACTACAGTGGTGCTTGCATTCAGCTCAGCTCAGAACTGTAAGACATTCCAATAAACACCACTTCAGAGAGAAAAGGACACGTCAAGGGTACATTGGTCTTTCACTGGGTGATAATCCAACCTGTTTTATGATGATGATGATGATGGTTTCTTAACTGTGATTAGAAGGGATGCAGGACATTCCCACCTTAAATCACAGATGCAGGAACCACACATAGCAGCTAACAAGTCATGAGCCTAAGTAGCAAAGAGCTCTTTGTTTTGTTTTATTCCCTGCTAGGTGTTTGACTTTGAGCTCTCTAAAAAGGAGATGGATGTCATCCTCACCTTCAACAGGAACTGGAGGGCAGTTCCAGTGGTCCAGTAAGTGCCTTATTAGCCTTATTTTCCACTAGATCTATCTCTATCTGTATTTTCATCACATATATCTTGAAAAGACACGGCCAAAACCAGGCAGAGCTCCTATCTTACTCCCTGGACCCCAGGTAACAAAACATGTCTTGAAACAGACATCAGGAGGGAGGTTCATTGACAGCATCCCTTTCAGCATCTCAGTGTATCATGTCCTTGCTCACAAGCCTGCATTAAGTTTTAATCAGAGCAGCAAAATTTGAGTAGAGGGGGAGGGGGACTGCAGCAGGGAAATAAATGCTGCTGAAGATACTTCCTCCAGTACTTAACCAGTTCTTTCTCTTCTCAGGGCTGCCAATCACAAGGACTACCCATTCAAAATAGACTATTAATGTCTGTGGGTTCTGCAAGATCTCCATGTAACTCCTTCCAGACCAGATGTCTACTCCAAGGCTTGGTCTTGACTTCTTCTTTTGTACTTGACAGTCATTATGAGCAGTCACTTCTCCTCCTCTTTTTAAGAGGAGACCACCAGCTGGCGTAAGAATGCAGCAGTAGGGCTGGGCCTTCTCTAAAGATGCTTAGCAGAAACCTGGTTTTGATTAACAGTAAACAAGACAATGTTTCTTCATTTCCTTTTCCCCCTTGTCTTCCTTAATTAAAGACATGCTCAATGAATGGGTTTTTTTCATACATTATTTTCCACTGTGGTCCAAATGGTTCATGTGTTGCTGCTCTTTTACTGCTTTGCTTTTTTACGTGCTTGTGATTTTTAGCATGTGAATGCTTTAAACATCTTTTCTGAATAAAGTTTGATTAAGCAACAAACCTAATGATACATTATAAAAAGAAAAAAATAAACTTCATCAGCCTACCATCCAAACATGCCTGAAGTCCATTTTATTTTTTTTCAATACAGATAAAAATAAGCTCTGATAGTAGGACAATACATAGAGACTACTTTGAGGCTTATGTACCAAAGAGGGCTGTAACGCTAGCTAGAGCCTAAAGAACAAAGCTGTAACTTTTCATAGAATCAATAAGGTTGGAAAAGACCTCACAGATCATCAAGTCCAACCTATCACCCAACACCTCATGACTAACTAAACCATGGCTTTCAGCAAGGCCTTTGACACCGTCCCCCACAGCAAACTGCTGGCTAAGCTGTCAGCTCGTGGCTTGGACCACAGCACTCTGTGCTGGGTTAGGAACTGGCTGGAGGCTGAGCCCAGAGAGTGGTGGTGAATGGTGCCACAGCCAGCTGGCAGCCAGGCACCAGTGGTGTGCCCCAGGGATCAGTGCTGGGCCCCATCCTCTTTACCATCTTCACTGATGATATGGATGAGGGGATTGAGTCAGTCATCAGCAAGTTTGCAGATGACACCAAGTTGGGAGCAGGTGTTGGTCAGTTAAAGGGCAGAAGGGCTCTGCAGAGGGACCTCGACCAACTGGACAGATGGGCAGAGTCCAACAGGATGGCATTCAACAAGTCCAAGTGCCAGGGGCTGCACTTTGGCCACAGCAACCCCATGCAGAGCTACAGGCTGGGGTCAGAGTGGCTGAGAGCTGACAAACAGAGAGGGACCTGGGGGTGCTGATTGACAGCTGCCTAAACATGAGCCAGCAGTGTGCCCAGGCGGCCAAGAAGGCCAATGGCATCCTGGCCTGCATCAGGAATAGTGTGGCCAGCAGGAGCAGGGAAGTCATTGTGCCCCTGGACTCTGCATTGGTTAGGCCACACCTTGAGTCCTGTGTCCAGTTCTGGGCTCCTCAGTTTAAGAAGGACATCGAGACCCTTGAATGTGTCCAGAGAAGGGCAACAAGGCTGGGGAGAGGCCTTGAGCACAGCCCTGTGAGGAGAGGCTGAGGGAGCTGGGGTTGTTTAGCCTGGAAAAGAGGAGGCTCAGGGGAGACCTTATTGCTCTCTACAACTACCTGAAAGGTGGTTGTAGCCAGGAAGGGGTTGATCTCTCTAGCAACCAGCACCAGAACAAGAGGACACAGTCTCAAGCTGCACCAGGGGAAGTTTAGGCTGGAAGTTAGGAGAAAGTTCTTCACTGAGAGTCATTCATCATTGGAATGTGCTGCCCAGGGAGGTGGTGGAGTCACCGTCCCTGGAGGTGTTCAAGAGGGGATTGGATGTGGCACTTGGTGCCATGGTCTAGTCATGAGGTCTGTGGTGACAGGTTGGACTCAATGACCTTTGAGGTCTCTTCCAACCTTGGTGATACTGTGATACTGTGAAGTGCCACGTCCAAACCCTTTTTGAACACCTCCAGGGACAGTCACTCCACCACCTCCCTGGGCAGCACATCCCAATGGCCACTTACTCTTTCTGGGAAGAATTAGCACATCTGGTGACACATGCTTTGAGCTTCTTTGCAGCTGTGGCCTTGGCACAATTCCTCTCCCAGATGGAGCTGGTTCATCCCTACTCATTAACAAACAGGGGGCTGCTGATGGAAATATTCCATTTATTGTGGATGCAGTTTCAGAATACATTGTTTGAGCAAATCAAGTTTTTTATTGCAGCTATTGGATGTATTTGAAAGCCTGAGAGGAGCGTTTACAAACCCACCCCCCAGACAAAAACCAGGACAACTCACAGACAACGTCAGGCAGGGTTTCACCCCCTACAGATAACCATGTGCATCTCTGTATGGAAACAAGACGTTTCAGCCAAGCAGGGGAGTCCATCTTTGGGCTGAATAGATAACATTACCCTTCTTTAGGAAGAAGTCAGATGCTGTCAGAGATGGAAGTGGTGAAGAGGAGGATCCTGGCAGTTCAACGCACACCAGAGCTGTTTGCAGCGTGCCCAGGGGCTGCGTCAGTGGCTCAGTTGATGCCACCCATACACTGTAGGATGCAAATGCTAACCTGTATGGCATGTAAAGTCAAACCAAGCTGAAGCCTTCTAGCCATGTGTTTACTATATACAAATGAAAACATCTGTAGATAAGATAGGAGGGAGAGGGAGTTACAAAGAAGCACTATAAGGAGAGGTTTACTTCCTTTCAGGTGGGCTTAAGTGCACATCCCCACTGGGTGGCAAGCTTTAGTGAGCAGTCATTTGAAACAAGCTCCAACTTTGTTTAGCTTTTTGGTTTGGTTGTTGTTTGGGTGGGGTTTTTTTCTGTCCTTTTTAATTATGGTAGTTTTATATAAATTAAACTCCAAGGTTTTATACAAGTGACCTATTTTTGACCCTCTATCCCCTTACCTTTTCCTCTTTTAAAAACTATACTTTCTTTTTAATTACCCACTCTTGGGCAACTGACATTTAAACTTTAATATTTTTTTTTTTTGTTTTCTTTTTAATACTTATCTCACCACACCTCTAATGGCAATCATGAAACCTTACTACAGGCAAGTGTGTGGGTTCTTGTCTTTGTGGTTTGGTTTGTTTGAAAAGCTGTGATCTCAGCTAATTATGTGTTGTTTACCACTAAATATAATGCTTCAAGCGTTCTACCATTAGTAGTGCCTCCAGGCTAAACTTTGTAAAGCTATTGTGTGTGTATAGATACTCTAAATTGCATTCAACTCCTAGCCACTAACAACAAAAGAAAGAAAATACCAGTACCACTGTCAGCTAACATAATCATCCAGGTTTAGGTATTAACTTAAACTAGTACAGAAAAAAAAGAAACCCAAAATTGATACTTAAAAATAATCATATATAAATCAAAGAAACCAAACAAAACAGGGTTATTGCTGCAGTATTTCTCATGACATGGGCAACTCACAGAAAATATTACATTGTCAGCTAAAGAGATTTCTTCCATGCCTTTGTCTAAAGTGCAGAAAGAAAGGGCTTCTGTGTTAACCAAGGTTTACTGCACACCTTTCTTAAAGCAACTCCCTTTTGCATGTGTTTTGGGTTGACCTCTTACGCCAGCTGAAATCCCTCTTCAGAGCCATAGGTAGTTCTGGCTCGCAGTAGGAGAGTCTCTTCTGTTTCACAGCATGGGGTTTGGTAGGAATAAAGGCTCTTGTGCAAAGGCAGTACTATGATGATGAATGTCTAGACTGATTATTAAATACAGTGCTAATATACATGGGTTTAACTGGGATAATGAAACAAAAAAAAAAGACATTTTGGTAAATAAACATAAAAATAAAAAGAACAATTTAGCACTTTTTTTCCTCTGGTTTTTTTCCTTTTTTTTTTTTTTTTTTAAGTCTTTTTTTCTTCCCCCCCAGCCAAGTGGTCCAGCTTCTGTAGTGGCCTACTACGGTTCTTTCTCAAGTTGTCTCAAACCTGCTGAGAAAGAGAAAGATTAAAGATGGCTTGAAATAGCCCCAATGCATCCCTAACGCAGAGGAGGCATGGCTCTAGTTTAACACACAGCAGATGAGACAGCAGGACACAAGCTGGATGCTCTTCTGCTCTACTAGGATTGCTCAGAGGTGGTCTTCAACAAGACAAGCAGCACTTCACACAATCACAGAACTGTCAGGGTTGGAAGGGACCTCAAGGATCATCCAGTTCCAACCCCCGCTGCCATGGGCAGGGACACCTCTCACTACAGCAGGTTGCTCACAGCCACATCCAGCCTGGCCTTCAAAACCTCCAGGGAGGAGGCTTCCACCACCTCCCTGGGCAACCTGTTCCAGTGTCTCACCATCTTCATGTGGAAGAACTTCTTCCTAACATTCAATCTGAATCTCCCCTCCTCTAGCTTGGATCCATTCCCCCTAGTCCTATCACTACCCAACATCCTAAAAAGTCCCTCCCCAGCTTTCTTGTAGCCCCCTTCAGGTACTGGAAGGCCACAACGAGATCTACCCTCAGAGCCTTCTCTTCTCCAGACTGAATAACCCCAATGCTCTCAGCCTGTCCTCACACCTCTCGCACCTGGCAGCCCCAGCTAGCAGCTCAAGGGAAGCTCAGGAGCTCCCCATCCAGAAGCACCAGGGAGCTGCACTCTCCCCAGCCACACAGGGGTGACTGCACATGAGACTCACACCCAGCCAAAGGATTTGTTTAACAAACACTGATGAATTTTCAACAGGCTAAACCATTACTTAATGGCACTGTTTTAAGATCAGATCCAAGGCTCCTTCTCTGCAGTACTGAAATCTTCCATTTCTGCTTTATTTCTCAAACATTCATGTTTTTATGACATTTCCATGGAGCTTTTGAAAGGTAAAGGAAAAAGAAAAAGTGGGGCTTGGAGCATCAACATCAACAGCTGTAGAACTGCCTGCTATGGATATGCCAATGTGAAAATGAAGCAATATTTCTATTTAATGTGCAGGTATAGTATTAGAATAACTTACCATTAGTCTCTGATTTCTTCCCCATAGCTGAAACCTGTTTGAAAAAAGTTATAACCCATTATTAAAGTTGAATATGGGGAAAAAACAGGTATTTATAACAAGGAAAAAAGCCCCCAACCACCCACAAACAACAACTCCATGCAAAGGAGAGAGGTACAACACAAGTCTCCATGCACAACATAGCTCTGCCATGTAGAGATACAGAAGTTACATCCTGCCCATGGCTTTCTCTACCTCACTGTACTTTCTTTTATAGATAAAAAGGCAGGTTAGTAACAAAAGACCTGTACAGGTCTAATTCCAACTGACTGACCATGTGAAGGCAAGCAGCACCTTCCCCACAGAAAGCCTCCCACAGAGGTACTATCCTTTTAACAGTGCACTGAAGTGTTGTTACCTTAGAAGCAGCTGACTTCTCAACTGACTGCTTCTCCCAGAGGTTACGTTTGCCAGAGACATCTCCAGGTTTTAAATCCTGCAGTTTGAAATTAATGCCAGAGAACAGAAGCAAGCATTAGATCAGGTTTCACAGAATCACTGAATGTTAGAGGCTGGAAGGGACCTTGAAAGATCATCCAGTCCAACCCTCCTGCCAGAGCAGCATCACCTAGAGCAGATCACACAGAAACACATTCAAGCAGGTCTTGAATATCTCCAGAGAGGGAGAGTCCACAGCCCCCCTGGGCAGCCTGTTCCAGTGCTCTGCCACCCTCACAGGGAAAAAAATCCTTCCTCCTGCATCCATGGAACTTCCTATGCCTCAACTTCCACCACTGCCCCTTGTGCTGTCATTGGGCATCACCCAGCAGAGCCTGGCTCCATCCTCTGGGCACTCACCCTGCACATGTTTGCAAACATGGATGAGGTCACCCACAGTCTCCTCCTCTCCAAGCTAAAGAGCCTTCAGCTCCCTCAGTCTCTCCTCATAAGGAAGATGTTCCACTCCATCATTTCTGTGGCTCTGGGCTGGACTCTTTCAAGCAGTTCCCTGAGGTGCTTCTTGAACTGAGGGGCCCCAGAACTGGACACAGTATTCCAGCTGTGGCCTCACCAGGGCAGAGTAGAGGGGCAGGAGAACCTCTCTTGACCTACTAACCACAGCCCTTCTAATCCACCCCAGAATGGCATTGGCCTTCTTGGCCACAAGAGCACATTGCCACTCCCTTTGTTGTTGTGTTTTGTTTTTTAAATAGAAGTTTTTAAATGCAGCTTTCTCATAAGAAAAACTGTGCAACATCCACCAGAGGTAAATATTATGTTGTCTATCAATTGTTTATCAATTGTCTAGCAATGACTCCATGCATACACATGCTTTATGACCAAACCCAGTCTTCCCGCTCCTGTTTAGTATTGCACAGACTGACCATAACTTATTATGTTCATACTAGAGAGTGCAGTGGAAAGTTGCCAGACTATCAGGTTTTTAAAAGACAACAGTTTCAATATGTGTAGAAGAAAAAGATTTTCTTCAGAAGGAGGATTTCTGTGAGGGAAAAATTCAGAAGTACTTTTGCCTTGGTCATTTTAGAGCAGAAACAAAATATTTCATTAAAACAAAAGCAGATCCTCCTCTGCAATCTTAAATATAGCCTTCAGAATTTAACACTGGAGAGTCCTTCATATCCATTTGTATTTCCATTGCATTCTTTAAGCCCTGAACATGTACCAGTGACTAGCCTGACAGAAAAAAACCCTACCAAACCCAAGCAAGGCAAAGTCATTAAAAACTAATAATATTCTCTGAAAATTAGTCTATGTGGAAACTTTAGCAAAGCCCAAAAGTTTTCAAGATGCCTCTTGGAGAAAAAGCAGGACTACAAATCAACATGACATATGCTAAGGTAGCAGCTGTGCACATACTAGAATCATAGAATCAATAAGGTTGGAAAAGACCTCAGAGGTCATCAAGTCCAACCTATCACCCAGCACCTCCTGACTACTAAACCGTGGCTTCAAGTGCCATGTCCAATCACCTCCAGGGATGGCGACTCCACCACCTCCCTGGGCAGCACATTCCAATGGCCAATCTCTCTTTCTGGGAAGACCTTTCTCCTTACCTCCAGACTAAACTTTCTCTGGCACAGCTTGAGACTGTGTCCTCTTGTTCTGGTGCAGGTCGCCTGGGAGAAGAGACCAACCCCCACCTGGCTACAACCTCCCTTCAGGGAGTTACAGAATACAGAATTAACCAGGTTGGAAAAGACTGTCAAGATAATGGAGTCCAACCTATCATCCAACACCATCTAATCAACAAAAACATGGCACCAAGTGCCTCATCCAGTCTCTTTTTAAGCACTTCCAGTGATGGTGACTCCACCAACTCCCTGGGCAGCACATTCCAATGGTAAATTACTCTTTCTGGGAAGAACTTTCTCCTCACCTCCAGCCTAAACCTCCCCTGGCACTGCTTGAGACTGTGTCCTCTTGTTCTGGTGCTGGTTACCTGGGAGAAGAGACCAACCCCTTCCTGGCTACAAGCTCCCTTCAGGTAATTGTAGACAGCAATAAGGTCTCCCCTGAGCCTCCTCTTCTGCAGGCTAAGCAACCCCAGCCTCTCCTCATAGGGCTTGTGCTCAAGGCCTCTCACTAGCATCGTTGCCTTTCTCAGGACACGTTCGGGTATCATGTCCAGAGACCATTTTGATGGAATGTGAGGGATGGATGGGAAGTTATTTGCAAATGACAAAATTCTAGGTTTTCTTTAGATTTAAACTGCTGAAAAACCAACCAACCAACCAACCAAAACAAACCCCACCACCCAAAAAAATACAAGGGAGAGCTCCCACATTACAGGTGTACATCATACTTCACAGCCAATTATAAACAGGTTTACCTGACCAGCTTAGCAAACAGACTCTCAAAGAAGAGGAATAGCAGGGCAGGTTCCTTCAAGCAGAGATATTGAAAGCAGAAAGAAGAATCTATTGAGAAAGAGGGAAGGTAAGACACAAGTAGAAACAGTTGACTGAAGGGAAAGCAAGAGGTTAGCTTTATGTGATCTAAAAGATGCAACTTAAAAGAAAGACAGGAAAATCTCCAGGCAGATTGCTTGCTGTTTCTCAGCAGCTATGATTAATTACAGTGACCACAATGACTGATTTTATTTTATTGTTGTGTTCACATCCACAAGGACACAGTCTCCATGTGGCCACCAATAAAATCTGACACTAGGGACACCACACCAAATTTCAGCTTTCTCTTTGGGACAAATGGGAGCATGAATTGAGGAAGTACTTTTAAGGCTGCACCTTTTACAAAGGGCAAGTGGACTGGGGGAAAGAAGCCACACAATGGTATGGCAAGGAGTTTGTTCTTTAATAAAATCCCCAAATTGAATCTTTAAGACCACAAGTGATGCCTTTCTTCAATATGGACACTTAACAGCTCCAGTTGCTCATCCCTGCTGTTCTCCACTCCACAGTTACCTGTTTCTGCTCCTTTCCACATCCGCAATGCTGCTTCCCACACTCCCAGCTTATTACTTTCATATCATGTTCTACTCTGATTCTTGTTGAAGCAATGGGCATGCTAAAGAGCCTTCAACAGAAATGACATTTAGACTCTGAAAGGATTAAAATATTTCAGTTGGGGTTAAAAATACACTTGGAAGATTTTTACAGGGCAAGAGCCAAAGCATAATTATTTCTTCCAAGATCTGTGGCTGACAACATCTAAATTAATGTTAGGCCTTTCACAGGTGGTAGATTAATGTCCCTCTCTACTAGAGAAGTGATCCTCTGAGCACTGTCTTTTTAAAGCACTCTGAAATTTAAGGGTGAGAGCTGATCTGTTTCATCTCCCCCCTTTGCTGACTACCCAGGCTTAAGTAGCCAGAGGCTCTCTGTGAACTTCCAAGAGAGGATTTAGAATCACAGAGTAGTTTAAGTCAGAAAAGATTATTGAGTCCAACCATTAACCTAGCACTGCCAAGTCCATCACTTAACCATGTCACTAAGTGCCACATCTATATGTCTTTAAATACTTCCAAGGATGTTAACTCAATCACTTTCCCTAGGCAGCCTGTTCCACCACTTTATAACCCTGTCAATAAAGAAAGTTTTCTCAGTATCCAATCTAAACCTCCCCAGACACAACTTGAGGCCATTTGCTCTTGCTCTGTCATGCAGCAACATTCCTCAAAAGACCATCAGTTGATTGAGGAAGCACTGTCACCACCTCTACCCCAGGAGAGAACCCAACTATTGATACTTACAGAAGGTTTTGGAGCAGGTGATTTGTTGCTCTCTGGGGTCTTGGTTAACCACTCATTGATACGACTGGAAACACCAACCTTCAGTCCAGCAGTCTCCTGCAAAACGATAAATCTGGTCAGAAGACTTTCAGAATACCTTTTGCTGTATTTTCCACCATTTAGACTAAAACAAAACAACAACCTAAAAACAATACAGAGGTCCTCACAGAGGCTATGGCTGGCTCATAATCATTCTGTGTGCTCTGTAGCTCTCCCACAGAATCATAGGATCAATAAGGTTGGAAAAGATCTCAGAGATCATCAAGTCCAACCTCTCACCCAACACCTCATGACTACTAAACCACGGCTCCAAGTGCCACATCCAATCCCCTCTTGAACACCTCCAGGGATGGTGACTCCACCACCTCCCTGAGCAGCACATTCCAATGGCCCATTACTCTTTTTGGGAAGAACTTTCTCCTTACCTCCAGTTGCCTGGGAGAAGAGACCAACCCCCACCTGGCTACAATCTCCCTTCAGGTAGTTGTAGACAGCAATAAGGTCTCCCCTGAGCCTCTTCTCCAGGGTAAGCAACCCCAGCTCCCTCAGCCTCTCCTCACAGGGCTATGCTCCAGACCTTTCCCCAGCCTCATTGCCCTTCTCTGGACACATTCAAGTGTCTCGATGTCCTTCTTAAATTGAGGGGCCCAGAACTGGACACATGACTCAAGGTGTGGCCTAACCAGTGCTGAGTACAGGGCAGAGTGTCCTCCTTGCTCCTGCTGTCCACACCATTCCTGATACTGGCCAGGATGCCATTGGCCTTGTCAACAAAAGCAGCTAGGCTGAATTATGGGAACCTGAAAGGCAAGGACAGGTCCATAACATAATTCTTTATAATCACAATACAGAAGTAGACACATACCTTATTTGGTGTTCCTGTCCCAGAGGGTGATGAGAAAACATTCCCTTTCTCCCACATGCTCTTGATGTTACGGACACCCTCGGCTGGAACGTGAAGGTCAGAGGCTGCAGCCCTCGCTGGTCTTGTAGCCTTTGTGCCCTGCTGAAGAATTGAGGCCCAGTGATGTTTAGTAATAAGAGCTGGAGTTGCAAGGCACTTGGACTGGTGGGGCAGTGCTATGGGATGGAACAGCTGTAAGAGGCTCTGGCAATGATCATGCAAAGATGGAAAGGAGTTGCCAGCTCGAAAGGTGCCACTAAGACTCTCCTCCTTTTAATTTGCAGTTGCACCCTCGATGTGGCCAGCTGTGAAATCTACACTTAGATTTTTTTGGGCTTTCTTCTAAAGCTAATAGCAAACCATAGCTCTGCACACAACTTTTCCAAGGCTGATTTATCAAAAAAATCAGCTTAAAAATTTAAAAAAAGCAACTTAAAGAAAAAAAGAAAAAGAAAGGAAAAAAAGAAAAGGCAAAACAAAAGGAAAACCTTTTTTTTTCTTTTTGTTTTTCCTTTTTTCCCCTAAGACTATGAAAAGCAAAAGCCCTCAGTTCTGGCTTCAAGGCACATTATTAGACTCTACTTGTCAAAATCACCTGGGGTCAGGTTTTACTTTTTTGTTTTGCTTGTTCTTCCTTTGACACTGCTTAACTGCCTGGTTCACTAAAGTGCTTCCCTCTGCCAAGGAATTTCCCTCTGAAGTGGCAGCCAGTAACACAGACGGAGTTCCTCGCTCCCCTGTGTGAGCTGCTGAGTCAGTTTTGCCAGAGAATAGAATAGAATAGAATAGAATAGAATAGAATAGAATAGAATAGAATAGAGGAGAGGTTTGGAGAGGAGAGGTTTGGAGAGGAGAGGTTCGGAGAGGAGAGGTTCGGAGAGGAGAGGTTCGGAGAGGTTCGGAGAGGAGAGGTTCGGAGAGGTTCGGAGAGGAGAGGTTTGGAGAGGAGAGGAGAGGTTTGGAGAGGAGAGGTTTGGAGAGGAGAGGTTTGGAGAGGAGAGGAGAGGTTAGAAGAGGAGAGGTTCGGAGAGGAGAGGTTCGGAGAGGAGAGGTTCGGAGAGGAGAGGAGAGGTTCGGAGAGGAGAGGAGAGGTTCGGAGAGGAGAGGTTCGGAGAGGAGAGGTTCGGAGAGGAGAGGTTCGGAGAGGAGAGGAGAGGTTCAGAGAGGTTCGGAGAGGAGAGGTTCGGAGAGGAGAGGTTCGGAGAGGAGAGGAGAGGTTCAGAGAGGTTCGGAGAGGAGAGGTTCGGAGAGGTTCGGAGAGGAGAAGAGAGGAGGGGAGAGGAGGGGAGGGGAGGGGAGGGGAGGGGAGGGGAGGGGAGGGGAGGGGAGGGGAGGGGAGGGGAGGGGAGGGGAGGGGAGGGGAGGGGAGGGGAGGGGAGGGGAGGGGAGTGGTTCGGAGGGGAGGGGAGAGGTTCGGAGGAGAGAGGGGAGAGGTTCGGAGGGGAGGGGAGAGGTTCGGAGGGGAGGGGAGAGGAAAAGAGAGGAGAGGAAAAGAGAGGAGAGTAAAAAAGAGAGGAGAGGAGAGGAGAGGAGCATAAAACAGGTTGGAAGAGACCTGAGAGATCATCAAGTCCAACCTATCATCCAACACCACCTAATCAACTAAACCATGCAACCAAACACCCCATCAAGTCTCCTCCTAAATACCTTCAATGATGGTGACTCCACCACCTCCCTGGGCAGCCCATTCCAACGGGCAATCACTCTCTCTGTGTAGAATTTCCTCCTAACATCCAGTCTGAACCTCCCCTGGCACAGCTTGAGACTGTGTCCTCTTGTCCTAGTGCTGGTTGCTGTGGTGAAGGCACATTATGCCCAGATATTGAATCTTGTCCCAGCATGTGGACAAGTTTGCCCTCCTTCAGGAGGAAGACAAAAGCCAAGGCATTAGCCAGGCCAGCACGCACCCAGCTCATGCAGTGCTCATGCAAATACCAAGTATGGGCATAATTCTAGCTTCACGCTTTCTATAGGCTGAAGCCAGTTGTTTATGAGAGTGCCCAATGGTCAAACCCGGCCTCGAGGAATCTATAAGTATCACCCCAGTGGGTAAACAAGTTGCCCCCTCTTTCATTTTGTCTCTGTGCTTGCTTGAGAGAACAACTCTCAAGCCACAGCCTCTGCCATTGAGCTTATTGTTGTTAGCATCTGTCATACATGCACGCATGCTGAAAGCCTCTGCATCGTGAGAAGCAATTGTGAGGATCATCTCCAGAGGGAGGACCTTCGCTGAGCACGAGAAGCCCAGCGTCGTCACAGCCGGTCGTACCGACCGGCAGAGCCCACCGTGCCATCGGAGGACTGAACCAGCCCCCGAGGGTAAGATCTGCCCAGATGCTGGGGAGAAAAGACTTGATCAAGACTGAGTTCACATGTGCCTAGCCCAGCCATAGCGGGGAGGAGCCGCCACGTGTGCCGCTCTGAGCCCTGTAAACCTCAGGGAAAACTAAAGCACTGTTCGTGCCTATACTGCACCAAACCCGGGACCACTCTGAGCATCCCGCTGTTCCTTTAAGCTCCGTAAATGACAATCCAGTGCTTAACACAGCCACATTCTCTCCCTGAGGTCGTTTACATCAGCCCTGAGATTTGCCATAGTCGGGCCGACCCAGAAGCCTTTGTCTGCTGGCGTATCCTCCAAGCCCGCCTACCGGCAACCGTCTCCTGCCCTGTCATGCAAGATGACTCCGAGAGCCGACCCCACGGGCCAGCCCCACGGGCTGACCCCGACCAGGACCGATCCCTGTTGCCTGGAGGGAATCGACTGAGTCCTGAAGGGAACCTGCTTCCGCACTAAGCCCAGGTTCCATTATTCCCTCTCCACTGCTGCGGAGAGAGGAGACTAACCCAACGCCGCCGTCCAACTCGACTAGGAACCAGTCCAGCGACAGTAGCCTGCCGGGCCGCCACCTTGCTACAAACAACAGCTACAGAGTATCTCCCACGTGCTTTCCATCCACTCGCACTCAGTTCAAAGTATCCGCATCTAGCAGAGTAATCACTGACGCATACAAAGATGATGATATTGCTGTGTATAGCCAGGAGCCACCCGCGTCCCGCCGAGTCGCCATCTAGAGGCCAAGCGGTGGAACTGCACCCTTCGTTATATAAATATAGAAATGGTCTGTAGAGAGTTCAATTAAGTTCTAATCATAACACTAAGCTGCTTATGGAATGTATTTCACAAACGTGCACTAGAACACGTATATAAGTAAGTGATTCATCGGTTATTAACAATTTTATAATTAATAAAAATAATATTGTCATAATTCATGTTTCATATTCATAAATGTAACAACCTCTTAATCACAGTTGCCTGGGAAAAGAGACCAATCCCAGGATGACTCTCAGCACTCTGCTAATGGTGCTCTCCTCAGCTGAGGAGAGGGTGCAGCTGTCACTCAAGAGATGCCTGCTCCTTGAAAGGCTACTTCAAGCTTACAAAGCAGAGCAGAGTGTAGCATGAAAGGGAAGACATGAATATGGGGGGTTGCTTAGATATAAATCAACATGTTTGCTATAGAGGTGTCTCAGGCAATTTGTCCTTGAAGTTACATTAAAACAAAACATGATTGAAAAAGCATTTATGACCAAAAATCCCTGCAATCCTTGAATGGCAAACTGTAGGGCTGGTTCAAGTCCCCAGAGCCCTTTGTCACTAGAGCACTGGTGACATGCAATTAACTTACCTCTATTGCACTTGTGTATTGCTCAAGTCTGCTGTCAATCTTGGAGACAACTGCTGTTGTGTGGGAGGGTTTCATACCACTGGAGGGAGTAGCAAAAACAAAGAGAGAAAAAAAAAAGAGAGAGAAATGAATTATTATTCCCTCCAGTTAAGCACTGCTGTTTTGACTGAACCTACTGCTTCAGTGCTTTACCTCTTCTGAGCTGATTTGTTCAAAAACTCCGCTCGCTCCTCTATCTAGAAAAGAGAGAAACAGCAGCTATGAGATTAAGGCTAATGAAAAGGTGGCCTGTACTAGGCCAGGCTAAAATGGCATTATAAATATCAAAAGATCAGTCTGAAAGAGGTGCACCCCAATAGGATTCACTACAGACATACACAGAGGTTTCATAGTTAGGAGCTTAATATGCCTCAGAGTTATGTAGGTAGATAGATACAGATATATAGAGATATATATCTATGTCTATCTATATCTATCTATATCTACATATAAATGATATAGAGATAAATAGAGATAGATAGAGATGATATAGATATACAGATATATACATATATAAAGGTGGACAATAATGTGCCCTTGTGGCCAAGAAGGCCAATGGGATCCTGGAGTGTATTCAGCAGAGTGTGTCCGGCAGATCCAAGGAGGTTCTCCTCCCCCTCTACTCTACCCTGGGGAAGCCCCACCTGGAATATTGCATCCAGTTTTGGGCTCCCCAGTTCAAGAGGGACAGGGATCTGCTTGAGAGAGTCCAAGGGAGGGCTACAAGGATGATGAAAGGGTTGGAGCACTGCCTGATGAGGAGACCTGGGGCTGTTTAGCCTGGAGAAGAGATGGCTGAGAGGGGAATCTAATCAATGTCTATAAATATCTGAGGGCTGGGGGTCAGGAAGGAAGGGACAGGGACAGCCTCTGCTCACTTGTGCCCTGGGACAGGACAAGGGGCAATGGATGGTAACTCCAGCACAGGAGGTTCCACTTCAACATGAAGAACTTCTTCACTGTAAGGGTTACAGAGCACTGGAGCAGGCTGCCCAGAGAGGTTGTGGAGTGTCCTGCAATGGGTTGGGGCAGATCCCCTCCCCACCACAGGCAGAAATAACGACTCAGGCAAACGGATTGCAAAAGTGATGGAAAGTTTAAATAGGAAAACAACAATAAACAACAATGAAAGTTTTACAGAGACCCACAAGCACCATGATAAAGAGAGAGATCCCAGAACATACCCAAGAACATCCCAAATCTCCCCAGGGCTCTTTCCTTCCCCCCCCCCCCCCCCCCCAATCCAGCCTTGGGCCTGGGCAGGCCCAAGGGAGGCAGCTCATGCCATTTTACCTAGGCAGCAGCAGGGGACGAAAGAGGAAGTGAAGACCCCGCATGGACATTTTATAGGGGAGCAGGGCATTATGGGAATGGAATACCTGGTTCCCTGTGACCACCCCCTGGGCTGGGCCCACCCCTTGGGACCTCCCAGGTGTGACCTGCGCAGTGGCATCTGGGCCAGCACCCAGCCTAAACCACCACACCTTCCCTAGAGCCTTTCCAGCCCTGTCTGGATGTGTGGGTGGTCTGTGTGACCTGTGCTGGATTCTCTGGTCCTGCTCTGGCAGGGGGTTTGGACTCCAAGGTCTCCAGAGGTCCCTTCCAACCCCTAACATCCTGTGAGCCTGTGATACATCTTCTGCATTAACATTTGCATACTGCATATTACTTCAGTGCCTCATTGATAACAAGAGAATCAAACCTCCAATACAGGAAGGAGAAAATGAGAAAAGTTCATCTTATGAAAGGGGTTGATAATCTCAAAATCTCTGTCAAACTCCCTCATGTCTTCCACAGAAATAAGTATCTCTTGAGACAGCAAATTTAATCAAGTTTTTCTGAGTTGAGGCATCAGACTAGGCCAGGTCTGGAGCTCAGCCACATTCCCTGTCTCATGCATGGTTTTGCAGGATACCGACAATCTCATTTCAGATCCAAAAATACCCCAACCCCACAACGATGAGACTATACTCTGGCCATGTTCAAGCAGGGGCACTGCTGAGTCAATACCTAGCAGGTGTTATAGAAACTGGGATCTTACATTTCATCACGATTCTCTGCTCTGCGTGTAGGAAATTATTCTACATTTTCCAGGGACAAAAGAGTTATGAAGGTCTCATAAGGCTTATGCCAAATCTCTTGATAGTTTGAAAACAAAAAGATTCCATCCCTAAATTAAGGGGGGGGGGGGGGGGGGGAGGAGGAATGGGGGGGATGATAGGGGGGAATCCATTTGTATTCTGGGTCAAGTATTACTTCTAACTTCCTTAAGTCTCCTTCACATTGCATTGTTCCACTTGTCCCAGACCTAACGGTTTTATTTAAGAGTGAAATACAGACAGGCAGCTCCAGGGGATGGAAAGTACTATTAGTCAGCCTGGCTGGATTCCTGGGGATTCCCCAGCCTCAGTATGATTTGTCCATGTTTAACAGAGGCTGCTGTGGAATTCAGGCCTTTACAGTAAGGCACTGACAACCATTCCTTTAAATGGTTCTCCTCAGTGCCCTTAGCACCCAGGCTGTACCAGAATACCAAATCCCACAGCAATCCCATCAAAGGGCATGTATATTTTATTTCTCAAGCCCATACATATTCCTTATGAGGACAGAATAAGGGCTGAGGGCTCTTCAGCTTGGAGAGGAGGAGAGTAAGGGCTGCCCTCATTCATGTTTATAAATATGGAAAGGGTGAGTGCCAAGAGGCTGGAGCCAGGCTGTGCTGGGTGATGCCCAATGACAGCACAAGGGGTAGTGGTGGAAGTTGAGGCATAGGAAGTTCCATGGAAACATGAGGAAGAATTTTTTTCCCTGTGAGGATGACAGAACACTGGACCAGGCTGCCCAGGGGGGTTGTGGAGTCTCCCTCTCTGGAGATATTCAAGACCAGCCTGGATGCATTCCTGTGTGATCTGCTCTAGGTGATCCTGCTCTGGCAGGGGGGTTGGACTGGATGAGCTTTCGAGGTCCCTTCCAGCCCCTAATATTTTGTGATATAAGCAAAAACTCAGGGAGTTCACTTCAGTGCAGAATTTGCTAAACAAGCTCACTGGAGGAACTCCAGCTAGCATCAGCACAGCACAAAAGCACCACTAAAGCACTAATATATATATGTGCATATATATATGTGTGTGTGTATATATATGTATATATAAAGTGCATACTTTACAGAGTAGTGTAGATTAGCAGTTTTAGTTGCCAATGTGTGATGTGAGGGCCGTCCTGCACATCACGATGGGCTTTGCTCCGTCGGGTCTGTACCAACTGCTCCAACACGCCGCTGGCAGGAGGTGGCAGCAATGCACCTGGCAGGCGCTGAAGAGCCCTACGCAGCCACACCAGTCTGCAGCTGCGGCTGCTCCCCTCACAGCCTTAACAGCTATGAGCTTAGTTTTGCCAAGAGGAAACAGAGTTCTCATTGCATAAAACCAGCAAGTAAATGATTTGATTGAAGTGCCTAAACAGATCTATGATGGTAACTTCAATCACGCCGCCTGTCCTCAGCTGTGGTTTTCCACAATGCTCACTTCGGTTTCACAACCAGAAATGCATCAAAATAGTGAGTTAGACCAACAAGAGCTGCTTGGGTTTGACCCTGCTCTGCCAGCCAGTAAAACCCTGGCTGGCCCAAGGACAAACAATATGAAATATCTCGAAGAACCAGGACTCAAGGTAACCATCTAAGAATTTACAGCACCTTCTAACTCAGATGAACTGAGATTCTATTTGAGAATTGGAGAATGAATCTTGTGGAGAGTGACTGAAGGAGATGGGGCTGCTTAGTTTCAAAAAGAGGAGGCTGAGGGGAGGCCTCATCACTCTACAGCTACCTGAAAGGAGGGTGTGGAGAGGTTGGTGCTGGTGTCTTCTCACAGACAATTAGAGATAGAACAAGAGGGAATGGCCTCAAGCTGCAACTGGGGAGGTTTAGACTGGACGTTAGGAAAAAAAATTTTCCCAGCAAGAGTTGTTGGCCATTGGAATGTGCTGCCCAGGGAGTTGGTGGAGTCAACAACCCTGGGTATGTTTAAGGTCATTTAGAATCATAGCATCAACAAGGTTGGAAAAGACCTCAAAGATCAAGTCCATCCTGTCACCCAACACCTCATGACTACTAGACGATGGCACCAAGTGCCATGTCCAATCCCCTCTTGAACAGCTCCAGGGATGGTGACTCCATCACCTCCCTGGGCACCACATTCCAATGGCCAACAACTCTCTCTGTGAAGAACTTTCTCCTCACCTCCAGCCTAAACTTCCCCTGGCACAGCTTGAGACTGTGTCCTCTTGTTCTGGTGCTGGTTGCCTGGGAGAAGAGACCAACCCCCAACTGGCTACAACCCCCCTTCAGGTAGTTGTAGACAGCAACAAGATGTGGTGCTTGGGGATATGGCTTAGGGATGAACTTTGTAGAGTAGGATTCTGTGTTGGGCTTAGTGATTCTGAGGGTCTTTTCCAACCTGAATGTTTCTGTGATTCTGTGAAGAGAGACAGATCTTAAAATATGCTTAGCTTCTTCATAGTCTTCCTGTGTCCAGGAAGGAGAGGAGTTTCAATACAGCAGGAAAACCTGGTGTAGTGAATGATGCTTATGGTCAGGATTGTGCCCAAATATTTCTAGGACATACTTCTCTATGTGTTAATCCTCCTTTGTTCCCCCTCCTTTCTGAAGGTGGCAGGGGGGGATCCTGGCGCCACTGAGTCCAGGTAAACAGCCTACCTGGGCGTGGTCTCACCCCTGTGGTACACAAGGGCCAGGCTATATGTTTGTTTCCCTGTTTATAGCATATGCTTATGCCGTATTTGGTAGGTGTCAGTTCATTGGTTAATCTTTGTGTTAGCAACAGATGCTCATTGGAGCAGTATTCACTGGGGCAAATGGTAAATAGGGGTTGTTTGGTAAATGAGCCTCCCACATTCGTGTTGGAGTCTGCATCTGTGTGTGTGCCAGTGCTGTTGTGGTCCACCTTGCCCGGGACTCAAACCAGTGCTCCAAGAGGCCTCGCGGTCCTTTGCCACCGCCACCCAGCTGCGTGCGGTGCCGTGGACAGTGCCCCGTGGGATCACCCGCTGCGTGATCCATCGCCGCAGGAGAAAACCTGGTAGCCCGTGTGAGCCAGCGTTGCTGAACCGCCATAGCCCCCCCGAGCGGGGAACCTTTGTGTCCTGGGAGAAGCAGCAGCCACGCGGCGCAGCCACGCGGCCGGCGCCATTTCCTATTACCTTATTACGGCACACCTGCGCCATGTTTTGTGGAATATAAACGTTATTGAGGGAAGGCTTCACAAAGTTCTCAGCTTGTGAGTGAGCCAAGCCTCTCTTTAGAGAGTTTCAGTTAAGGTAGAGTTTAAACTGCTCCGGGCGGAGGGTTGCCGGTCACTGACCAACCCCTCCCCCGCCGCTTTCCGAATCAGTTTCGATCCTAAGTTCCGTGAATCATTTGATTTAAGTGCCCATACATAAACATTCTGTGAAGAGAGTTCCACTAACTGAATATTGACACCGGTGAAGGGTGACTGTAGATACCCCGTTGCAGAGTTTGTGTATATATATATATCGAAATAAACTTAACATATATTTTCATTGATATATCTGCTGCTCTTTTCTGAGGGCATATTCACAACACCTGGCTTCAGGAGGCAATGGTGTAAGAGCAAGGGAAGGGTAACATGTACTCTTGGGCTTGTTATTACAAGGTCATTCTTTACCCACAGGGCAGAGCAGCTCTCAGAGCACCTACTGTGGTATCAGGAATAATCTGAGGATCATTCAGAACAGGAGAGTGAGGAAGACAAACAGAAAATAAGTTAAATAGGAAAGAGGAGTTAGGAAGTGACCCTCAGAATTGAACATAGCCCTCTGCCTGGGGAAGCAGGTGCTTTGTGTGGATGAATAACTAATTTCCTCACACTTATATGAGAATTTCTTCTGTGACCATGTTCCTGAAAACAGAGTAAGCATACTTTGAATACACTTAGAACAAACACACCTCTGTAAGTGTATTCAACACATAGGTCAAACAGACTGCAACAGAAACATCTAAAGGTCATTTGTCCACTGCACACCACACAAACTCCATGCAAAGGATTTAAAACGTTTGCCACATACAGTAAACAGGATTACAAAATAGATCTGTAAGGAAAAATAGGCAAAGAGAGGCAGTTAGCATAAAACACAAGATACTTCCCAATTTTAGTGCAGGAAATATGAGCAATCTTCCTGCTGCACTCATTTTCACATGATCTTGTTCAAAAGGCCACCCTATGGTTTGTTCTCATGGAATGCTTTCCAAAGCTTCTGACGAAGACCTGTACTCTGAAAAGCCAACCTGCCAGCCTCCAATTAAATTATGACCAGAAACAAAAATCACAGGATAGAATAGAATAGAATAGAATAGAATAGAATAGAATAGAATAGAATAGAATAGACCAGGTTGGAAAAGACCTTTGAGATCATCAAGTCCAATCTATCATCCAACACCATCTAAGCAACTAAACCATGGCACAAAGTGCCCCATCCAGTCTCTTCCTAAACACCTTCAGTCATGGTGACTCCACCCTCAGGAGGCATCTCTTCTACCTAACCTCAGTTGCTTCAATGATAAGCATTCAGTCAAAGCCACTCATTTTGGTTCCCTCTATAGACAGTGGAGAAGCAGAGGAGCTCATCTCATGAGTCTGCTGAACATGAGCTAGCAGTGTGCCCAGGAGGCCATGTAGGCCAATAGCATCCCACCCTGTATCAGGAATAGTGTGACAAAGAAGACCAGGGAAGTGGTTCTTCCCCTGGATTTAGCACTGGTGAGGTCACACCTTATGCACTGTGTTCATGTCTGGGCTTCTCACTACAAGAAAGACATTGAAGTGCTGGAGCAGGTCCAGAGAAGGGCAATGATGCTGGTAAAGGATCTAGAGAATAGGGCTAGTCTGGAGCAGCCAAGGGAACTTGGATTGTATAGTCTGGAGAAAAAGAGGCTGAGGGGAGACCTCATTGCCCTCTACATTAGAATAGAATAGAATAGAATAGAATAGAATAGAATAGAATAGAATACAATACAATACAATACAATACAATACAATACAATACAATACAATACAATACACCAGGTTGGAAGAGACCTTTGAGATCATTGAGTCCAGCCCATCACCCAACACCATCTAATCAACTAAACCATGGCACCAATCACCCCATCCAGTCTCTTCTGAAACACCTCCAGTGATGAGAGAAGGCTCCAAGGAGATCTTATTGTGGCCTTCCAAGATCTGGAGGGGGCCTACAAGAAAGCTGGGGAAGGACTTTTCAGGCTGTCAGGTAATGATAGGACTAGGGGGAATGGAAGAAAACTAGAAGTGGATAGATTCAGATTGGATGTTAGGAAGAAGTCGTTCCCCATGTGGGTGGTGAGACACTGGCACAGGTTGCCCAAGGAGGTGGTGGAAGCCTCATCCCTGGAGGTTTTTAAAGCCAGGCTGGATGTGGCTGTGAGCAACCTCTAGTGTGAGGTGTCCCTGCCCATGGCAGGGGGTTTGGAACTGGATGATCCTTGAAGTCCCTTCTAACCCTAACAATTCTATGATTCTAATACTGCTGTTACTGCCTACAGGAACTCCATCAGCCCTGAGAAATCCAAGTTGCTTCTGTCCCTGAGCTCATAATGAACTTGGCTTGGATTTACTTTGCATGCTTCCTCTTCACCATCCCTTCAGAAAAGACAAGCCCCAGTGCTGTCACTGGGAGGACTCCATGCTGCTAAAGCAGTGTCTCAGGTTTCAGGGAAATACCAAATTTAACAGCTGAAGCACCAGGATTTTTCAGCACTGTGTAGCCTGTGATTTATTAGAGGCCAAACCAGACAATCAGAGCAGTTCTTTCTAAATGTAAGCATGTATGTATATTATGTCCATTTATGTATGTCATCTAATGCATGGGGAGGAGTTGCACATCTTGGGCTCTCAATTCTGAATCTCCATGTCCTGCTAATCTATGCCCTCCCTGATTGATAAATGCAATGGCCATAAAATGGCAAAACATCACACAGCTTCCCAGTTTACCTCCCTTCATTCCTTTATCCTTGTAGTTCACTTGGTAGGCAGAGTGCCCTACTTTCCTTGTCTAAATCACTCCCAATAACTTCTTGGTTTCCTCCAAAAACCATCAAGAACAAGGAAGGAGAAAAAAAGATGCTTTGCCAGATTGTGGTCTAGGAGAAGTCAGAATGTACACACATATCATAGAGTATTTTAATATTGAGCCTTCCTTTTACTCATTATTAATCTCATCAGCCCACCCACAACTGTGCATTTAGTTCTCATGTAACTCATGACACATCACAGCATCACCAAGGTTGGAAGAGACCTCAAAGTTCATCAAGTCCAACCTGTCACCACAGACCTCAAGACCAAACCCTGGCACCAAGTGCCACGTCCAATCCCCTCTTGAACAGCTCCAGTGATGGTGACTCCACCACCTCCCTGGGCACCACATTCCAATGGCTAATGACTCTCTCTGTGAAGAATTTTCTCCTCACCTCCAGCCTAAACTTCCCCTGGCACAGCTTGAGACTGTGTCCTCTTGTTCTGGTGCTGGTTGCCTGGGAGAAGAGACCAACTCCCTCCTGACTATAACCTCCTTTCAGGTAGTTGTAGAGAGCAATAAGGTCTCCCCTGAGCCTCCTCTTCTGCAGGCTAAGCAACCCCAGCTCCCTCAGCATGTCCTCACAGGGCTGTGCTTCAGACCCCTCCCCAGCTTTGTTGCCCTTCTCTGGACACATTTGAGTGTCTCAAAGTCCTTCTTAAACTGAGGGGCTCAGAACTGGACACAGTACTCAAGGTGTGGCCTAACCAGATGACACATTCATCAAGGGAGAAAATATGTGCCAGATGCTTTACAAGTCAAAAAAACCCACTTGAGTAGTGGATAACAGGTAGTGAGAAAGCTGTGTGCCAATCAGGGTAGAGCAGCCTGAGATGTACTGTCCTCAACAAGCTGGAGTTTGACATCAAATTTGCCATCAGGTTACTACATTGAGATCAGTGTCTCCTCAGCTATTGACCATGAAAGGTCAAGGAATAGTTTCAGTTGTGAAGCACAACAGCATTATATAACTACTCTGGCTACCCAAAGACACCTGACTGGGCTTTGTGCAGTGCCATCAGGTTTCTCAGAGAGAGAAACAGAGGGTGAAAATGTGTACAGAGTTGCTTATGTCAGCTTCTGTAATAAACAGCTTTTACCTAACAAGCCAGAAAAACCAGCAGCAATTATCATTATAAAGTTGGGCCTTGGATGTTTAATGCCATTTGGAAAATTCCATCTTTCCTCCCAAAATACACTCAGTAGAGTATGCAGAATCAGGCCAAAAGTTCTGTGCAAGTTATTTGCTGCCAAATCCAACGGTTTTCCCCTACTGTCCAAGTGCTGGGTGCTGCACTTTGGCCACAACAACCACATGTAGTGCTACAGGCTGGGGTCAGAATGGCTGGAGAGCAACCAGGCAGAAAGGGACCTGGGGGTACTGGTTGACAGCAGTTGAACATGAGCCAGCAGTGTGCCCACGTGGCCAAGAAGGCCAATGGCATCCTGGCCTGCATCAGGAATGGTGTGGCCAGCAGGAGCAGGGAAGTCATTGTGCCCTGTGCTCAGCACTGGCTAGGCTACACCTTGAGTCCTGTGTCCAGTTCTGAGCTCCTCAATTTAAGAAGGACATTGAGACTCTTGAACGTGTCCAGAGAAGGGCAATGAGGCTGGGGAGGGGTTTGGAGCACAGCCCTGTGAGGAGAGGCTGAGGGAGCTGGGGTTGTTCAGCCTGGAGGAGGCTCAGAGGAGACCTTCTTGCTGTCTACAACTATCTGAAGGGAGGTTGTAGCCAGGTGGGGGTTGGTCTCTTCTCCCAGGCAACCAGCACCAGAACAAGAGGACACAGTCTCAAGCTGTGCCAGGGGAGGTTTAGGCTGGAGGTGAGGAGAAAGTTCTTCCCAGAAAGAGTAAATAGCCATTGGAATGTGCTGCCCAGGGAGGTGATGGAGTCACCATCCCTGGAGGTGTTCAAAAAAGGATTGGATGTGGCACTTGAAGCCATGGTTTAGTTACTCATGAGGTGTTGGGTGACAGGTTGGACTTAATGATCTCTGAGGTCTTTTCCAATCTTATTGATTTTGTGATTCTATGATTCTAAGTATGTTGTCTCTATATTTCAGGTTCAGATGAGAAGTCAAAAAGCGAGTACAGTCAAAAGAATTTGGGCATTATTTGCTAGAATTGGCCCCAAAACAGCACAGGTTGCTCCAGATCAGTTCAAAATGGAACTGTCTTTGGGGGGAAATACAATTTTGAGCAATGCAGTTTGTCACTCATCAAATACAGTTCTTAATCCCACAGGGATCCAGTGTGTGTTTCAATGAGCTGCTACATGAAAACCTCCTGCCTGGTTCTTTTCTCCCATAAAGCCCACCAAGGGGCCTTTTTTGACAATCATTTTGGACTCTTAAATGACTAATGGCACAAAATGTGAAAGGGAAAAGATAGCTAAATCCACCTGACAGATCTGTGGTCCCAGCTTAAGCTGAGAAAGTAACTGGACTGGCTACCCAAAGAAGGTTCCCAGTAATTTCAGTGGGGTCAGGATTCCTTTTCCACGCTGAACAACCATTTGATTGCTTTATCTGATTTCCAATATAATAGAGGCCACAGAAGACCACTTAGAAATTGTCTTAGTAATTAGAAATTCATGCAGCAACAGAAGGTGTTTGGTTTGGTTTGGTTTTTCCCTCTGTTATGTAAAAATACTAAGTTCAGCCATGTACTTCTAGATATTATTTTTAGGGAGGTTAGACATAATCTAGAACTCCCACATAGGGCAATTTCACCTAATGATAATTAAGCTGAGTGTGCCTAAAGACAAAGTAATCTGGCAATGAAGGAAGCGGTTGTGGATGTGGAAAGAGAGAAAGAACATTTGGGATCTTGATCTGCTTCAGTTCACAAAGCTCTCCTATAACAAATTGATGTTGAAAATCAATCTCAATAATACAGCCATAAGGTTCCAAAACAATTTTCTTCTGAAGGTCCTTTCTAGACATTTTTCACCAGCAAGAACAGGGAATCCCCAGACTAAACTATTTTAGCAAGGGTCTCAGATTTTCAGTCATCCCAATGAATGAAGGCTTTCAGCTAAAGGTTTCAGGCTGTAATCTATTTCAGAGCATTATCCCAGGTCCATTTCAAGTACTTGCACCATGCTTTGATGGTTTTGGCTGTTGGCTTGGAGTGCAACCCCCAATTACTTTTTGTGTAAGGTATAAATATTAGCAGGCAGGTTACCTTGAGAGATGAACCTTTGGGACTGAAGCATTTAAATGGCTTCTTGTCTTCAGATACACCATCCTCTGGCATCTTTTGACGTTTCTCAGCAGCTTCAGCCCTTCGCCTTTCAATCTCTTCTTTCATCCTCCTCTTATCCTCCTTAAAATAAAAAATACCAACTGTCACTTTTCTTTCAGAGACCACATCACCATCACTGCAGCCCTGCAAGCATTTACCACATTTTCTAAGAACAGATTCTTCTGTAAGTCATAAAAGGGCAGTGACCTATCTGAAATGTAGCAATGTATTACTGCTAATCTGTCACAGTGTTCAGGGAGGAGGGAAGGCAGTTAGTTTGGGTCTCCTTACAGAGCAAAGAATACAGAATTAACCTGGTTGGAAAAGACCTCAGAGATCATCAAGTCCAACCTATCACCCAACACCATCTAATCAACTAAACCATGGCACCAAGTGCCACATCTAGTCTCTTTTTAAATACATCAAGTGATGGTGACTCCACCACCTCCCTGGGCAGCACATTCCAATGGCCAATCTCTTTCTGGGAAGAACTTCTTCCTCACCTCAAGCCTAAACCGCCCCTGGTTCAGCTTGAGAGTGTGTCCTCTATTTCTGTCACTGATTGCCTGGGAAAAGAGACCAACCCCCACCTGGCTACCACCTCCCTTCAGGTAGTTGTAGACAGCAAGAAGGTCTCCCCTGAGCCTCCCCTTCTCCAGGCTAAGCAACCCCAGCTCCCTCAGCCTCTCCTCACAGGGCTGTGCTCCAAACCCCTCCCCAGCCTCATTGCCCTTCTCTGGACATGTTCAAGAGTCTCAATGTCCTTCTTAAACTGAGGAGCCCAGAACTGGACACAGTACTCTAGGTGTGGCCTAACCAGTGCTGAGTACAGGGCACAATGACCTCCCTGCTCCTGCTGGCCACACTATTCCTGATGCAGACCAGGATGCCATTGGCCCTCTTGGCCACCTGGGCACACTGCTGGCTCATCTTAGACTGAATGTTAGGAGCAATTTCTTTACTATGAGGGTGGTGGAACACTGGAACAAGTTGCCCAGGGATGTGGTGGAGTAGAAGTAAAGCAGTAACAACAAAGTAACAAAACCACACTCCAGTGCTTCATATTTAACACTTACCTCCTCTCTGGCTTTTCTTTCAGCCTCCTCCTGCTTCTTCTTCTGTTCCTCTTCTTCCAGGATCCTGCGGCGCTCCTCCCGCCTTCTCTTCAGTTCATCCAGCTCTGCGGCTGCCTCCTGCTGCTTCTCCTTCAGCTTTGCTTCCTCAGCATTTGCAGTCCCTTTCAAATTGGAGCGGCTACAGAGTCACAGAGTCACAGAATTACTGAGGCTGGAAGAGACCTCTGAGATCACCAAGTCCAGCCTACAGCCTGACACCACCACATCAGCTGACCCATGCCACCAATTGCCACATCCAATCTTTTCTTGAAAACCCCCAGGGCTGGCTACTCCACCACCTCCCTGGGCAGTCCATTCCAGTGTCTAATCAGCCTTTCCATGAGGAAGTGTTTCCTAATATCCAACCTAAACCTCCCCTGGCACAGCTTCAGGCCATGTCCTCTTGTCTTATCTTGGGAGAAGAACCTGACCCCCACCTGACCATAACTTTCTTTTAGATAGTTGTAGAGAGAGATAAGGTCCCCTCTAAGGGGCTAGGAAAGAAATGAAAGGGAAGGTGATGCAGAACAGGTTTTCCCTTCCTGGCCAGGGCTACCTGCTGCCATGTGCTCACCAGTAAAACAAGAGCCTGGCACTTAAAGATATTGCATTAGGAGACCTCTTGCTCCTTGCTAACTGCAGTGGGCCCAAAACATCTCCATCAGGGGACAGCAGGCTGGGATACTACAAGGAGTACCTCTCCCATGTGCTGCCAGCAAGGAAGGAGTCTCTCCTATACTTCGGTGCACATGAGCTGCATCATCCTGCCTAAGAACTCAGGCTACCTCACTTTTAAGGGAATTCAGTAACTGAGCTTGAAATATTTAACATCTCACGTGACTTCAGCAAGAGACATCATACCCCTGTGGTATAGAGTAAACTGTTTCCTTATTCTCCTCCACCTCCCAAGCTCCTCTGCTTTCCAGAGATTCTGGGAATCTCTATTCCCTACTGTCACAGGCTCACAGGATGTTAAGGGTTGGAAGGGACCCTCAGAGATCATTGAGTCCAACCCTCCTGCCAGAACAGGATCACAGAAGCTAGCACAGGTCACACATGAATGCATCCAGATGGGTCTTGAAAGTCTCCAGAGAAGGAGACTCCACAACCTCTCTGGGGAGCCTGTTCCAGTGCTCTTTGACCCTCACAGTGAAGAAGTTCCTCCTCATGTTGAAGTGGAACCTCCTGTGCTGTAGTTTACATCCATTGCCTCTTGTTCTGTCCCAGGGTGCAACTGAGCAGAGCCTGTCCTCGCCCTCTTGACACCCATCCCTCTTAAATCCCCCCGCAGTGTTCTCTTCTCCAGACTAAAAGGCCCCAGGTTTCGACAACAGGAGATCAGTATTGAGGTGCTGGGTGGAGGAACTTTTGTAAGCACCTCTTTCATAGAATCAACCAGGTTGGAAAAGACCTCAGAGATCATCAAGTCCAACCTTGGAGATTGGAGATTGGACGTGGCACTTGGTGCCATGGTCTAGTCGTGAGGTCTGTGGAGACAGGTTGGACTCGATGATCCTTGGGGTCTCTTCCAACCTTAGTTATACTGTGATACTGTGATACTGTAACCTATTACCTAATACCTAAACACCTCCTGACAACTAAGCCATGGTTCCAAGTGCCACATACATATCCAATCCTTCTTTGAACACCTCCAGTGATGGTGACTCCACCACCTCCCTGGGCACCACATTCCAATGACCAATTACTCTTTCTGGGAAGAAATTTCTCCTCACCTCCAGCCTAAACCTCCCCTGTCACAGCTTGAGACTGTGTCCTCTTGTTCTGGTGCTGGTTGCCTGGAAGAAGAGACCAACCCCCACCTGTCTACTACCTCCCTTCAGGTAGTTGGAGAGAGCAGCTGTTGGTGCTAAGAAATGAGGTTGGTTGGCAGCTTTCAGACAAGGAATTGAAATGAGTGGTTTGTGGTAGCCAAAACATGTGAAAACATTGTGGAAAACAAACCAGCAAGCAAACAAAAGCTACATTATATCATACTTAGGATTTCTGTAGTCCTGTATGAAAATAGGGAGGAAGGCAGATGGGAGGGAAGGTGAGGAAGGGAAGCCATAAAATAGGAGTTTACTCCATGTTTCTCTTACAGAATGATGTAGAGAAGACATGGATAAGGTTTTTTGTTAGCCTCCACTACCCTATTTTATTCTCAGTCTTCACCATTGAGAGTTAGCCAAGTTCCATGCTTCCTAACTGATATGTTCAAGTGCAAACAAGCCAGGTTCTACACATGGGCCACAACCACCCCATGCAGTGCTACAGGCTGGGGTCAGAGTGGCTGGAGAGCAGCCAGGCAGAAAGGGACCTGGGGGTGCTGGTTGACAGCAGCTGAACATGAGCCAGCAGTGTGCCCAGGTGGCCAAGAAGGCCAATGGCATCCTGGTCTGCATCAGGAACAGTGTGGCCAGCAGGAGCAGGGAGGTCATTCTGCCCTGTACTCAGCACTGGTTAGGCCACACCTTGAGTCCTGTGTCCAGTTCTGGGCCCCTCAGTTTAGGAAAGATGTTGAGATGATGGAAGGTGTCCAGAGGAGGGCAACAAAGCTGGGGAGGGGTTTGGAGCATAGCCCTGTGAGGAGAGGCTGAGGGAGTTGGGGTTGCTTAGCCTGAAGAAGAGAAGGCTCAGGGGAGACCTTATTGCTGTCTACAACTCCCTGAAAGGAGGCTATAGCCAGGTGGGGGTTGGTCTCTTCCCCGAGGCAATCAGTACCAGAACAAGAGGACACAGTCTCAAGCTGCACCAGGGGAGGTTTAGGTTGGAGGTTAGGAAGAAATTCTTCATAGAGAGAGACTGGCCATTGGAATGTGCTGCCTGGGGAGGTGGTGGAGTCACCATCACTGGAGGTGTTTAGGAGGAGACTGGATGTGGCACTTGAAGCCATGGCTTAGCTGATCAGATGGTGTTGGATGATAGGTTGGACTTAATGATCTCAAAGGTCACTTCCAACCTGGTTAATTCTATTCTATTCTATTCTATTCTGTTCTATTCTATTCTATTCTATTCTATTCTATTCTATTCTAACCCAAGCCCAACAATGTGGAGGCATTTCATTAGAAAACAGGCCAAGAGCCTCTGTTCATACCTAATAACCCAATGAACACTAGAGACTTTGCTGATGTTACCAACCAAAGTCTTCTGGCTCCGTTGATAAAAGGCTATTAAACAGACTCCTCCCCACATTTGGGAAAGAGTAGAAGAAAACCAGAAAAAGATTAAAGAGAAAAAAGGAGTGGAAACTCAGTTCTACATGTTGCCACTAAGGCCTTTCTCCCACAGGAAGTAAAGCAAAAGAAAACACAACAGAAGTATTTTTAGAAAACCATTCTCAAGTTATTAATGATGTGACCCAAGTCATGAAGCAGGACAGTTCTGAGCAAGGCTGATTTCCTGCTATTCCATCTCTGCTGTTTGGCCTTAGGTCAGGATGTCTCCATGGACTTTTGAACTGCATTTTATGTTGAGAAAGTTTGTTTTTTCCTGGAAGAATCATGAAGGGAATGCTGAGATACAACAGAAAATCCCATCTGCTTGCTCAAAGTGCCTGGAGAGCTTAACCTTTTCTTTCTCAGTGTCAATGTAAAAGAGGAAGAGAAGTGAAGGAGTAAATAAAATAGATTTCTAACCTATTCATTCCTAAAAGGAAGACTTCTGCTCTGCTTCATGTATACAGAATACAGAATTAACCAGGTTGGAAGAGACCTCAGAGATCATCGAGTCCAACCTATCACCCAACACCATCTAATCAACTAAACCATGGCACCAAGTGCCTCATCCCATCTCTTTTTAAAGACTTCCAGTGATGGTGACTCCACCACCTCACTGGCCAGCACATTCCAATGACCAATTACTCTTTCTGGGAAGAACTTCTTCCTAACATCCAGCCCAAACCTCCCCTGGTGCAGCTTGAGACTGTGTCCTCTTGTTCTGGTGCTGGTTGCCTGGGAGAAGAGACCAACCCCCACCTGGCTACAACCTCCCTTCAGGTAGTTGTAGACAGCAAGAAGGTCTCCCCTGAGCCTCCTCTTCTCCAGGCTAAGCAACCCCAGCTCCCTCAGCCTCTCCTCACAGGGCTGTGTTCCAAACCCCTCCCCAGCTTTGTTGCCCTCCTCTGGACACCTTCCAGCAACTCAACATGTTTCTTAAACTGAGGGGCCCAGAACTAGACACAGGACTCAAGGTGTGGCCTAACCAGTGCTGAGTACAGGGCACAATGACCTCCCTGCTCCTGCTGGCCACACTGCTCTTGATCCAGTTCAGGATGCCTTTGGCCTTCTTAGCCATCTGGGCACACTGCTGGCTCATGTTCAGTCTACTATCAACCAGTACCCCCAGGTCCCTCTCTGCCTGGTTGCTCTCCAGCCACACTGTCCCCAGCTTGTAGCACTGCATGGGGTGGTTGTGGCCAGTGTCTATCTCCTCCTTGTAACAGGTAGAATCCTTTATTAATAAACTGTTGACTAGAAATGTACCTTCATTGACTTTCCCAAGATAGCCATAAGGTAAATACTTTCTTAGAAGGAAAAATAAAAATTAAACTGTGAGGTAGCCGATACAAAGACCACAAATTTCAGGATGTTTTGGGTTAGAAAGGGTTTCACCTAGCTAAAGAATCACCTTTACTATTATTAAGCTATGAGTTTCAAAGTTTTCCTTGAAATCAAGAGAGAAGCTCTTTCAAGAGTGGACGGTGGACTGGACTGTGCTGCATATTGATATGGAGTCTGATTAAAAGCAGGTGGACTAAAAGCACCTCTCCTATGGAGACAGACTGAGGGATTCAGATCGGATGTTAGGAAGAAGTTCTTCCCCAGGAGGGTGGTGAGATACTGGCACAGGTTGCCCAGGGAGGTGGTGGAAGCCTCATGCCTGGAGGTTTTTAAGGCCAGGCTGGATGTGGCTGTGAGCAACCTGATCTAGTGCGAGCTTGGAACTGGATGACCTTTGAGGTCCCTTCCAACCCTGACAATTCTATGATTCTATAATTGAAAATAGGTTACTTCACTAAAGGCAGAGATTTGTCTTTAAAAATGTAGAGAACACAAAATCTGGGCTGTTGGCATTACTGGCCTCTGTGCAGATCTTAGAATTCTGGGTCCTTCAAGGAAGGAAAGCCTCAGCAGAGGAAAAAAGAAGTCACTTGTCTCTAGTGAAGGTGCAAGTTTATTCACCTCTGCATTCTGTACTTCGTTTTGTTACTGCAACAATTTGGGGACAGTTTGTTAGAATATAGACCAAGAGCCTTAACCCATGCAATATACACCAAGAGCCTTAATCCATCCTTACAACCCAGTGAATGCCAGAGCCTCTGCTGATGCTGTCTTCTACTCAGCTGCTACAGGGCTATTCAGCAGAGCCCTAGGAACGGCCCCTGCTCTGCTACACCGTGAGCAAACCCAGTGCTTACTTGGAACTTACCCAAAGGCATTCTCAGTAGGTTTAAGTTTTGGGGCAGTGAGTTCACGTTCTCCATTCTGTGCCTTTTGCTCAGGGACTCCCTTCTTACGATCCCAGATGCTTTTCATTTCCTCTTTGGGTGCTTTTCCTTTATCCTGGTCATCTTTTACCTGCTCAGGAGACACCATCAATCGTAGAAGAAACACAAGGGAAAAGATAAAAAGAAGTCACAATGAGGAATTCTAAATGGCATCTGATTTCCTTGCATTAATGATTAACTAATCAGCCCTATTTGAAACCTGTGTGTGCTTTATCCAGAAGTAGTCTTTAAAGCTCTAAACTGTGACTAACCACCACTCTGCTGTCCTGATACAAATTCAAGCTGAAAACATCTTGAATAAAGCCTTCAGTCTTCTGTGAAGGTTTGTTGTAGCCATGGGACTATACCACCACAGCGTTTCATTACTCAAGCACCCCAACCCTTTTCCCTCCCCCTGCAGTATCATTCACCTGCTGCCTGGTAAGATTGTGAGCTGCAGACTCTTTGGGACTAGCCTTGTTGATGCATTCTTGGTAGAAGGTTTAGGGCATGGGTGCAATAAAAAAAAAATAAATCCAAAATAATATTCATGGATTGTCAGGTTTGCTCAACAAAGTTCACCTCTTTCCAGTATCACAGCAGATGGATACTTCAGAATTGCAATAATTATCTTTGAATCAGAGTAAAAGTCCCAGTCCTACCAGGGGCTAGTCAAGGATGGTGTTATCAGACATGGAGGTTTAACCCTATGAAGAAGCAAATACTCTCTCTGAAAACACTAGAGCAAAATCTCCCTCAGAAAGCTTTGTCCTATGGCTCTTAATAGTAATTAAGTGCTGGCTGGGTGAGGAGTGGCTCAAGAGCAGTCTGGAGGAGAAGGACTTGAGGGTATCAGTTGGTGCCAAACTCAACATGAGCCAGCAAAGGTCACTGGCAGCCCAGAAGGCAGCCATTTGCTGGGCTGCATCCAAAGCAGTGAGAGCAGCAGGACAAGGAGGGGATTATGCCCCTCTGCTCTGCTGAGAGCCCACTGCATCCAGTTGTGGTGCCCCCAGCATAAGAGGGGCATGGATCCAGAGGAGGCTATGAAGATGATCAGAGGGCTGGAGCACCTCCACTAATGGGACAGGTGACAGTTGTTCAGCCTGGAGAAGACAAAGCTATGGGGAGACCTTAGAGCAGCCTTTCAGTACCTGAAGGGGGCTACAAGAAAGCTGGGAAGGATTTTTTGCAAGCGCTTCTAGTGATAGGACAGGAGGGAATAGGTGGAAGCTGGAGGAAGACAGATTTACACGGGAGATTAGGAAGAAATTCTTCACAGTGAGGGTGGTGAGACACTGGAACAGGTTGCCCAGAGAGGTTGTGGATGAAATCTCCCTGGAGGTGTTCAAACCTAGGTTGGATGAAGCCTTGAGAGCCTGCTCTAGTGGGAGGTGTCTCTGCCTGTGGCAGGGGCATTGGAACTAGATGATCTTTAAGGTCCTTTCCACCCCAAACCATTCTATGAGTCTATGAATCTATATTTAGTGAATAAATTTAACTTTCCAGTTTTCCTTCAGAGCTATGAGCATGAAGTGTTTGTCAACAGCACAGAACAACTCATCACAGCATCCTGAGTCATGGCTAGACACTGAGAAGGAGGATATGGACTGATTTAAGCTCTTTATCCTCAGGTAGGTTTAAACCTACTCAGACCACTAGCCTAATTAAACTTTCAACAGCAGCAGATATAACATTTACCTCTTTGGTTGGGTTTTTCCCTGCTCTAATATGCTGGGGGAAAACTCTAGCTGGCAAGCAAGAAATACCTCCTTGTGAAAAAATTGTATGAAGACTTTTAGCCAAGCAATACCTTTGTCCTCTGGGAGCCTGTTGCCATCCTATTTGCTAACTAGGGAAAAAAAGAAGTTCCATAGCAGTTGTCTGCAGCACAACTGCTTTAACGGTGCTCCAGAGTCCACCTGGAAATGAAAAGCTAACACACACAGACACCACCCCAAAGCAAACAAAACTGCTGTCCTTCATCACTGAAGAAGAACTTCTGGAGAGGTAATATCTTTACCAAGAAAGAATGAGTTCAGAGTCTTCAAAGACAAGATTCTCCTAAGGCACTGAATTAAGCTGCAGAGTGAAGTCTCGAAGTCAGCCTCTGACTTCCCCTGAGGCCCAGTTTGCTTGCTCACAGAAACTGCGACAGCTGGCAATGCTGAGATGGTATTCACTGCAAGCACGCTCTGGGTGGTTAAACTACTCCAGCAAATTTGCCACTGGTGAGAGATGTTGGACACAATCCATGGAGGCATTTGCCCTGTCCTGAAAGCAGCAGGAGGCATTTGCCCTGTCCTAAAAGCAGGCAGCGGCAGCGCAGACTTTTCATAACCCTCTCCTGCCAGTCAGCTTCAGCCATGACCTGGCAGATGAGCCCTGGCTGAAAAGAGGGTAGTTCAGTTTCTCTGACCATGCATTCTTTAGGCATGATGCTGTAACTGCTAGCAAACAAGGCCATTATTACTAGGAGCCTCAAGGAATGCTTTTCTGTTTTCTAGGAGCTGAGATGAGACAACCAGGGCTATTCACTGAGCCTGACAAATGTCATCAGACAGGAACATCTTTGGAGGGGTCCCAAATCTGGGCAAGACTGTAGCTAGTGATTGTGTTCACAGCAAAAGTCTCTGCTGCCTGTTAGCAATCTCCTAATCTTTGAGTCCCAGTTGGGGTGGGAGTAAAACTGGCACTGCTGATTGTGGCAAGACTTCTTGTGCCAGGATCTGCATGTTGGGATTTTGAGAGCGCAGGATTTCCTTTGCTGAGATTTTCATAAAGACTTTTCTAAGTCTCATTAAAAAGCCAACACTACCAGCTGCCTGAGGTATTGAAGTCCACTGGGGAGGGTCAATATTCTAAAAAATATTCTTTTAAAATTAAGAGATTAGGAAATAGCATTTCAGAACCCAGAAGGATTTATGGACATGAGCAGGCAGTGTGTGCTTGCAGCCAAGAAGGCCAACCACATCCCGGGCTGCATTGAAAGATGCATTGTCAGCAGATTCAGAGAGGTGATTCTGCCACTTTGCTCTGCTCTGGTGAGACCTCACCTGCAGTACTGTGTACAGCTCTGGAGCCCTCAGTTTAGGAAGGACATGGACCTGATGGTCCAGAGGAGGGCCAGGAAAATGATCAGGGTGTTGGAGCACTTCTGCTACGAGGACAGGCTGAGGGAGCTGGGGATGTTCAGACTGGGGAAGAGGACGCTCCAGGGAGACCTAATAGCAACCTTCCAGTACCTGAAGGGGGCTACAAGAAGGATGGAGAAAGACTGTTTACCAATGCCTGCAGTGACAGGATGAGAGGCAACGGCTTTAAGATGGAGAAGATCAGATTCAGATTGGATGTTAAGAGAAAGTTCTTTACTAAGCCCACGGAGGTGGTTGAGGGCCCTTCCCTGGAGTTATTCAAGGTGAGGCCCTGAGCAGCTTGGTCTAGTTGGAGATGACCCTGCTGACTGCAGGGAGGTTGGACTGGATGACCTTTGGAAGTTCCCTCCATCCTGGACCACTCTATGATTCCATGATGATGTGTCTGCATCTGAGAAAACCATTCATGCAGCATGGCCTCTTTTTAATAAACATTATGAAACAAGCTATTATAGAAACATGTCACAGTTTTGGGGCCAAATCCTTCTCTTACTAATTTTAACTCCAAAACAGAGAAAGATTAGCACAGAACCAGAAACCATTATGTCCCTTTCCAAAGGCAGGAAGCAAGGAAAGTACTTTCCCTTGTCTCAGCGCTGTCCTAAATTAGAGGCTAATTCAGCTTCCGCTGAACTCAGTATAAAGGATTACACTGATTCCACCTGGAGCAGACAGCTGGTATTACCTGAACTGAAAAGAGTTCACATGCTCTCACAAATCAAGTTGAGACAGAAAATAACCAAAAGCTAATTTCCAAGTTTATTTCTTTATATTTTAATATTTCTGCACACTGCCCCTTTCCAGTCAGGCTGCTATGCTGATATCTGAGAATTGAGATCTCTAAATCCAGAGTTTGGACACCTTCAGACTACAGTGAAGCTGTTGCTGAGGTCAGGGCCATTTGGCAAATTTGGGCTCAATTACTTGGTGACTCAGAAGCTGTGGTCATCTGGGTCTAGGACTTCCCCTTAGAGCCAACTACCATACCCCTATACCATGAGAAACACAACTGTTGCAGCACATCTAGCCAAAGTGGAAGCAGGAAATACCAAGAGTCTCACATCATGAGAAAGATTGTTCTTATGAACTTTCCAGGCCACTTCTGAGAACCAAAAATTGCTGGGCAGTTGAGAAGAGCAGACAGATTTTGCATGCTAGTTCGATCCAAACCTGAACTTTGAGGGCCAGCTCATGGTCACAGTAGGAAAGGATCATGTGCTTGTGCTGCACAACTGCAAAAGCAAAACCTGATTGCACGGATGCACTGCATTCCTTCAGACCCTTGTTCATGATACAGAATACAGAATTAACCAGGTTGGATAAGACCTCAGAGATCATCATGTCCAGCCTATCACCCAACACCATCTAATCAGCTAAACCATGGCACTAAGCACCCCACCCAGTCTCTTTTTAAATACCTCCAATAACAATCCCTAGGCAGGAGAATATTTTTGTATTTGCATTTCTGTCATAGACTCATAGAATCAGTCAGGTTGGAAAAGACCTCAGAGATCATCAAGTCCAACCTATTACCTAACACCTCCTGACAACTAAACCATGGCTCCAAGTGCCACATCCAATCCTTTTTTGAACACCTCCAGGGACAGTGACTCCAGCACCTCCCTGGGCAGCACATCCCAGTGGCCAATTACTCTTTCTGGGAAGAACTTTCTCCTCACCTCCAGCCTAAACCTCCCCTGGCACAGCTTGAGTCTGTGTCCTCTTGTTCTGGTGCTAGTTGCCTGGGAGAAGAGACCAACCCCCACCTGGCTACAACCTCCCTTCAGGGAGTTGGAGAGAGCAATAAGGTCTCCCTTGAGCCTCTTCTTCTCCAGCTAAACACCCCCAGCTCCCTCAGCTGCTCCTCATACACTTCCATTCTCTTAACTGCATGTGTGGCTCAGAAATAGGCCCCACTGAATCTGTGTGTCCTGGATGGAGTGGAGATGGGAGTTTAATCATCACTTGGTTTGGAGTCTGAGACAGTCAATTTTTCTTCACAAGCCAAGAAGTACCAACAGAGATTTTCAAAACTGAGCAAAATACTTCAAATGCAGAAAATTGACCTTTCAGTGGGTGGGGACTCAGCCTTGCACTAGAAGTGGGACTCTAAAATTGTCTCAGCTTGAGCATCCAAAAATGGAGACACTAAAATCACTTTTAAAAGGCTAAATTTGCTGCTATAATATAGGTCCTGTTTAAACATTTTGAAGCATGATGAGACCTCCGGTGAGAGCTGACTGAACTCCACATAAACACAAGCAGAATGGTTGTGTGTCAAGTCCCCTTCCTACCCCATAATCAATATTTGTGGCCAGCTGCACAAATATTGTGTGCAACAATGAACACTACAAGCTGAATCGGAACTCTAACTATAATCTGCCCCTCATTTTCTGCACAGCTCTTTCCTCTGCTGTCACAATTCCTTAGGTTGTTTGGTTTTTCTAAACTTCTTTTGTCAAGCACCTCCATTAGGTCTCATTTACATAGAATACGTAGAATACATAGAATAAACCAGGTTGGAAGAGACCTTCAAGATCATCGCGTCCAACCCATCAACCAATCCAACACCACCCAAACAACTAACCCATGGCTCCAAGCACCCCGTCAAGTCTACTCCTAAAAACCTCCAGTGATGGCGACTCCACCACCTCCCCAGGCAGCCCATTCCAATGGGCAATCACTCTTTCTGTATAGAACTTTTTTCTAACATCCAGCCTGAACCTCCCCTGGCACAGCCTGAGACTGTGTCCTCTTGTTCTGGTACTGCTTGCTCTTCCACTTTCTAGAGCAACTAATTTTAGTACTGTCAATCTCTCTCATTGTTCATTAGGAACCTTTCCTCCAATCAGCTTCAGCATTCCTGCACCTGGGTCAGGGCAATCCCAAGCACCTATAGGCTGGGCAGGGACTGGCTTGAGAGCAGCCCTGAAGAAAAGGACTTGGAGGTGCTGGTTGATGAGAATCTCAACATGAGCCAGCAGTGAGCACTTGCAGCCCAGAAAACAAATCACATTCTGGGCTACATCAAGAGAAGCATAGCCCGCAGATTCTCCCTCTCTACTCTGCTCTGGGGAGACCCCACCTGGAGTACTGCCACCAGTTCTGGAGCCCCTATTACAGGAAGGTGCTGGAAGGTCTTCAAAGAAGGGCCACAAGGATGAGCAGAGGACTGAAGCTCCTCTCCTACGAAGACAGAATGAGAGACTTGGGGCTGTTCAGTCTGGAGAAGAGAAGGCTCCAAGAAGACTTAATTGTGGCCTTCCATTGTGTGAAGGGGGCTAGAAGAAAGCTGGGGAGGGACATTTTAGGGTGTCAGGCAGTGATAGGACTGGGGGGGAATGGAACAAAACTAGAAGTGGATAGATTCAGATTGGATGTTAGGGTGAAGTTCTTCCCCATGAGGGTGGTGAGACACTGGAACAGGTTGCCCAGGGAGGTGGTGGAAGCCTCATCCCTGAAGGTTTTTGCAGCCAGGCTGGATGTGTCTCTGAGCAACCTGCTGTAGTGTGAGGTGTCCCTGCCCATGGCAGGGGGTTTGGAACTAAATGATCCTTGAGGTCCCTTCCAACCCTAACAATTCTATGATTCTGTGATTCATTTGCTTTTTAGTCTCAGGTGTATCTTACTCAAAATATGATACCTTGGATGATCAAGCCAGGACCATCAATCCATGTGGCACAGTTTGCCTTCAGCACTCTCTGAGGTTGAGCTAAGCATTTACAGTGCATTCCCAATTAATCCAACAGCTAAGGCCCTTGGACTGGATCCTCTACCATCTTCAGTGCTCCTAAACAGCTGTACAGGTAGCAAGCTGCCTGCTATTAGATCTCTGTGCTGTGGCTCCCTTTAAGCTACACAGACCTAGCTGAACCCAGATAGATCCAAACCTCCAAGGCACAGATCAGTCTCAATGTTTGATTAGAATCAGGGAGTATTTTGATACCTGCTGCACTGAATCAAATGCACAGATGCTACAAAACATCATGTCCAGCTGTAACCTGAAGAGTAAATGGTTCCCAAGTCTCATTTACTTACCATACAGTAAAACACCATGGCACCAGCTCCTGTGTTTACAGTGGAAATGCAATGCAGTACATTTTGTAGGTTTTTCTCTTTAAAACAAAAGAAAAGTCTTGGGTATGCAAAGTTGCTATCATGGGGCATTGAAGTTTTGAGGGGAAATCTTTAGTTAAGGCAGTCAGCTGGCCAAAGGCACTAGATTATAATTTTTTGAGCTATTGTTATTATAGCAGGAGTAGGTCTCAGTCACAAGGAAAAAGTTCACAGTAAAGTGGAAGGAAATCAGGGAAGGATGGTTAGTTGATACCGTCCTGAAAAATTCTTTTCTAGGGTGGAAACCATCCTTGCATTCTTAACTGAACTGAGTATCCTAAAATATGTTTTTCCAAGCCAAACAGGACTTGGTGCTAAAGCCCCAAAAGAACAAAATACTTCAGCATTTACTTCACATTAAGCACAGCTTCATCCCCCTTTACTTCAGCAGGATTAACCACGTTCTTGAAGTGAAGCACATACTGAAGTTATTTTGCTGAACAAGCAGCCTTCAGTTCCTCCAGCTGAGTTTTCTGACAACATCTAAGTCAGTGGTTTACAAGTTACCTGATCTTTTTTGGAGGCAGGTTGGAGCTTCTCATCTGGCAGCTTTTCCTTTCTAGCGTCCACTTTAATCTCTATTTCTTCCCCCTTTGGTTGTTGTTTGTTTTTTTTTTTGGGGGGGGGGGGAGGGGGGGTAATAATTACTTTTTTAATAGGAAAACATCACACCCATTTGCACTTTTGCTTCTCCACACTGTGTTCATTTACCAGTCCTGTGTGCAGCCACATCTCCACCTTGTGCTGCCGTGCCCACATCTCCGTGCGCAGCTGTGCTCCCTCCACCCTCTCCAAATGCTCTCATTCCCCCAGCTGGGACTTTCTCTTTTGCTTGGCATCATGCTTTCACGTTCCAGCAAAGCCCAGTCTCGTGTCAGCATTGAACACACACCTTCCTCATATGTTTTACCAGGTGCTTGCAATATTGGGTGCCAAGATGCATCTGCCTCCACCTCATGTGTTACTGCATTAGGCCACTTTATAGAAGCTGAGGGGGGGAAGGCAGCAAAAGAATCATGCAGAGGTCTGAACATGCAAGGTTTCCTTTGAAGGATGGAGTGAGGTCAGGCATATTGTGCACAGCATCACTGGTGAGCTGTACTTTAAAAAAGAGAGAGGAAGAGAGAGAGTACAAGTAGAACAGATCTGTGAGGAAACTCCAATTGCTTTTTTTTCTCCTTGCATTACATTTCTCACAAACCACAGGTGCTCTTATTTGGGTGCAAAATGTTTACTGTACCTGCTTTATTAGGAAAGCTGCTTGGGGTTTTTCCTCTTGTGCTTTCTTCTCTTTTACCTGTTTCTCTTCTATTTTCTTTCTTTCCATCTTTTGTTTTTCCTGTAATTTCTCTGCTTCTAGCCTAGCCTTTTCTTCAGCTGCCCTCTTCTCCTCTTCTGCCTTGGCCCTCGCTCTTTCCTCAGCAGCCCTCTTCTCCTCTTCTGCCTTAGCTCTCTCCCTTTCCTCTGCTGCCCTCTTCTCCTCTTCTGCCTTAGCTCTCTCCATTTCCTCAGCTGCCTTCCTCTCCTCTTCTGCCTTAGCTCTCTCCATTTCCTCAGCTGCCTTCCTCTCCTCTTCTGCCTTAGCCTTCTCCCTTTCTTCAGCTGCCCTCTTTTCCTCCTCTGCTTTCTGTTTTTCCTCAGCCGCCTTCCTTTCTTCCTCTGCTTTTAACCTCTCTCTTTCTTCTGCCTTGAGTTTCTCCCTTTCTTCTGCTTGCTTTCTTTCCTCCTCAGCCTTTTCCTCATCCTTAAGTTTCTGTTTATCTAAGACATCACTTATGCTTTGCTCCCCTTCTGGCACAGCATTTGTATCATTCTCTATTTTGTGTTCCTCTGCATTCAAAGCTAGATTGTTTGTTTCTACTACCTCTTCCTTATCTGTGGGTTTTTCTGCTGTTACATCTACCTGATTTTCCTCTATGAGGACCTCTTTGGGTTTCTCCTCCTGTACCTCCTCCTTGTCTGTTTCTTCTTTTTTCCCCTCTTCTTCCCCATCTTGCCTCCAGTTGTTCCTTTGGTATGATTTGGTAACGGTTTCTGTTTCCTCAGTCTCATAGCGTCCTCGGCGCGTTTCAGCCTTTTCCTCTTTTCCCGTGGTCTCATTCTCTTCCACACTGGTCACTGCTTTCCTGCTGGGCTGTGACAAGCTCCCATCTGTGATCGTAGGGTCAAGCTCCTTCTGACGTTCCAGAGCTTCCTGTAGGCGTTTTTGGCGCCTCTCCTCCCGTCTTGCCAGTCTCTCCAGCAATGCAGCTTCGTCATCGGGTCCCCTTGTGCTTGTAGCATTCTTGGTTTCCTCTTCTGCCACGCTACAGAAAAGTGACAATTTTGCATTACAGGAAAATCATCTTTCTAACAGCACATCATAGAATAGAATCATAGATTCAATAGGTTTGGAAAAGACCTCAGAGATCATCAGGTCCAACTTATCACCCAACACCTCATGACTACTAAACCATGGCTCCAAGTGCCACGTCAAATCCTTTTTTGAACTCCTCCAGGGATGGTGACTCCACCACCTCCCTGGGCAGCACATTCCAATGGCCAATCCCTCTTTCTGTGAAGACCTTTCCCCTGACCTCCAGCCTAAACCTCCCTGGCACAGCTTGAGGCTGTGTCTTCTTGTTCTGTCACAGCTTGCCTGGGAGAAGAGACCAACCCCCACCTGGCTACAACCCCCCTTCAGGGAGTTGTAGACAGCAAGAAGGTCTCCCCTGAGCCTCCTCTTCTCCAGTCTAAACAACCCCAGCTTCCTCAGCATCTCCTCACAGGGCTGTGCTCCAGACATCTCCCCAGCTTTGTTGCCCTTCTCTGGACTCGTTCAAGTGTCTCTGCTGGCCACACTGTTCCTGATGCAGGCCAGGATGCCAGTGGCCTTCTTGGCCACCTGGGCACACTCTGCCTCATGTTCAGCCTAGTATCAACCAGTACCCCCAGGTCCCTTTCTGCCTGGCTGCTCTCCAGCCACTCCGACCCCAGCCTGTAGCACTGCAATATGCACTTAGCTGTTTCAGGAAAGAAAGCAAGCTTGTTGTAACACCGTTCCATGCTTTGAAAGCACAACAGGTTGCATACTTCAAATTTTAGCAAAACAGTTCCAGGGATTAATGTTGGCATTCCTACAGCATTTCACAATGTCAGAGCCTGGAAAGGTTCCTTTCTGGGCCAGCTCCAACAGCTGCTGAAGTCCCCAGGAGTCTTACTGACTTCAGTAGGCACTGAAAGGATCTCTGACACTTGGAGCAGCTGAAATATAATGAACAGTCCTGAAAAAATCATCCCCTTCTTCTGCACCCTGCAGCAGAGTACTTGGAAGACCTTAGCTTGGTTTAAGGTCTTCTTCATCTTGGCCTGAGGCATTCATGTCTTACAGACAATCTTCCCACCAGGCAAAGGTTTTAAAGAAACGACACAGCCAGGTACTTCCTGACTTCAGTGAACTTCTCTAGCAACAAGAAACTGCTCCTGTTCAGCAACAACATCCACAAATAGAGTCCATAATTGGGACAGTCTGGCAAATAAGGGTGCAGTGATGTGATTGTCTGTACAGGGATAATGATATGCTAGAAAATGCAGCAAGCACAGCACGTAGTTCAAAGGAAAGGGAAGGGTGTCCCTGCCCATGGCAGGGGGGATGGAATTAGATGATTCTTGGGGTCCCTTCCAACCCTGATAATTCTGTGATTAATGCCTGCAGGTATCAGGACTGAATCTCACTCTCAGTCCCTGGGGGTCTTTTTCAAAGTTCAGCTGTCTGGTTGTCTTGTGTGCAGGTTTCTTCCCTCTTTCTAGCTCTTTTTACCCCTCTATCATGGAAACGATATTAAAGACTATAATCAGAAATGTTGCTGGTTTCCTATATATATCTATTCTCCTTGGGTTTAATACAATGCTACTTGTGCTCAGTATCTATATCACAGCATCACAGTATCGCCAAGGTTGGAAGAGACCTCGAGGATCATCGAGTCCAACCTGTCACCACAAACCTCATGACTAGACCACAAGTGCCACATCCAATCCCCTCTTGAACACCTCCAGGGATGGTGACTCCACCACCTCCCTGGGCAGCACATTCCAATGACGAACGACTCGCTTGGTGAAGAACTTTCTCCTCACCTCCAGCCTAAACTTCCCCTGGCACAGCTTGAGACTGTGTCCCCTTGTTCTGGTGCTGGTTGCTTGGGAGAAGAGACCAACCCCTTCCTAGCTACAACCACCTTTCAGGTAGTTGTAGAGAGCAAAGAGGTCACCCCTGAGCCTCCTCTTCTGCAGGCTAAGCAACCCCAGCTCCCTCAGCCTCTCCTCACAGGGCTGTGCTCAAGGCCTCTCCCCAGCCTTGTTGCCCTTCTCTGGACACGTTCAAGTGTCTCAATGTCCTTCTTAAACTGAGAGGCCCAGAACTGGAAACAGGACTCAAGGTGTGGCCTGACCAGTGCAGTGTACAGGGGCACAATGACCTCCCTGCTCCTGCTGGCCACACTATTCCTAATGCAGGCTAGGATGCCACCTGGGCACACTGCTGGCTCATGTTTAGGCGGCTGTCAATCAGCACCCCCAGGTCCCTCTCTGTTTGGCAGCTCTCAGCCACTCTGACCCCAGCCTGTAGCTCTGCATGGGGTTGCTGTGGCCAAAGTGCAGCACCTGGCACTTGGACTTGTTGAATGCCATCCTGTTGGACTCTGCCCATCTGTCCAGTTGGTCGAGGTCCCTCTGCAGAGCCTTTCTACCCTCTCACTGACCAACATCTGCTCCCAGCTTGGTGTTATCTGCAAATTATGCTGATGACTGTCTCAACCCCCTCATCCAGATCATCAATGAAGATGGTAAAGAGAATGGGGCCCAGCACTGATCCCTGGGGGACGCCACTGGTGCCTGGCCGCCAGCTGGATGTGGCACCATTCACCACCACTCTCTGGGCTCGACCCTCCAGCCAGTTCCTAACCCAGCACAGAGTGCTGCTGTCCAAGCCACAAACTGACAACTTAGCCAGCAGTTTGCTGTGGGGGATGGTGTCAAAGGCCTTGCTGCAGTCCAGGTAGACCACATCCACAGCCTGCCCCACATCCACCAGGTGGAGGTGGTTGGAGCCCCATCCCTGGAGATATTCAAGGTGAGGCTCGACAGGGCTCTGGGCAACCTGATGTAGTTGAGGATGTCCCTGCAGATGGGGTTGGACTGGATGACCTTCAGAGGTCCCTTCCAACCCAGACCATTCTGTAATTCTGTGATCTATTAGCTTGATATAACAATGTTTATTGTGTAATGGCTACTGAAAACCTGGATGTTTTACTTGTGACTGTGTGGCTCAATAAATGACAGACAGGCTGGAAGGGAAGCTCTGCCTACTCAGCTTGTGACAAGTGGTACCTCACTCCATAAGCTTTTCTGCTGCTCATAGCTGTATGACCCTGACAACACCAGATGAGGGCTAAGGTCTAGCATTCACATCCAGCACTTTACAGGCATGTTTCATCTGAAACCTGATTGGTGTCCACTAATCCCATGTACCTTGGCCCTAGGACACCATGCCCCCTCTTAAATAGGATAAAAGATGTAGAGGTTTGTGAGGCCAGACACAGTCATGCCTGAGGGAATCTGAGAGCAGGATACATCAGAGAGATTGCACCCCATGCCCCATGACTGATTTGCCTTTTAGACAGCCCTGAGGACACCCTGGGAATGGGTAATGAGCACAGCCTCTAACTTAGCTTCAGTGATGCTTCCACCCCTGTGCAGACACAGCCAGAGGCACAGCTCACAGTGCCAGGCCAAACCCGGTGCTTAAACTTTAAGTAGCAAAACTGACTTCTTCAAGACATTTTTCTACTCTGAACAAAAGTCACTGCTGACTTGTCAGTAAAAAACAACAGACATTTACCTGTTTTGGGTACTAGTTTCTGTTTTCTCTGTTACTTCTCCTGACAGATCTCCTTCTTCCATTTGCCTCAGCCTCTCCTGTCGAGCTCGTCGGCGACGTTCCCTGGCAGCTTCTTCCTCATCATCATCATTTCTTTGGTAGGACAGACTGCAACAGAGAATTAGGGGTAAAGAAATGAAAGGGCTACAGGCTGTAGGACACTGTGAGTGAAAAAATAATTAGAAAAAGCAGTTGGCCAGAGTACAGTAAGCATGGTTTTGGTGGCTGCTCCACAGAAAACATACTGAGCACTTGAGATGTATTATTGCAAAGCTTGGTTTGGGTTTCTTCAGAAAGGAACTTGACAAAGTAGTCAGAGCAGCCACATCACACTTCCAGTTTGCTCCTAGAAAATACCAAGACCATAGAAGCCCAGCTCTATAGAATACATAGAATACATAGAATAAACCAGATTGGAAGAGACCTTCAAGATCATCACATCCAACCCCTCAAGCAATCCAACACCACCTAAACAACTAACCCATGGCACCAAGCACCCCATCAAGTCTCCTCCTGAACACCTCCAATGATGGTGACTCCACCACCTCCCCCGGCAGCCCATTCCAATGGGCAATCACTCTCTCTGTGAAGAACTTCTTCCTAACAGCCAGCCAAAACCTCCCCTGGTGCAGCCTGAGACTGTGTCCTCTTGTTCTGGTACTGGCTGCCTGGGAGAAGAGACCAACATCCGTCTGTCTACAACCTCGCTTCAGGTAGTTGTAGAGAGTAATAAGGTCACCCCTGAGTCTCCTCTTCTCTAGGCTATAGGTGAGCAAACATCCTGCCAGAATGCACACAGCAGCGTTTGGCTATCGCTCAGGCCCTCATACTTGAGATCAGACTTAGCCAAACAGCTTTTCAGTAGCCTCCTCTAACTATCACAGGCTGAAAATGGTGACAGCACTCCAACACTGAAAGACTAGAAAGCCGGGAGACACAAGTGTGACAACAGCTTTCAGTGTCTGCTTCTGAATGCCAAACATCTAACACCTACAAAATTGTTGTAAGCCAGAGCCCTGCCAGGCCGAATAGAATAGAATAGAATAGAATAGAATAGAATAGAATAGAATAGAATAGAATAGAATAGAATAACCAGGTTGGAAGATACCTTCAAGATCATCAAGTCCAACCTATTATCCAACACCACCTAATCAACTAAACCATGGCACCAAGCACCCTATCAAGTCTCCTAAACACCTCCAATGATGGTGACTCCACCACCTCACTGGCCAGCACATTCCAATGGGCAATCACTCTCTCTGTGTAGAACTTCTTCCTAACCTCCAGCCTAAACCTCCCCTGGTGCAGCTTGAGACTGTGTCCTCTTGTTCTGGTGCTGGTTGCCTGGGAGAAGAGACCAACCCCCACCTGGCTACAATCTCCCTTCAGGGAGTTGTAGAGAGCGATAAGGTCTCCCCTGAGCCTCCTCTTCTCCAGGCTAAGCAACCCCAGCTCCCTCAGCCTCTCCTCACAGGTCTTTTTCTCCAGACCCCTCCCCAGCTTTGTTGCCCTCCTCTGGACACCTTCCAGAAACTCAGCATCTTTCCTAAACTGAGGGGCCCAAAAAGAGTCTCTCTCAAGTGAAACTGCATCAGTAAACTGACCACAGACATCCCCCTTGTTGGTAAGATTTCTGGCTGCAAAAAACACAACTATGATCTTTTTAGCTCTGAACTCCTTATGTAAAGGCATAGGAGAGAGAGGGCAGTCTGTTCTTAGCCTGTGGCAGCTGGATAATGGCCACGATTCAGCCAATTTATCCTTGCAGTGAGACCACAGGAGGATGAAGCAGTTTATTCTGCTCTCCATACCCACACAGAACACTCCTACACAGCAAGAACAACCACTTTTGAAAGCCCCTTTAAATGCCTTTTAAAAACCACTGGTTACCCAGAAAACTAAAAAAGGAAAGGGGAAAAAAAAGTACCCTAAGCAAAAACTCCCACAAAATGGTACCCATGAAATCAGTCCAATGAAAACAGACATGTATTTCCTGTCCTTGGACACATAGATCATCTGCTGAGAAAGCTGACAATCTCTCTCAACATCCTTTTAAGTACATCCATTGCCTCACTGCATACCACAGCAGTGTCCTCCAGGGAGCAAGCACACCAGCTAGGAGCTCCACCCATACACATCACCTGAGGTATTCAATTCTGTTCACCAGCACAGATGCATTAAACTCCCCCAATAATCTGGAAATAGTCAGATTCACTAACAGGAGTGTTTTACAGATCTGTGTCACATTTACCACCCCTCTTCCCAGACAGTACTTCTACAGAGTATTTTACTTGCCTTGGAAATAGAATTTCTGCTGGAGTGAATCTGACAGACTGAGAGAGTTGGGGCTGTTCAGTCTGGAGAAGAGAAGGCTCTGAGGAGACCTAACTGTGGCCCCCCAGTATCTGAAGGGTCCCACAAGAAAGCTGGGGAGGGACTTTTTAGGGTGTCAGGGAGGGATAGGACTGGGGGGAATGGAACAAAACTAGTAATGGGTAGATTCAGATTGGATGTTAGGAAGAAGTCCTTCCCCATGAGGGTGGTGAGACACTGGCACAGGCTGCCCAGGGAGGTGGTGGAAGCCTCATTCCTGGAGGTTTTTAAGGCCAGCCTGGATGTGGCTGTGAGCAACCTGATCTAGTGTGAAGTGTCCCTGCCCATGATAGCAGGGTTGGAACTGGATGATCCTTGATGTCCCTTCCAACCCTAATGATTCTATGATTCTATGATTCATAGCACTATCCCTTGAATACCTTCCCCAATTAGATACAACTACCTATTCAGCAAGCTCTTTCCCATACAACCTTGTGGGAAACCTTTGCATCTATCACAGATTTGTTTTCTCTGTGGTCCACCCCAAGAAATGAGATCATTCATCCTGTATCGCAGAGTCACAGAATCACAGAATGTTATGTGTTGAAAGCAACCTCAAAAGATCATCTTGCCCAAACCCCCCTTGCCAGAGCAGGATCACCTAGGGCAGGTCACACAGGAACATGTCCAGGCAGGTTTTGAAGGTCTCCAGAGAAGGAGACTCCACAGCTTCTCTGGGCATCCTGCTCCAGTGCTCCAGCACTTTCAAACTGCTGCACACCCACTTGCAACCTAACCTCCTTCTAAGACCTTTGCCTTTCATTACCTAACATCAGAGCAGCTGAAGCAACATCTATTCACTTGTACATCTCCAAATCCGCGTCAGATGGAGGGCATCAGTAAAATGTGCTTGATGACAAATTTCACTGCCAGACTCAGCCTACAGTAGCTGCATTTGTTGCCCTTCTGCTCTTGGAAAGACCTTCTCTTTACCCAGGCTCTTCCTGAAAGGATGGGTGGGGTGAGAAGGACTTTGTTCTAATACCCCCAGGGGGTAGTGCTTTTTGTGTCACTGTTGATATTTGGTCCCATTCTATTTGTGACTGCATATGTTTTACTTGGTTTTTTTTCTTCTTTTCTTATTGTTCATTTAATTTGTGTTATGATAGGGCAGGCTTCAAGACATGGCTATAAACAACCATCAAACTTCACCTCAAAAGAAACCCCAAAACCAAAGAAAAAATGCACACAGAGGATTATGTCTCTTGTCAAGCTTTGCATGTCAAATGTCAGCTGTATTTCACTCAAAAGTGCTGAAGTTTGCTGATGACACAGAACTGGATGGAGTGGCTGACACTGGAGGGTTGTGTTGCCATTCAGCAAGACATAGAAAGGCTGAGAGCTGGGCAAGGAGAAATGGAATGAAATTCAACAAGGGCAAGGGGGGAATCTTGCAGATGGGAAAGAACAACCCCATGGATCAGTATAGGTTGGGGACTCACCTGGTGGAGAGCAGCGAGGGGGAAAAAGACCTGGGGGTCCCAGTGGATGGGAGGCTGATCGTGAGCCAACAATGTGCTCTTGTGGCCAAGAAGGCCAATGCCATTCTGGGGTGGATTAGAAGGGCTGTGGTTAGTTGGTCGAGAGAGGTTCTCCTCCCCCTCTACTCTGCCCTGGTGAGGCCACATCTGGAATATTGTGTCCAGTTCTGGGGCCCTCAGTTCAAGAAGGACCTCAGGGAACTGCTTGAAAGAGTCCAGCACAGAGCCACAAAAAGGATGAAGGGAGTGGAACATCTTCCTTATGAGGAGAGCCTGAGGGAGCTGAGGACCCTTTAGCTTGGAGGGGAGGAGACTGGATAAAGATATGCAGGGTGAGTGCCAAAAGGATGGGGTCAGGCTCTGCTGGGGGATGCCCAATGCCAGCACAAGGAGCAATGGTGGAAACTGAGGCATAGGAAGTTCCATGGAAACAGGAGGAAAAAAAATTTCACTATGAGGATGACTGAGCACTGGAACAGGCTGCCCAGGGGGGTTGTGGAGTCTCCCTCTGTGGACATACTCAAGACCTGCCTGGATGCATTCCTGTGTGATCTGGTGTAGATGATCCTGCTCTGGCAGGGGGGTTGGACTGGATGAGCTTTCAAGGTCCCTTCCAGCCCTTAACATTCTGTGATTCTGTAAAAATGTGGTGAATGGTGGGGGGCAGCTGTGGGGAAAACTGCTCTTTCTAATCTTTCCTCCATACCTTAACTAGAGTTGCCAGCACTCTTCTCAGATCTGCACAAGAAGATTCATGTTTATGAGGGAACAAGCAGAATCTCAATCCAAAATGCTCACATTTCAAAAAGAGCTAGTGAGTGAAAAGAAGGGGAATGTGCTGGAGTCATGCAGACATAGCACTGCAGCCTTCAGTCCAGTGCTGTGCATGACAGCTGTTATTAACACCCATATTTTCCACATATTTCTCCATTTGACATGCACCATTTTTTTTCACATTAAATATCACAGGCTCACAGGATGATGGGGGTTGAAAGGGACCTCTGGAGATCTTCCAGTCCAACCCCCCTGACAGAGCAGGACCATAGAATCTAGCACAGGTGGTGCAGGAACACATCCAGACAGAGCTGGAAAGTCTCCAGAGAAGGAGACAAATACAGAAGACACAAGTGAATAAAACTAACCAATGGCTGGTAATTAAACCCAGACAAATTAAAACTGGAAATGAAGCACAAGTTTTTAACAGTGAGGGTGATTAAATACCAGCACTGGTTAGGCCACACCTTGAGTTCTGTGTCCAGTTCTGGGCCCCTCAGTTTAAGAAGGACATTGAGACTCTTGAACATGTCCAGAGAAGGGCAACAAAGCTGGGGAGAGGTCTGGAGCACAGCCCTATGAGGAGAGGCTGAGGGAGCTAGGGTTGCTTAGTCTGGAGAAGAGGAGGCTCAGGGGAGACCTTCTTGCTGTGTACAACTACCAGAAGGAAGGTTGTAGCCAGGTGCGGGTTGGTCTCTTCCCCCAGGCAACCAGCACTAGAACAAGAGGACACAGTATCAAGCTGCACCAGGGGAGGTTTAGGCTGGAAGTGAGGTGAAAGCTCTTCCCAGAAAGAGAGATTGGCCATTGGAATGTGCTGCCCAGGGAGGTGGTGGAGTCACTGTCCCTGGAGGTGTTCAAAAAGGGATTGGACGTGGCACTTGGTGCCATGGTTTAGTTAGTCATGAAGGGTGGGGTGGCAGGTTGGACTTGATGGTCTTTGAGGTCTTTTCCAACCTTATTGATTCTGTGAGTCTATGAAATATACAAGAACTGATGGAACATCCACCTCTTCAATCTCCATACTAAGACAGATGTCTTTTCGGAAGCTATACTCCAGTAAAATACCAATTCTTGGGCTCATTCTAGGCACAGCTTGGTGAAATTCCATTGTCTCTTAGGTGTGGCCAATTTGGGTAGATTATAGAGTGGAGCATGGTAGGCTTAAACACTACAGTCTTCTATTCAAAGAAGGTACATCCTTACTCTTTCTCCTCACAGCGTGTCCCTGTCTCACAGATATTTTTTCACCCACCCGCTCACCAGAGCTACCCAGAAAATACTCCTTCGTGGTCAAATTACCCAGATATCCACATAGTACTCTGGAGAACTATGAAATCTCCTTCTCTGGAGCTATTCAAAACCTGCCTGGATGCATTCCTGTGTGATCTGCTCTAGGTGATCCTGCACAGGCAGGGGGGTTGGACTGGATGAGCTTTCCAACCTGGTTTATTCTATTCTATTCTATTCCAACCCCTAAAATTCTGTGATATGAACACAGTGCCACACTTCTCAGTGTACTCCATCTCATTGTCATCATTTTTCATACTATGTGTTTCTAATATCCTTTCTTATCTTTAATACATTACATTTAAGGATTTCCTTTAGTGATTATTTTTCTTTGAGGGTAATTATTTTTCTTCTGGATAACTCCTTCTTCAAGAGGTTAGCAGAACATTCTTTCTGTCAGATCTCCCATCCTTAATTTCCCCCCATACCTTTAGAAGCCTTTCTCTTACTCTAAACTTTGACCTAAAATCCCCAAAAGCTAAACCAGTGTGCTTTTTAACAACTATTTTTACGTTGTTGTTGTTTCAGCTGAAGAAAATCTCTAGATTATTTACACTGGTTAAGGATCTGGCTGTAAGATTGTTATTTTGTTTGCATGATGAAGCAGTTAAGCGTGGGAAAGAAAAGGTTTGCTGAGAGGTTCAACTTCTGTGCATTTTTCCATATAATTTATTTCCTTTGGGGTTTTTTTTGAGATTTAGGTTATTTTTCCCACAGGTAAGGAAATAGTAGGTGTGCTCATAGAATCATAGAATTGTCAGGGTTGGAAGGGACCTCAAGGATCATCCAGTTCCAAGCCCCCTGCCATGGGCAGGGACACCTCACACTACAGCAGGTTGCTCACAGCCACATCCAGCCTGGCTGCAAAAACCTCCAGAGATGAGGCTTCCACCACCTCCCTGGGCAACCTGTGCCAGTCTCTCAACACCTTCCTGGGGAAGAACTTCTTCCTAACATCTAATCTAAATCTCCCCTCCTCTAGCTTGGATCCATTCCCCCTAGTCCTATCTGACGCTCCCTGACTCCCTAAGAAGTCCCTCCGCAGCATTCTTGTAGTCCCCTTCAAATACTGGAAGGCCACAGGGAAGGTCTCCACAGAGCCTTCTATCCTCTCCAGACTGAACAAGCCCAACTCCCTCAGTCTGTCTCCATAGGAGAGCAGCTCCAGCTCTCTGCTCATCCTCATGGCCCTTCTCTGGACATGCTCCAGCACCTCCAGATCTTTCTTGTAATGGGGGCTGCACACAATACTCCAGGTGGGGTCTCACCAGAGTGGTCAGGGGGAGAATGACCTCTCTTGACCTGCTGGCCACACTTCTCTTGATGCAGCCCAGGAAGTGATTCCCTTTAGAGAGCTGATTCTAAAAAACTAAGGTATAAGCAATCCACATTGGAGAATGAACTATAAAAAGTGATATGCAGGGAAATAACTACAAGACAAAATGTCTCCTTGCTGATGAAGAAAATACTCAGTGACTGCCAAGTCTAAAGTAGCCAGGGGTTTCATTTCATTCTGAAGATGGCACTCCGAGGACAGATCCTCAGTTCCCCAAACACTGTTTTGTGTTGAAAAACTAAGCTTCAGTTGCACAGATGCTCAGGATTTCCAATTACTTGCCTCATCTCCTGCAACTTCCTGCTCACAACAACACAGTTGCTTGGATTATAGATGTAAGCCCTAGAACCTGGGCCTCACAGCTAGAGCCTGTCTCTAACTGCATCTAACTACATTCTCCCCCTCTACTCTGCTCTGATGAGACCCCACCTGGAGCACTGCCTCCAGTTCTGGAGCCTCTATTACAAGAAGGATCTGGAGGTGCTGGAATGTGTCCAGAGAAGAGCCATGAGGATGAGCAAGAGGGCTGGAGCTGCTCTGCTATGAGTACAGACTGAGAGAGTTGGGGTTACTCAGTCTGGAGAAGAGAAGGCTCTGAGGAGACCTAATTGTGGCCTTCCAGTACCTGAAGGGGGCTATAAGAAAGCTGGGGAGGGACTTTTGAGGGTGTTAGGGAGTGATAGGACTGGGGGGAATGGTACAAAACTAGCAATGGGTAGACTGAGATTGGATATTAGGAAGAAGTTCTTCCCCATGAGGATGGTGAGAGACTGGCACAGGTTGCCCAGGGAAGTGGTGGAAACCTCATGCCTGGAGGTTTTTAAGGCCAGGCTGGATGTGGCTGTGAGCAACCTGCTGTGGTGTGAGGTGTCCCTGGCCATGGCAGGGGGTTTGGAACTACATGATCGTTGAGGTCCCTTCCAATGCTAACAATTCTATGATTCTACGATCAATGCATCTCTCTGCCCTAAGGCAGAATGACTCATGCACAGCCTTTTCCCTTTCAGTTTTTGGTGTGTGTTTTTTTTTTAAATTTCACTCCTGATTTAAAACTGATGATCTGTTTCATAATCTGAAATGCAAGCAGATTCACCAGCCACCCTCAAACAGCTCTGGGAAATCGCCTTTGAGTATCTCAGCATAAATCGTACTCAGGGCTGCAAACGTGAAGGGTAAAAACCTTCAGCTACTGAAACAATGTCAAATTTGCCTCCAACATATATTATGCTTAGATAAAAGCACTTGCTGGAAATGTCCCAGGGAAAAGCATGTAATTCTCTCAAGATGTGAAGTCTGTAATTCTCTGTAGCTTTGCTTCATCCACAACAGACTTGCCATTGACCTGGCAGTGAGCAGTGCAGTATGTTTAACCTCGTTTCATTTAGAAGTTTCACATGAAAAGAAGGGGGTGGAAAAAGAAGTCGTCACTGGACAGAAGACAATAAATGGCCAAGTGCCTTCTAGCTAATAACTGTTACTTTTTACTGCTTTCCTTCAAGCTTAGTAGAAGTGACCCAGAAATCTGTTATTCTGGCTGATGACAAACATGCAAAGAAAAAACTCGTGCAAAAGAAGCTGACATTTTCAAACTTAAAATAAGAGGGAGCAAAACCCAGTTAGTATTAGAAAGGAAATGACAGAGAGAGGACCTAATCAATGTCTACAAATGTGTGAGGGCTGGATGTCAGGAAGGAAGGGACATTTCATAGCCATCTGTAATAATCTGTTTCAACTGCCCTGGCGAGGCCCCTCCAAGAATATTGCATCCAATTCTGGTCTCCCCAGTTCAGGAGGGACAGGGATCTGCTTGAGAGAGTCCACGGGAGGGCTACAAGGATGCTGAAGGGACTGGAGCACTGCCTGGTGAGGAAAGGCTGAGAGACCTGATGTTGTTCAGTCTGGAGAGAAGACAGCTGAGAGGGGATTTAATAAATGTCTGAGGGCTGAGTGTCAGGAAAGAAGGGACAGGGACAGGCTCTACTCACTTGTGCCCTGGGATAGGACAAGGGGCAATGGATGGAAACTACAGCACAGGAGGTTCTACCTCAACATGAGGAAGAACTTATTTACTGCAAGATTCACAGAGCACTGGAGCAGGCTGCCCAGAGAGGTTGTGGAGTCTCCTCTGTAGATTTCTCAGCCCTGTCTGGGTGTGCTCCTATGTGACCTGTGCTGGATGTTATGGTCCTGCTCTGGCAGGGAGCTTGGACTCAATGATCTCCAGAGGTCCCTTCTAACCCCTAACATCCTGTGAGCCTGTGATCTGTCATCCAATCCCCCTGCATAGCACAGTGGCTAATGTGGTATTTGTTGACTCCGTAGCAAATCCTTCTGCTTGCTGACACCACCTCTCAGTTTCTAGTGCTTTACTGCACATAAAACCCAAAATAATTTATACCACAGGCTTACCCAGACATATTTCAGGCATATGACTCGAGTATAACAGGCAGTTTGCCTGGCTGAGGCTTAAGGAAGGACGTAGAGAATTCACCCCACAATATGCAATCTGAAATTGCCACAAAACCAAAGCAGAATTTCATTATTTTTCTTCTCTTCTTGCAGTTTTGGGCCCCTGGATTCAATATGGTTTTCAAAACACTTCTCTAGCTCAAATTGCTGGCTTACTGGGTGTATACAAAGTGAAGATTTAACCCCTCCTCTTTTCTATTATATTGCCAATAAATCTCCAGTTTACATGATTGAGAGATTTGCAGAAGACAAAGGGAATTGGAAGTCAAGACATTAGGCATTAGCATTTGTGCCCTTACAGAGCTCCCCTGCAGATTGAGAATGGAGACCTTCCTAGAAGAGACACAGAAGATTTGAGGACTGAAACCTATCATGGAATTGTCAGATTGGAAGGGACCTCAGGGATCATCTAGTTCCAGTCCTCCTGCCATAGGCAGGGACAGCTCACACCAGATCATGTTGCTATGGTCCTGTACTGGCAGGGGAGGTTGGACTCAAAGGTCTCCAGAGGTCCCTTCCAACCCCTAACATAGAATCATAGAATCAATAAGGTTGGAAAAGACCTCAAAAATCAAGTCCAACCTGTCACCTAAGACCTCATAACTACTAAACCATGGCACCAAGTGCCACAACCAGTCCCCTCCTGAACACCTCCAGGGATGGTGAATCCACCACCTCCCTGGGCACCGCATTCCAATGGCTAACAACTCTCTCAGTGAAGAACTTTCTCCTCACCTCCAGCCTAAACCTCCCCTGGCACAGCTTGAGACTGTATCTTCTCATTCTGTCACAGGCTGCCTGGGAGAAGAGACCAACCCCCACCTGGCTACAACCTCCCTTCAGGTGGTTGTAGAGAGCAATAAGGTCTCCCCTGAGCCACCCCTTCTCCAGGCTAAACAACCCCAGCTCCTTGTAGGGCTGTGCTCCAGACCCCTCCCCAGCCTCGTTGCCCTTCTCTGGACACGTTCAAGAGTCTCAATGTCCTTCTTAAATTGAGGGGCCCAGAACTGGACACAGGACTCAAGGTGTGGCCTAACCAGTGCTGAATACAAGGCAGAATGACTTCCCTGCTCCTGCTGGCCACACTGTTTCTGATGCAGGCCAGGATGCCACTGGGGCCTTCTTGGCCACCTGGGCACACTGCTGGCTCAAGTTCAGCTGCTGTCAACCAGTATCCGCAGGTCACTTTCTGCCTAGGTATTAGATATTAGGACTTGAGGATCTCTGAGGTCTTTTCCAGCCAGGTTAATTCTGTGATTCCTTGTGCTTGCAAACAGGGAGCCTGGAAAAATAAGTTTTTTCCAGATAATCATAGACTAAACTTTTTTTTTTTCTCTCATTCACTCTTCACAGCACAAAGTACACAAGAGGAGGAGACAGCCTTAACATACCAGAGCAGACTAAATATTGAAATAAACACTGCAAAGAAGGCAGGAGTTGAAATGTAAAAGCTTAAAACACACACCCCCCAAACCAGAGTGGACTGTGAAGCCTTATTCTAACTGCTAGGAAGCCCTTTGGTGGGCTGGAGCGTTGCAGATACATTCAGTGCTCCAGCATATGGTGAGCAGTAAAAGCAAACAATCATGAATCATAGAATAAAGCAGGTTGGAAAAGACCTCAGAGATCATCAAGTCCAACCTATTACCTAATACCTAACACCTCCTGACAACTAAACCATGGGTCCAAGTGCCACGTCCAATCCCCTCTTGAGCACCTCCAGGGACAGTGTGTCCACCACCTCCCTGGGCAGCACATTCCAAAGGCCATTCTCTCTTTCTGCAAATAACTTTCTCCTCACCTCCCCCATAAACCTTCCCTGGTGCAGCTTGAGACTGTGTCCTCTTGTTCTGGTGCTGGTTGCCTGGGAGAAGAGACTAACCCCCACCTGGCTACCACCTCCCTTCAGGTAGTTGTAGAGAGCAAGAAGGTCTCCCCTGAGCCTCCTCTTCTCCAGGCTAAGCAACCCCAGCTCCCTCAGCCTCTCCTCACAGGGCTGTGCTCCAGACCCCTCCCCAGCTTTGTTGCCCTTCTCTGAACACGTTCAAGTGTCTCAATGTCCTTCTTAAATTGAGGGGCCCAGAACTGGACACAGGACTCACGGTTTGGCCTAACCAGTGCTGAGTACAAGGGCACAATGACTCTTCTGCTCCTGCTGGCCACAATATTTTTGATGCAGGCAAGGATGCCACTGGCCTTCTTGGCCACCTGGGTACACTGATAGCTCATGTCCAGCAGGCTGCTGACCTGCTGGCTCACGATAAAGCAGGCAATAACCCCAGTACAATTGTGCAATGAAAATCAGATGCTGTGCAGGTGCAGATTTGCTTCCAAGAGAAACTCATAGCTGTTCATTTTGAACATGGGCAAGCATATGTCTCTCTCTCAGGTGCTTAAGAATTCTCCTGTCAACAATCAGGATGATTAAGAGACGTTCTCAGTGAGACAGCAGAGGAATAATGAGTGCAGCTCCTGCCGTTTGCTAACAGGATTAGGGGCAGACACATTCCATGCATCTCTCGGAAAGCTAATCCCGATGTGCCTCTCACCTTCATGAAAGGTACAAACCCCTTCCATAAAACAGGCCCATACAGATCTGCAAGGTCAGGGAGAGCCCTTTGAACAGCACACTAACATTGCAATGGTTTGCAGACGTCGTAGAGCAGCACTGTGCCGTTTAAGCAGCTGGAAGTTTGACATGCAGCCCTTGCAACTACTCTCACAGAAACACAATGAAATATCCTGCCTTTAGCCTTCCAATTAGTTTTCCCTCAGAGGTGCCTGCTCCCCTTACACTGCTCCGCTGTGATCCGTATTCCAGAAGTTACTTGTAAGGAACTACCAAACAAATCACTCAGTATATAAAGTACTGCAGAAAGCCTGTGGAAAGCTGATTGAGTTCATGAAAACTGATTAGTTACACTGAAAACACCAATCTAAAAGCCACTGTTTGTTCTTCACAAAAGTGTAAAAAGCCAGAACACCCTTTTTGAACTGTAGCATCCAGCAGACCTCTCTCCCATTTCAAAGATTCACTAACTAATTAGAAAGTATTGATGACAGGACAGTGTCTGCTCAGCAAGTTTGGTGACAATACCAAACTGGGAGGCTTGGCTGAGACACCTGAAGGCTGTGAGGCTATTCAGAGACTTGGACAGACTGAAGAGCTGGGCAAAGAGGAACCCAATGAGGTTCAACAAGGGCAAGTGCAGAGTCCTGCATCTGGGAAGGAAGAATAAACAGCACCAGTACAGGTTAGGAGGTGATCTGCTGGAGAGCAGCCCTGTGGAGAAGGACCTGGAAGTCCTGGTGGACAAGTTCTCCATGGGTCAGTGTGGTGAAGACACATTATGCCCAGATATAGAACCTTGTCCCAGCATGTGGACAAGTTTGCCCTCCTTCAGGAGGAAGACAAAAGCCAAGGCATTAGCCAGGCCAGCACGCACCCAGCTCATGCAGTGCTCGTGCAAATACCAAGTATGGTGTGGCCGTTTGATGCTGTGCCTTTAAGGAAGGGGCACACTGGCTAAATGTTTGTAAAATATTTTGGTATTCTAAACGAATTTCATTGGTAGAATTGTGGGAGGTGAGATTGTTAGACCCAGCGCGGCTGGAACTTTCTCTCAGTCTTCCTTCCTTCGCTGTCCCTCTCGGCTGGATCTGCTTCTGGGATTCTGGCCAACTAAGATAAGATACTAACTCCTGTGCCAGGCCTTTCTTCCTTTCCTGCCCTGTTAACCATCCACATCTCTTTTCTACCTCTTCTGGGGGAGAAGGGAGGTAGGGGGGTGAAGGGGGGCACAGGGGGAAACCCCCTCTGTGGGGGGTCTGGTTTCTGGTTGAGTTCATTTGCTGTATACTCCTGTATATATTGTAAAATACCTGTATATATTGTGTTATATATAACCTGCTTTCCATATATGCTTGTAAATATACAGCTTGCTCTTCGACTGAGTTAGCTGTGGTTTCTTACTCTGTGGAGGAGGGAGAGCTAAGCCCTGTCTCAACCTACCACACATGGGCATAATTCTAGCTTCACGCTTTCTATAGGCTGAAGCCAGTTGTTTATGAGAGTGCCCAATGGTCAAACCCGGCCTCGAGGAATCTATAAGTATCACCCCAGTGGGTAAACAAGTTGCCCCCTCTTTCACTTTGTCTCTGTGCTTGCTCGAGAGAACAACTCTCAAGCCACAGCCTCTGCCATTGAGCTTATTGTTGTTAGCATCTGTCATACATGCACGCATGCTGAAAGCCTCTGCATCGTGAGAAGCAATCGTGAGGATCATCTCCAGAGGGAGGACCTTCGCTGAGCCCGAGAAGCCCAGCGTCGTCACAGCCTGTCGTACCGACCGGGAGAGCCCACAGTGCCACCAGAGGACTGAACCAGCCCCTGAGGAGGGGAATGTTAGGAATGTTAGGAAGAAGTTCTATACAGAGAGAGTGATTGCCCATTGGAATGGGCTGCCCAGGGAGGTGGTGGAGTCGCTGTCATTGGAGGTTTTCAGAAGGAGACTTGATGGGGTGCTTGGTGCCATGGGTTAGTTGTTTAGGTGGGTTGGATTGGTTGATGGGTTGGATGCAATGATCTTGAAGGTCTCTTCCAACCTGGTCTATTCTATTCTATTCTATTCTATTCTATTCTATTCTATTCTATTCTATTCTATTCCATTCCCTAGTGAGACCTCACCTGGAATATTGTATCCAGTTCTGGGCTCCCCATTTCAGGAAGGAAAGAGATCTACCTGAGAGAGTCCAACTAGATTCTATGGTCTTGCTCTGGCAGGAGAGTTGGACTCAAAGATCTCCAGAGGTCCCTTTCAACCCCTAACATCCTGTGAGCCTGTGAACCCACAGAATTTATGCTTGGACTTAATATAGAATAGAATAGAATAGAATAGAATAGAATAGAATAGAATAGAATAGAATAGAATAGAATAGAATAGAATAGAATGGAATGGAATGGAATGGAATGGAATGGAATGGAATGGAATGGAATGGAATGGAATGGAATGGAATGGAATAGAATAGAATAGAATAGAATAGAATAGAATAGAATAGAATAGACCAGGTTGGATGAGACCTTCAAGATCATCACATCCAACCTATCATCCAACACCACCTAATCAACTAAACCATGCAAGCAAGCAATCATCCCATCAAGTGTCCTCCTAAACACCTCCAGGGATGGTGACTCCACCACCTCCCTGGGCAGCACATTCCAATGGCCAATCACTCTCTCTGTGAAGAATTTCTTACTAACATCCAGTCTGAACCTCCTCTGACACAGCTTGAGACTGTGTCCTCTTGTTCTGTTGGTGGTTGCCTGGGAGAAGAGACCAACCCCCACCTGGCTACAGCCTCCCTTCAGGTAGTTGTAGACAGCAATAAGGTCTCCCCTGATGTCCCTTGATTAAGGGTGCTGCGAGAGAGGTAATGAGGAACCACAGGAGTGAGAAGCAAATTTATTGAGAAACAACAACAACAAAATTATAATTCACAGAAAACACTCAGCTAAAATCAAGGAAATGGAAGGAGACAATAATTTGCTTGCCCTAGAAATGCCCACAGTATGTGGACTGTGGGTGTATGCAGCTGTTAGTGCTTTATGCTGTAGCAACCTGACATGAGAGCTTTGCATGGACACAGGGAGTGGAGTGGTAGTGCCAGTTTTATGTTCACAGCAAGGTATTGATCAGGCCCTGCTAATTCTTTTTAAAATCTCACACTGTCAGACAGCTATCCTCTGTCCTAACCAGTCAGCCTCCCCTCAGCTCCTTCTGTGCTTCATATGCATCAGTTACAAACCCCAATCCCAGGCTCTAGGCCCTTGTTCCAGCTCCAGCCTGTCCAACAGCCAAAATACAATCACACTCCTCCTACCCTGGCACCTGGGTTGCAGAAGAGAGTGAGCAGAACTGGCCTGGGCTGCACCTATCAGCTCTGGGCTGCTTCCAGATAATGATGAGTGTGCCCTTGTTGGAGAGAACAGAATTACTTCACCTTGTGAGTGTCCTTGCCTCTGCATTCCATGACCAAAGCACTGCTCCACGAAGCATGGGGTCGATGCCACACCATGTATACTTTCTTTTATCTACAGCTCAGAGGAGACCTTATTGCTGTCTACACCTACCTGAAGGGAGGTTGTAGCCAGGTGGGGGTTGGTCTCTTCTCCCAGGCACCCACCAACAGAACAAGAGGACACAGTCTCAAGCTGTGTCAGAGGAGGTCTAGGTTGGATGTTAGGAAGAAGTTCTTCACAGAGGGAGTGATTGGCCATTGGAATGTGCTGCCCAGGGAGGTGGTGGAGTCACCATCACTGGAGGTGTTTAGGAAGAAACTGAATGAGGCACTTGGTGCCATGGTTTAGTTGATTAGATGGTGTTGGGTGATGGGTTGGACTTGATGATCTCTCAGGTCTCTTCCAACCTGGTTCTGTTCTGTTCTGTTCTGTTCTGTTCTATTCTATTCTATTCTATTTCTAATTCTATTTCTATTTCATCATGCTGTTAAACAAAACTGCAGGTGAGTCCAGGTCAGCAAAAGCAAGGGTGCAAAGCAGACGGGACTCTAGAAGACACAGATGTGACAAGAGAAAGGCTGATTCCAAGTGTGAGTAGGGACAAGATAACAAGTTTCCATCACCAGGAAGCAAAACCTCTTTTACAGATTCAACTGCCATTTTTAAAGTAAAGGTAATGGCAAAACTCATCATGGCACACACAAATGTTTAAGGCAAGGCTCCTGGTATAATCCATTCCATTCCAGGAGTGAATGCAACCCAATAGCTGTTTTCCCCTGGTTGTATTAGCAGCTGTCAGTTTCATACATTTTTCCTCAAAGGACCTCAGAATCACAGAATTATTGAGGCTGGAAAAGACCTCTGAGATCATCAGGTCCAGCCTACAACCTAACACCACCACATCAGCTAACCCATGCCACCAAGTGCCTCTTCCAATCTTTTCTTAAAGACCTCCAGTGATGGTGACTCCATCACCTCCCTGGGCAGTCCATCCCAGTGCCTAATCTCAATGTCCTTTACAAATGTTGACTAATCCTTGCAACCCCTTCTTGACTTCTGCATGGGGGTTACAATTACTCCTATAATGTACTATAATGAAGAAAGACACAGGTGAACACCTTTTAGCCTAAACCACACAACAGGTAAGGGTCTTGCTTCAGCTGCATGACTTCACTTCTGCCCCAAAATCTGCATAATACATAGAATACATAGAATACATAGAATAAACCAGGTTGGAAGAGACCTTCAAGATCACCGCGTCCAACCCATCAACCAATCCAACACCACCCAAACATCTAACCCATGGCACCAAGCACTCCATCAAGTCTCCTCCTGAACACCTCCAGTGATGGCGACTCCACCGCCTCCCCAGGCAGCCCATTCCAATGGGCAATCACTCTCTCTGTATAGAACTTTTTCCTAACATCCAGCCTGAACCTCCCTGGTGCAGCCTGAGACTGTGTCCTCTTGTTCTGGTACTGGCCGCCTGGGAGAAGAGACCAACATCTGTCTGTCTACAACCTCCCTTCAGGTAGTTGTAGAGAGTAATAAGGTCACCCCTGAGTCTCCTCTTCTCCAGGCTTCTTTGGTTGTTTGGGGATTGGGTGGGTTGTTTTTTGGGGGGAGGGTTGTTGGATTGTTTTTTGTCTGCTTTTTTTTTAAGCTACCAGGGGCTTTCCCAGCAGCTTCCAAAGGGAGTTGTTGCAACTATATTGACTCTTTCCTCTCAGGCCAGTCTCTAACAGCAGCACTGTACTGACCTATGGGATCATAGAATCACAGAATTGTTAGGGTTGGAAGAAACCTCAAGGATCATCTAGTTCCAACCTCCCTGCCACAGGCAGGGTCACCTCACAGGAGGTTGTTCACAGCCACATCCAGCCTGGCCTTAAAAACCTCCTGGAACGGAGCTCCTACCTCCTGCCTGGGCAACCTGTGCCAGTGTCTCACCACCCTAATGGGGAAGAACTTCTTCCTGACATCCAATCTCAATCTACCCATTTCTAGTTTTGTTCCATTCCCCCCAGTCCTATCACTGCCTGACACCCAGCTTTCTTATAGCCTCCTTCAGATACTGGAAGGCCACAGGATGGTCTCCTTGGAGCCTTCTCTTCTCCAGACTGAACAGCCCCAAGTCTCTCAGTCTGCCTTCATGGCAGAGCAGCTCCAGCCCTCTGATCATCCTCATGTCTCTTCTCTGGACACATTCCAGCACCTTCAGATCCCTCCTGTAATAGAGGCTCCAGAACGGCACACAGTGCTCCAGGTGGGGTTCTCACCAGAGCAGAATAGAGGAGGAGAATCACCTCCCTCCACCTGCTAGCTACGCTTCTCTTGCTGCAGCCCAGGATGTGGTTGGCTTTCTGGGCTGCAAGTGCACACTGCTGGCCCATGTTGAGCTTCTCCTCCCCCAGCACCCCCAAGTCCTTTTCTTCAGGGCTGCTCTCAAGTCAGTCCCTGCCCAGCCTGTATCAGTTCTTGGGATTGTCCCAACCCAGATGCAGGACCTTGCATTTGGTCTTCCACCAGTGTGCCTGAAAACATATGGAAGCCTCTGGCAGAATTGATTCTTCTGATACATTTTTTTTGCTGGCATACTGAACAAAGGTTCATTCTCCCCTGAACTCTCCCTGAGCAAGTGATAGCCTGCCCCTCCTCTGCCTAACGCCTGCTGCTGCTATGTACTCCCAAATCAGTAATTTACAATTTAAGAAGAGTTGTGCCTGGTGGGAAATGGGAAAGGAAGGGTGAAAAGCTAGTTTAGCCATGGGGATCCTGTGGCCATGTCACTGCTAAAGCCCCTCAGGCTTTGTGCAAGGGTCAGCATGCCTCAGCACAGCCTGCAACTTTCTTGAAGCACTGGGCTGTGAACTAAGATACACTTAAGTGCCTGAAAGTATGCAAACTAGGATGTAGGATCCTCACCCTACTGCTGGGAAACCAGGAGTTAACTTGCTGCCAAACCCTTGTGCTTGTCAAACTTCATCAAGTGCAGAAAGCCAAGTGGGTGAGGTAGGACTCCCAAAAGGGGACTGAATGAGAAAACTTCAGCTCTTCACCAGAGGCATTTTAGTCATGCAGAAACTGTCAAAAACATCACATGGGAAGATTTCTGTGCACCACAAATCTATCTGCACCCTCTTCAGTCCCACAGTGTAGCTGGGACTGACCCCCTTTCCAACACTGTCTCTTGCAGGACTCTGTCTTGATTCTAAATGAAAGTGTTTCTTGTCTCACTTGCACTGCAAGACAGAAGAGTGTCTTAGGAAGCTGTTGAGACTCCTATAAGAAGGCATTTGCTCAGCAGACAGAGCTTTAGAAATAACACCACCAGAGAACAAACTTTAGACTTGATCCAAACATGCCAGGTTTCATTCAAGTATCCTCTCCCCAGCAACCTGTAGTAACTATTCATATAGAATAGCATGGCATAGCATAGCATAGCATAGAATAGAATAGAATAGAATTAACCAGGTTGGAAGAGACCTTTGAGATCATTGAGTCCAACCTATCATCCAACACCATCTAATCAACTAACCCACCAAGCAGCCCATCCAGTCTCCTCATAAACACCTCCAGTGATGGTGACTCCACCACCTCCCTGGGGAGCACATTCGAATGGCCAATCTTTCTTTCTCGGACGAATTTCTTCCTAACATCCAGCCTAAACCTCCCCTGGTGCAGCTTGAGACTGTGTCCTCTTGTTCTGGTACTGGTTGCCTGGGAGAAGAGACCAAGCCCCACCTGGCTACAACCTCCCTTCAGGTAGTTGTAGACAGCAATAAGGTCTCCCCTGAGCCTCCTCTTCTCCAGGCTAAGCAACCCCAGCTCCCTCAGCCTCTCCTCATAGGGCTGTGCTCCAGACCCCTCCCCAGCCTTGTTGCCCTTTTCTAGACACCTTCCATCATCTCAAGATCTTTCCTAAACTGAGGGGCCCAGAACTGGACATTGGTGTCAGAAGTGGGTTATGTGCACATGAAGCCCATTGCAAGGGAGATGCAATTCAATTCACCCTTTTATGAAAGTTCTCATTACATTTCAGTTCTGTAATGCACTGGAAGGGTCAAAAAGGCAAGTGCTGGACAAATGGATCTGTTTATTGTACTTCTGTGAAAATGAAACATTTGGCAAGCAAGGATTTGGCAATGTAAATTGCAGGACATTTGACACAATAAAGAATGAGGACAAGCATAAGAGAATTTGAACTCCTGCTCACAGAGTGTGGTCCAACCTGTTACCACAACTCAGTTGACTGAGATTACCAAGTAAATAAGAATATGGTAATCATCTCTCTGAAGGATGCAAACTTCAGCAGCTATGAGGTAGCACAAGGATCTGAGGATCAGCAACCCTCCGAAGCCTGCTTGCAAGTCAAGAAAACACACTGGTAGTTAAGAAACTGTGGGATTTAGAAGGCTTCATTTGACCCCTTTCTGCTACAAGTTTCTTGCATTAGATGTTTAAACTCCTTTGTGCTCCTGCTCCCATCTGACTAATGCACAGGAATTTTCAGTGAAAAAAGCCAAACCCATCCATTGTGAGGATCCAGAGGCTAGCAGGACATCCCTAAGGTATTACAGAGGCCAATTGGTGTAATGCACAACCAGGTATAAAACCTAAACACCAGCCATCCTCTACCACTTAAGTGATCTTGGATCTACTTGTGGGTACACTTCTGCCAGCTCAAGATGAGTATGAGGCAGAGTAACTGTTGGTGTTAGTACATAGCTACAAGCATATACAAAGAGTTTTTTCTGAGGCCGTGCCCAAAGTTTGCTCAAAATTTTCCCCCAAAATTACCAAAGATGTGGGAAGCTCCAGGGAAGGTCCTGCTACCTACTTTCTTACATTAAAGAGAAAACTTCTAAACTGTTTTCTCCTCCATTTCAGCTCCACAGAGGCTTTTCCAGCTCCTTCCCCAACTTATTCTCACATTCCAAGCAGGCTCTGTAACTCCTCACCTAATGGCATTTTAATGGGTGTCGTCATCTTCTTCCTCCACACCTGTGAGTCTCGTGCCTTACATTCTCCCAAGCCTGAACTTTTCTTCTGCCTACCCTTGCAAAGCTATCAGCCCTTTCAGGACTCAAGCTCTCCCTGAAATGATGTCATGCATCTTGAGAAGCACTGGAAGCAACGGAAAGCCAGGCACTAGGCACCAAACAGCAAATTTCTGCTTGCTATAATCTTGTGAAACCATAATTATATCCTTTTGGAGGAAAGAAAACACATTGGTATGAATGGCAGGGCAGAACAGCACAAGAAACAGCTGGCACTTAGACAACAGCTATCACTTAAAGAAACAAACATCCTTTCAGAGGTTCAGAGCATTCACCTTTCTAAGTCCAGGGACTATACATGTGGAGACTTTGTCTCCTACCTGATCACTCCACAGGATGTTGGGTGAGTTTGAAAGAAAGAGAGTACAGGAAATCAAGTAAGGAATTGCTTCCTGGTGGGCTGCAAATTCTCCACGGGACAGCAATGTGCCCTTGTGGCCAAGAGGGCAAATGGAATCCTGTGGTGAATCAAGAAAAGTGTGTCCAGCAGGTCTAGGGAGGCTCTTCTCCCCCTCTACTGTGCCCTGCTGAGAACACACCTGCAATACTGTGTCCAGTTTTGGGCTCCCCAGTTCAAGAGAGACAGAGACCTGCTGGAGAGAGCCCAACAGAGAGCCACAAGGGTGATTAGGGGACTTGAGCATCTCCCCTGTGAAGAGAGACTGAGAGCCCTGGGGCTGCTTAGTCTGGAGAAGAGAAGGCTGAGAGAGAATCTGATCAATGTCTATCAATACCTGAGGAGTGGGTGTCAGGTGGAGGGGGCCAAGCTCTTTTCTGTGGTGCACAGTAATAAGACAAGAAACAACAGGTTCAAGCTTGAACATAGAAGATTTCACCTCAACATGAGGTGAAACTTCTGTACAGTGATGGTGACAGAGCCCTGGAGCAGGCTGCCCAGAGAGGCTGTGGAGTCTCCTTCACTGAAGACTTTCCCAACTCACCTGGATGCATTCCTATGTGGACTACCCTGGGTGATCCTGCTTTTGGCATGGGGGTTGGACTGGATGACCTCTGGAGGTTCCTTCCAACCCCTAACATTCTGTGATTCAAAATGACAAAGGCTCAAACATAGCTCTCTGACATCACAGGATCACAGGTCACAGGCTTAGAGGATGTTAGGGGTTGGAAGGGACCTCTGGAGATCTTTGAGTCCAACCCCCCCTGCCAGAGCAGGACCATACAATCCAGCACAGGTCACACAGGAACACATCCAGATGGGTCTTGAAAGTCTCCAGAGGAGGAGACTCCACAACCTCTCTGGGGAGCCTGTTCCAGTGCTCTGTGACATGCACAGGACAAGAATATCTGTGCTGAACTGGATGAGCTGCAAATTATTTCTCATGCACATGCTGTCAGTGGGAAGCTTTCACAGCTACATAGATGATGAGTAAGGTAGGATTGGCAGCCATACCAAGGTAGCATTGCTCCAGTGACAAGAGAGCTTTGCAGCATGTTGGTAAGTCTTGAGGGAAAGCTGCATTTGATGAGAACTTCAGAGCTACACCAGGGGAGGTTTAGGTTAGATATTAGGAAGAAATTCTTCATAGAGAGAGAGATTGCCCTTTGGAATGTGCTGCCCAGGGAGGTGGTGGAGTCACCATCACTGGTGGTGTTTAGGAGGAGACTGGATGGGGTGCATGGTGCCATGGTTTAGTTGGTTAGATGGTGTTGGATGATGGATTGGACACAATGATCTCAAAGGTCTCTTCCAACCTGGTCTGGTCTATTCTATTCTATTCTATTCTATTCTATAACTGCTCTGCTACAGACTTTATGGAAATGTAAGAGATGAAAGTCGTAATTCTCAGCTGTAATTCTTCTAGCAAAACTAACAGTTCAGCTAGCTTTGGAAGCAGATGGGACCTCTCCTAACTACAATTTAGGCCTTATTTTTTTTCCCCCTTTTTTTTTTTTCAAATTCTGAGGAAGAAAACTGCTGACACAATGTGTTTGACCACTCCTGTTCCAGAAGGAGGGAGATGATTAAGGCCAAGATGCACGACACCATCGGACACACCCAGAATCCATGCCAATGATTTCCTTCCTGTGGGAGAAGCACAATGCTAAAAGTCTGCTTCACAGAGGAAAGATGGGTGTTGCACAAAACACACCAGGCTATTATTCAACACCAGCTCAAAAAAATGGGAAGCTACTTTTGAGAGCTAGTATGCAAGAGAACATGGTGTGGCTGGCACACGTTTTGTGTGGGCTTTGCAAGCTATCATTTAGAACAGCTGCAAAAGAGGGCTGAAAGGGAAGAAAGAGGGGAAAGGAAGCACAGGGCAAAGGAAAGGCCACTGCAGCTCATGGGAACAGGAAAGCCAGGAACAACCTGAAAATGAACAGAGAGACTGTAAAGGTTCCACTATGGCCATGTGAATATGTGATGACAGAAAGGCTCTGGAGGTGCTGAAACATGCCCAGAGAAATGATGAGGATGAGCAGAGGGCTGGAGCTGCTCTGCTATGAGGACAGACTGAGGGAGTTGGGGCTATTCTGTCTGGAGAAGAGAAAGCTCCTAGGAAACCTTATTGTGGCCTTCCAGTACCTGAAGGGGGCTACAAGAAAGCTGGGGAGGGACTTTTGAGGGAGTGATAGGACTAGGAGAGATGGAGCAAAACTAGAAATGGGTAGATTGAGATTGGATGTTAGGAAGTTCTTCCACATGAGGGTGGTGAGACACTGGCACAGGTTGCCCAGGGAGGTGGTGGAAGCCTCATGCCTGGAGTTTTTTAAGGCCAGGCTGGATGTGGCTTTGAGCAACCTGCTGTAGTGTGAGGTGTCTCTGGCCATGGCAGGGGAGTTGGAACTGGATGATCCTTGAGGTCCCTTCCAATCCTAACAATTCTATGATATTATGATTTGTGCTTACTGAAACACACAGGGTATTGAGCCTTCTGAGTCTCACCCCTCCCATGAGGCTACTGCTGAGTTACAAACTCCACTAAAAAACCCTCAAACAAATAAAAAACCCAAACAAACAACAACAACAAACCACATACACACACACACACACAAATATATATAGACACAAAAAAATCCCAAATCACCGGAAACAAAACACAAACCAAACCCAAACAAAGCCCTGAAGTGAGGATTGGGCTGGGACAGTGACAGTTGTGATGCCAGAAGGTGCTTCTGTAATTACACAGAAGCATACTTGGTGCTGAATGTATAGCAGATGGACTGTGGCAAGCCAAAATGCTCCTTTTCTGAAGCATTTTTATGGTCACAAAATCTGCAGGCAATTTGACAACAACAAACCAAACTGAAGCCAAAATCTCCCACCCTGTAGTGACAAATGCGCTGCTCCCAAGGACACACCTCTAGGACAGCTCTCCACATTGCTTAGAGTACTGGGAGAAGGGAAAGTGCACATGGGCTGCTTCTGCAAGGGCTGTGCTCTCAAGTTTTTGAAATGCACAGCATAGGATCACAGGATGTTAGGGGCTGGAAGGGACCCCCAGCGATCATCGAGTCTGACCCCCCTGACAGAGCAGGACCATAGAATCCAGTGCAGGTCACACAGGAACATATCCAGATGGGACTTGAAAATCAACAGGAAAGGAGACTCCACAACTTCTTTGGGGAGCCTGTTCCAGTGCACTGTGTTGAGGTGGAACTTCCTGTACTGTAGTTTATATCCATTGCTCCTTGTCCTATCTCAGGGCTCAACTGAGCAGAACCTGTCCCCTCCTTCTTGACCTGCAGCCCTCAGATATTTATAAACACTTATTAAATCCCCTCTCAGTCTTCTCTGCAGACAAACCAGCTCCAGGTCTCAGCCTTTCCTCACAAGGCAGTGCTCCAGTTGCTTCAGCATCCTTGTAGCCCTCCATTAGACTCTCTCCAGCAGATTCCTGTCCCTCTTGAACTGGGGAGCCCAAAACTGGATGCAATATTGCAGGTGAGGTCTCACTAGGGGAGCAGTTAGGAGGTATTTTCTTTAAAGGGTTTTAAACTACCTGGAACAAGAACCATCTTCTTTTGTTCTGTAATACAGCAACCTTTACCTGCATTCTCCTTTACCAGATTCTCCTAAGCAGAACTAGAAAGCTGAATGAAAGTGATTTATAAAATGATTCAAAGCTGAGAATCCAGACTACTTGCAGATTTTGTCCACCCTGACTAGCATGCCAGGTTCTGCTGGAGACTCACAACAGTCAGAACCAGAACAAGAGGATGCAGTCTTGAACTGAGCCAGGAGAGGTTTAGGCTGGATGTTAGGAAGAAGTTCTTCACAGAAAGAGAGATTGGCCATTGGAATGTGCTGCCCAGGGAGGTGGTGGAGTCACCATCACTGGAGGTGTTTAGGAAGAGACTGGATGGGGCACTTCACAGTATCACTGTATCACCAAGGTTGGAAGAGACCTCAAAGATCAAGTCCAACCTGTCACCACAGACCTCATGACTAGACCATGGCACCAAGTACCACATCCAAACCCCTCTTGAACACCTTCAAGGATGGTGACTCCACCACCTCCCCGGGCAGCACATCCCAATAGCTAACAACTCTCTCAATGAACAACTTTCTCCTCACCTCGAGCCTAAACCTCCCCCGGCACAGCTTGAGACTGTGTCCTCTTGTTCTAGTGCTGGTTGCTTGAGAGAAGAGACCAACTCCCACCTGGCTAAAACCTCCCTTCAGGTAGTTGTAGACAGCAAAAAGGTCTCCCCTGAGCCTCCCCTTCTTCAGGCTAAACAATCCCAGCTCCCTCAGCTTCTCCTTGTAGGAGTTGTGCTTAAGGCCTCTCCCCAGCCTCATTGCCCTTCTCTGGACATGTTCGAGTCTCTCAATGTCCTTCTTAAATTGAGGAGCACAGAACTGGACACAGGACTCAAGGTGTGGCCTAACCAGTGCTGAGCACAGGGCACAATGACTTCCCTGCTCCTGCTGGCCACACTATTCTTGATGCAGGCCAGGATGCCATTGGCCTTCTTCGCCACCTGGGCACACTGCTGGCTCATGTTTAGACAGCTGTCAATCAGTACCCCCAGGTCCCTTTCTCTTAGGCAGCTCTCCAGTCACTCTGACCCCAGCCTGTAGCTCTTCATGGGTTTGTTGTGGCCAAAGTGCAGCACGTGGCACTTGGATTTGTTGAATACATTCTATTCTATTCTAATATCACAGAATTGTCAAGGTTGGTTGGAAAGGGCCTCAAGGATCGTCATGTTCCATGGGCAGCTACACCTCACACTAGATCAGGTTGCCCAGAATCACATCCAGCCTGGCCTTAAAAACCTCCAGGGACTCACTGTTGATTAGTCAGGGTGTATGAAAAAGTGGTGGATGGAAATATTTATTTCTCTTTTTTTCCGCAGAGAATAAAGTTGGCTAGGTCTCTGCTTCAAAAGAGAGATTCTGACTTTGAGAAAGAAGCACCTGGAATAGAAGAATAGAATGGAATGGAATGGAATGGAATGGAATGGAATGGAATGGAATGGAATGGAATGGAATGGAATAGACCAGGTTGGAAAAGACCTTCAAGATCATCAAGTCCAACCTATCATCCAACACCATCTAATCAACTAAACCATGGCACCAAGCACCCCATCCAGTCTCTTCTTAAGCACCTCCAGTGATGGTGACTCCAGCACCTCCTTGGCCAGCACATTCCAATGGCCAATACAAATAGGCATCACAAAAATAAACTTTACCAACCCTCCCCAAAAAGTGGTTGTCCAGCAAGCTTTTGGGAATAGCCAGCTCCTAATGGTGCATCTGTATGTTTGGTTTGATGTGAACTGGGACATCCAATCCCTTCTCCTGATGCTGTTTATTTTTCCTTTCTGCCTTATTATTATCCAAGTTTATTTTTCACATCCTTTGCCTACAGTAAGCTAAACTCAACAATAACAGGATATGTACTCTAGAATTACTATGTCAGGGGGGAGGGGGAGGGACAGGAGGGGGAAAAATGTTTCACAAGTGACACAATCAAGCCCACAGAACTCAGAAGAAAATAAAATAAATAAATGATGGAGAAAGCTGGGTATTTAGCAGCCAGGTGAACCATTATTGTGGCCTTCCAGGATCTGAAGGGGACTACAAGAAAGATGGGAGGGGACATTTGAGGGTGTCAGGGAGTGATGGGACTGGGGGAAATGGAACAAAACTAGAAATGGGTAGATTCAGGTTGGATGTTAGGAAGAAGTTCTTCCCCATGAGGGTGGTGAGACCCTGGAAGAGGTTGCCCAGGGAGGTGGTGGAAGCCTCATCCCTGGAGGTTTTTAAGGCCAGGCTGCTGTAGTGTGAGGTGTCCCTGCCTATGGCAGGGGGGTTGGAACTGGATGATCCTTGAGGTCCCTTCCAACCCTGACAATTCTATGATTCTATGATTATTCCTCCTAGAGTCAAAGAACTACACCAGAGAATTGTGCAGGAAGGGGGCAGCCACTTTACCACACTTCTGGTCTCCTGCTGCTGCAGCACAGTGTAAATTTCAGCAAAGCCCATACCTGGCTGTTATCCGATTTACCAAGAGACAAACAGAGACTGAGGAGGGAAAGAATTTAAATACAAGCTTCTGCCTTCACTTGAAACTTTGCTTGTCATAAGTCAGTTTAAAACCTGAGATCTGAAGCCTGTATTTAAGCCTGGGATGAGTTACTCATCTCTGGAATTCAGTGTAAGCCTTCAAAGCAATTTGAAAGAAAAACAGCAGAGCCATTTAAAGCACCAACTAAACCTTGTAGTTAGCACTTCTCTTCAATGACACATTTTTGAGCAGAGAGAAATGGGATCAGAATACCTTAGCCTTAGTTCTTTTTGTGACAGAAAACTGCTTCAATGCTTTAGATGCAGAATGCTCCACATGGGAAGCTATGCTGCAATGTGCCTGCTGTTCCCTACGATGGTGATTCTGGTATGGCACTGCTGGACTCACAGAAATGTCTGACCACATGCGGCTTGTATGTCAGAAGGAGGTTTCACAGCCATGCTGAAAACTTGTGAAAAGGAGAAGGAAAGGGAGAGGGGAAGGTGAAAGGGAGGTGTGGGGGAAGCCCTCCCTTACTGTCTGCTCTGCAAAGGATTTGAACTGCAGAAAAGAGGAACCGTGTCAGCAAATGCCAAACCAATGCGGTACCTGCCAAACCGCACCTTATCCTCCTCAATCAGCACAAAAATTATCCCCTGCCTGATTCCTCTTACCTCACCAATAAAGGGCTAAGTTTTTTTCCCTTATTAGGACAGTCTCCATGCTGTAAAATCCTGGCTGTAATAAGTGGCTTTAACAATATGTGCTGCACATCAGCACAAAAAGCAAGCATCTAATAAAAAGAGAGCACAGAGGAGGAATAAAAAGGGCTGAGTCCTAAATTAAAAGGGACAACATCAGCTTAGTTTGGGCTCCACAATTTGGTCACAGATTTTGTGAAATGGGGAATTAAGATGGCTAAATGTATGAAGGGCTAACATTATGCAGTTACACAATTATAAACTTGGAACTGCAGCTATTTACACATTTAAGCAGCTTTATGGGAGTCATGGTGACTTCTTTTTTGCTACACTTAAGTGCTTATACAGGTCAAAAAAAAAACCATGCAGCAAATGTCAGCAGATGAAAATAGTGCAAAGATGAAGTTTTTCAATGTTGTCTATCCAGTTTGGGGCACCTCAGTATAAGAGAGACATTGAGGTGCTGGAGCCAGTGAGGAGAAAGGCAATGAGGTTGGGGAAGGGCCTGGAGAATAAATCTTATCAAGAGCAACTGATGGAGCTGGGGCTGGTTAGCTTGAAAAAGAGGAGGCTGAGGGGAGACCTCATCACTCTACAACTACCTGAAAGGACACTGTAGAGAGGCTGGTGCTGGTCTCTTCTCACAGGTAATTAGTGATAGAACAAGAGAGAAGGGCCTCAAGCTGCTCCTGGGTAGGTTTAGACTGGACATTAGGAAGAATTTTTTTCCCAGCAAGAGTGGTCAGGCATTGGAATGTGCTGGCCAGGGAGGTGGTGGAGTCTCCAACCCTGGATGTGTTTAAAGGTGGTTTGGATGTGGTGCTTGGGGCTATGGTTTAGGGTTCTGGGTTGGACTTGTTGATCCTGAGGGTCTTTTCCAACCTGAATGTTTCTGTGATTCTGTGAAATAAAATGTTTACAAGAGCAAAAAGTTACATTCAATTAGGTCTTGATGTCACAATTATTTCAATGATTGATGGAAGTGTTTTGCTTGGTTGAATTTTCAAATGTATGGTTTGGGATCATGTAGTTTACTGCATGTGCATTATATGGACATATGTGCGCATATAGGCATGTACAAGGACAGAAGAACACAGAAGCCTAAAACAATCACAAGAGCATTTCCCTGGTTCTTGTGAACATTTTTGTTTGATTCTGAACTGGGAAGAGTGTGAACAGGGAGACCCGGGCAGATCTGGCAGGAAAGAGAAAGGTAGAGGTATGAAGAAACCAGATGAATTTCTTCTACCTCCATCCCACACTGGTTAAACACTTATGCCAACAACATAGCTGTGGAGGAGCTCTCTGGATTTAAGATCTACATCAACAATGAATTTACTAGTTTAGAATCATAAAATCATAGAATCAATAAGGTTGGAAAAGACTTCAGAGATAATCAAGTCAAACCAGTCACCCAACACCTCATGACTACTAAACCATGGCTCCCAGTGCCATGTCCAAACGCCTCTTGAACACTTCCAGGGACGGTGACTCCACCACCTCTCTGAGCAGCACATTCCAACAGCTAACAACTCTCTCTGTGAAGAACTTTCTCCTCACCTCCAGCATAAACCTCCCCTGGTGCAGCTTGAGACTGTGTCCTCTTGTTCTGGTGCTGGTTGCCTGGGAGAAGAGATCAACACCCTCCTGGCTACAATCTCCCTTCAGGTAGTTGGAGAGAGCAAGAAGGTCTCCCCTGAGCCTCCTCTTCACTAGGCTAAACAACCCCAGCTCCCTCAGCCTCTCCTCACAGGGCTGTGCTCCAGATCTCTCCCCAGCCTCCTTGCCCTTCTCTGGACACGTTCAAGTGTCTCAATGTCCTTCTTAAATTGAGGAGCACAGAACTGGACACAGGACTCAAGGTGTGGCCTAACCAGCACTGAGTACAGGGGCAGAATGACCTCCCTGCTCCTGCTGGCCACACTGCTACTGATGCAGGCCAGGATGCCATTTGCCTTCTTGGCCACCTGGGCACACTTCTGGCTCATGTTCAGCTGCTGTCAACCAGTACCCCCAGGTCCCTTTCTGTTTGGCTGCTCTCCAGCCATTCCAACCCCAGCCTGTAGCTCTGCATGGGGTTGCCATGGCCGAGGTGCAGCGCCTGGCACTTGGACTTGTTCAATGCCATCATGTTGGACTGTGCCCATCTGTCCAGCTTGTCAAGGTCCCTCTGGAGAGCTCTCCCACCCTCTAACAAACCAACTCCTGCCCCCAGCTTGCTGTCATCTGCAAATGCTAATGGTGGACTCAATGCCCTCATCCAGCTCATCAATGAAGAAAATTTCTTGTCAAAATGAAGTGATAGGGAAAATGTTCAGCACTGTTTTAACTCAGACTGAAACAAGAAGGCAAAGACTTCATTTAATTTTTTTTTTTCTTTTAACTTTTTTTCTTTAAAATGTAGGTCAATTTGAATCAAAAGATACCAGAAAAAAAAAATCCAACCCAAAACCCTAATGAAACACCAGAATGTTTTATTCTAAAAATAAAGATGAGGTTCAGCAATTTCTTATTTGGAAGGTCAAAGCAACCCAAAAAAAAAGCTTTAAAAAAAAAAGGGGGGGATTTAAACTAAAAAAAAAATAAAAAATTAAAAGAAATTTCCTCCTGTTTTCATTTAGACAAAGCTGTTCTCAGAAACCTGATACAAGTGCCCAAATCAGTTTGTTCTGCCCAGAAGTCTCCCAGATTCTCTTGGTTTGTGTGGCCGTTTGAGGCTGTGCCTTTAAGGAAGGGGCACACTAGCTAAATGTTTATAAAATATTTTGTATTCTAAACGAATTCCATTGGAGAATTATTGTGGGAGGTGATGGTCTTAGACCCAGGGGAGCTGGGACTTTCCTTCAGTTTTTCCTCTCTCTGCTCTCCCTTTCAGCTGGACTGCTTCTGGGCTTCTGGCCAACTAACAGATAAGAGATACTAACTCCCGTACCAGGCCTTCTTTTTTTTCCTGCCCTGCTAACCACCCTCTCTCTCTTTTTCTACCTCTTTGGGGGAGAAGGGAGGTAGAGGGGTGAAGGGGGCACAGGGGGAAGCCCCCTCTGTTGGGGGTCTGGTTTCTGATCATGTTTATTTGCTGTATATTCCTGTATATATTGTAAAATACCTGTATTTGTGGTGTTACATACAATCTGCTTCCTATATATGCTTGTAAATATAGCCTGCTCTCTCCAACTGGCCTAGCCATGGTTTCTTTCTCAGTGGGGGAGGGAAAGCAGAGCCTTTCCTTTCAACCCACCACAGTATGCTAAATTTACCTTTAGCCAGAAGCAATTCTCTTAGCTAATTTCAGATATTTGAATTCACAGAAAGCAGTACCAGGCTGAGTGATATCCTTCACCTATCTCCTGGCTTGAACAAAGGCTTGGCCAGGGTGGCAAATTCAGTTCACATGAACTGACTTCCGACTTGGGCAGGTACCCAGAATTCCACACAGAATAGAATAGAGTAAAGTAGAGTAGAGTAGAGTAGAGTAGAGTAGTAAGAATAGAGTAGTTAGAATAGAATAGAATAGAATAGAATAGAATAGAATAGAATAAACCAGGTTGGAAAAGACCTTTGAGATCATCAAGTCCAACGTATGACCCAACACCATCTAATCAACTAAACCATGGCACCAAGCACCCCATCCAGTCTCTTTCTAAACACCTCCAGGGACAGGGACTCCACCACTCCTTGGGCAGCCCATTCCAATGGCAAATCACTCCAGTTTTGTGCTCCCATCACTAAACGCTTTGCTTATGCTGGAAAATCAGAAAAGATCTGTCATGGAGACAAGAGGGCAGGGAAATCTCAGAGATGTTTCCTTATATACCTGCCCTTTCTCTGCCATCATATTTCTTCCACAAAAGAAAATCACACTCAAAAATGGTTCAGCTCTTCTAGTGAATTTCTTCTAGCTCACTATGAGGAAAGCTCCTAAGCCTAGCAACAAAATCACAGGTTCACAGGATGTTAGGGGTTAAAAGGGACCCCCAGAGGTCATTGAGTCCAACCCCCCTACCAGAGCAGGACCAGAGAATCCACAATAGGTCACACAGGAACACATCCAGATGGGTCTTGAAAGTCTCCTGAGAAGGAGACTCCAGAACCCCTCTGGGCAGCTGTTCCAGTGCTCTGTGACCCTCACAGTCAAGAAGTTCCTCTTCATGTTGAGTTGGAACCTCCTGTGCTGCAGTTTACATCCATTGTGCCTTGTCCTATCACAGGGTGCAACTGAGCAGAGCCTGTCCCCTCCCTCTTGACCCCCAACCCTCAGATATTTATAAACATTTATTAAATCCCCTTTCAGCCCTCTCTTCTCCAGGAATTCAGTCTCCAATAGCTACTTTCCTTCTTGCTGTGTAAACTAGACACCAAGGAACATGGACTCCATGCTAGACACCAAAGGACATGTACTCCATTAAGCTGGTGACAGCTAACACATCAAGAATTCTTCCTATACATGAAGCATTGCTACTACAGTGTTTAACATAAATATGTGGGTCCACGCCCAGATAAACATGTCTGCATCAGAACCACTCACCATTCACAGGGTTTTGAATTCATTCCTAGACATCACTACTGAATTGCAGCTTGGATATAAAGAGCTCCCAAATGCACAAGATGAAAGGCAAGTGCCTATTTCTTGGCCCATGGTGCACTTGTCATTTTGAAGAAGAGATGCTTTAAGAAGTTGACTTGGATTTCAAAATGGAGACAAATAGGCTCACTACAGACTCATGTCTGTGCATCTGGTCTCTAGTTACATTATGCCCATCTTATTTTACCTCAACAATGTAAAAGGCTTTTACAAAGTAAGAATTCAGGTCATTACCTAGCAATGTGCTCTTGTGGCCAGGAAGGCCAATGCCATTCTGGGATGGATTAGAAGGTCTGTGGTTAGTAGGTCAAGAGAGGTTCTCCTCTCCCACTACTCTGCCCTACATATGGAATATTGTGTCCAGTTCTGGGCACCTCAGTTCAAGAAGGACCTCAGGGAACTGCTTGAAAAAGTCCAGTGCAGAGCCACAGAAATTAAGGGAGCGGAACATCTTCCTTATGAGGAGAGACTGAGGGAGCTGAGGGCTCTTTAGCTTGGAGAGGGGAAGGCTGAGGGTGACCTCATTCATGTTCATATATATGTAAAAGGTGAGTGCCAAGAGGATGGAGCCAGGCTCTGCTTGGTGATGCCCAGTGACAGCACAAGGGGCACTGGGTGGAAGTTGAGGCATAGGAAGTTCCATGGAAACATGAGGATAATTTTTTTTCCCTGTGAGGGTGACAGAACCCTGGAACAGGCTGCCCAGGGGGGTTGTGGAGTCTCCCTCTCTGGAGATACTCAAAACCTGCCTGGATGCATTCCTGTGTGATCTGCTTTAGGTGATCCTTCTCTGGCAGGGGGGTTGGACTGGATGAGCTCTCAAGGTCCCTTCCAGCACCTAACATTCTGTGATTCTGTGATACCCACAGGGGAAAAGAAATTAAGAGCATGATCAGCAGAGAAGACTAGGACGAAGTAAAGGGATGTCTTCAAGTGAAATTTAAACAGCATTGATTTTTGGAGCAGAGTTAACCAAACACCATAGTTCAACCAACAGTTCTGCAGAGAAGTATTCTCTTCAATCCTTCTCTTCTCCCAACAAAACTAGAATCATAGAATCAATAAGGTTGGAAAAGACCTCAAAGATCATCAAGTCCAACCTGTCACCCAACACCTCATGACAACTAGACCATGGCACCAAGTGTCATGACCAATCCCCTCTTGAACACTTCCAGGGACAGTGACTCCACTACCTCCCTGGGCAGCACATTCCAATGGCTAACAACTCTCTCTGTGAAGAACTTTCCCCTCACCTCTGGCCTAAACCTCTCCTGGCACAGCTTGAGACTGTGTCCTCTTCTTCTGTTGGTGGTTGCCTGGGAGAAGAGACCAACCCCCTCCTGGCTACAACCTCCCTTCAGGTAGTTGTAGACAGCAATAAGGTCTCCCCTGAGCCTCCTCTTCTCCAGGCTAAAGTAGTTGATTAGCAGCCTTGAACATCCAACCAAGAAACAGAGACTGCAACCTACAATGTGAAAAAAAATACTGTGGACAAATAAACTTCCCAAAAAGCAAACTGTCTGCAAATTGCTCACAAAGGCTGATAAAAAGTTAGAATTTGCATGAAGAAAATATTCTACCTGTTGGCAAAACTGGCTTCTTACCCTAGGAACTTGCACAGTAAACACTTTCACGTCCAGCAAAGCAATCCAATTGAATCCCTATACACTTATTAAGTGCTCTCTCTATATTTTCAGGCCAATCAAACCATTTCTTGGCTATGATGAGAGCTTCTGCTTTTAATTTCTAGCGTATCAAATGCTGGCAGGGTTATATTCAGCTCTTACAACATTTTCTACAATGCCACAGGCATACAGAGAGCACAGAGAATGTCTTGAAACAATGCAGTTGAAACTGTTCATAGAATGAGCCATAGAATGGGGCCATTAGAGGGCATTTGCAAAAAACCAAAAAGTTCAAATCACATTGTACCTCATTCAAAACAGTGCAATAACAGCCTCCTCCTTTTCCCTGGAGGCTCTCCAGAGCTAACTTATAAGGATTTTAATGGTCCTTTTCCTTTCCCTTGCAATCTCCTGAGGAGACATGAGCACTTGGAACGGTTATGCTATGCCTCAGCCTGGGAAGGGCAATATTTCATCATGTGTATCACTGAGGAGTGCTTTAAGGAAGCCCTTTGTGGGCAAATCTAAAGGTGTCTTCCCCACTCTCAGTCTGAGATCATGGAGCTGGTTGCTAAAAAGGAGCAAATCAGTTTCCAAATTTTGGCCACACATTTGATTTCTCTTAAAGAGTCCTCTCCAAACAGAGCTTCACTTTTCCTCCCCAGATATGCTACTGTGGATCCTGACAAAAGAAAAATCACGACTGGTTGTCAAAGTATGGTTGCTCTTCTTTACAGGCAGCTACAGGACACAAATCTGCCAAGATCCAGGAAAAGTATAGCAGCTAATTAATCAAGAGAAAAAGAATTGAATTGTTTTCATTCAGATACAATTTCTCTGACTACAGCGAACTCAATTCACTGCAAGTGCTACTTGTACACAAGCTAAGGCATTCCTCCTAGCACTCCTTCAATGCCTCAGACATACACTAGACAAAGTTAGCACACTTCTGGTTCCCTCTTTCATGCAGCAGGGATTGGATGAGAATGTCTTTCAGGAAGGACATCTGATGCTTTCTGGTTTAAGCAAAAAAGGCCCTAACAGCTAAACCATCCTCAAAGCAGACCAGTGAAAGGCTTTGAAAGTTCATCTCAGAGGCTTCAGCCTGGGTCACTGCACTGATCCCCACAGTAAGAATTGAAAGCCAAGGCTTCCACCAGTTATCATAGTATCATAGTATCAGTCAGGGTTGGAAGGGACCACAAGGATCATCCAGTTCCAACCCTTCTGCCATGGACAGGGACCCCTCACAGTAGATCAGGCCAGCCAGAGTCTCATCCAGCCTGGTCTTAAACACCTTCAGGGACAGGGCCTCAACCACCTCCCTGGACAACCCATTCCAGCACTAAAGTGCCCAAATCTCACCCACTTCACTTTTGTCCCTCCCTTGCTTTCCCTCTGCTGGTTGCAGAGAAGCTGGTCCTCTGCCACAGCTGCTCCCCATTCCTGTAGAGCAGTACAGGAGGGTTGGCTACTGTAGCTTGTGGCTGTATTCTACCACAGACCAGCACAAAACAAACTCATTGGACATGCTCTTATTTAAATTAGTATTTGTTGCCTAACTTCTGAAAGCACAATGGAAGTATTCCAGATTTCTGGAAGTGACTTCTTGGAAGGGCTGGGTTTCAGAAATCCCTGATCTCCCTCTCAGAGTACAAGATTTCATGCTGAATATTATCAGAAAATGGCACACAGAAATTCCAGTTGCTTCTCAAAACTTCTCCCAATTGGTAAGCAAAACCCTGCTATAAATCACACTGTTTTAGAAGCATAGTAGTGTCCTGTTTCCCAGCCTTCAACATATAAAGCAGGCAAACAGAACAACGCCACGGGATCCAAACACAGCAGACTGTTTCTTTGGCAAAAATACACAGGCTGACTGATTCCCTTCTCTCGCTTCCCTCCCACATCCAGGGATGAACGTGGCCACGAGGACTTCATTTACTCAGGGAATTAAGCAATCTGAGCTACACAAATGTTTTCACATAAACTATGAAACTTCTGCAAATTCCCCGCTGCCAGGACTCCTATTAGCAGCCAGTCCTTCCCACATACTCCTCCTGCCATGGAACAAATCCTGTAATCCAGGTAAGAGAAGTGCACAAATGGAAAGGCTTCTCCTTTAAACAGAGCACAACACAGCAAAGAGAGGAGCAAGAGAAGCCACTCTGCACCCAGTGCTTATTCCCCGGTTCAATCGGCTTCCCAACTTGTTGCACTAGTCTGTTCCCCTTTCCCACCGGCCAGCACTTCCTACACCCCACCAAAAGGCTAAATCCGTACAGATATCACAATAAACCAGCAACTCACTTGGAAAGACTTGTCAAGTTCTGCCTGCAGTATGATCTGCTGATCATGTCTGCAGCGTGTGAATCAGTCCAAACTGCTGCCAGCTCCAGGGAGCAAATGGACGGATGATCAGGGTGTGGAATGAGATAATAAAAATGCCATTATCCTTTCAGGCATGCGAGACTCACTGCAGGCTCTTTCCATCCCACAGGTTAACCATTTGGTTGGTCCTGGAGCTCTAGTAATGACACTCACTATTTGCCTATTGTCGAGCTCATCATCTATTTTGTATCCTCCCTCCCCTTCCTTCTCCCCTCCTCTACTCTGTGATCATATGATTATTGGGTTTTTTACTGTATTTTCTCTAATAGATCCTCTTTGCTATGTCTGGGCCCACTGTTAACAGAAATTCCTGCAGACTTCTCGGCAGCTCCAGTGGGCTGCCAAATGCTCTCTTCCCATCCAGCTTTCAACAAGAGGCAGCTTCTGTTTAGCAAGCTTGTCTGAGCACTGAGCAGCCCCAGCACTGCACAGAGGTCCCTTCACAGATATTTGCTTGTAGGAACATCCCATTCCTGCCCGTCAAGAGGTGATGAGGGGAGAGGACCCCAATATAAAACAATAGTGCAGGCAGCAGTCCTCCCATTTGATTGTAAATCATTGCTTAAGCGTTTTGCAGGCGCTTGCATCCAGAGCAACTTGTGAAAGGTCAAGCTGGATCGGGCGGTTCAAATGACTGGAAGATGATTGCCAAACAGAAACAAATCTGGGGAGGTGCAAAGTAGTTGCAAGCTCAGCCACAGTGATGGTAAAAACAGCCAACCTAGCAGATTCTCCTCATTGGTCTTCCATCTAATCCAGAGAATGAGGCAGCAAACAGAAATACGAAGTGATTTAAATGGAGGCACCGTCAGTCACCGTGATTTCACCTGCTTGCTTCTCATGCCCCTTACAAGCCCATCTATGCCAGTAAAACAGCTTACTGTGCACTCCTGCAGCCATTCCACTCCAGGCTCTGATCTTGTTAAACCTCATAAACTACAGGAGTGGGTGTGGGTGGATTAAGACTCTGCTAGGAAAGCTTCACTACAAGCTCGCCCTTACGTGGGAAGGATTGTGTGAGTTCAGTAGGTGGCACTCTTAGCTTTGAGTGAAGGCTGAGGCAATCCTCTCCACACCAAAAAAACATTGAAGGATGCTGGATGCCCAAGGAGGCATCAACCTTAACAGGGTTTTGGTTTTGTTTTGTTTTGTTTTGTTTTTCTCAGAACTTGCAAGAAACCACCAGCTGCACTTTGCTTGGGGCACTGATACTCATTTACCTTCTGCTCAAATCCTGCAGTCAATAACTACATCTTTTTTCCCTCCTAAAACCTCTACAGTTTCAAGGAGACAGATTTTTGTGAGAGGTGAAGGATTCCCATGCAAGAATGTAGAAGTTCAGGGTTTGCACTAGCCCAAGAAGCTGCTGTTTCTTCATGTACACCTTCTGCAGACTGTCGGGTCTAATTTACATGTGAAAAACACCATCTTTCAGTATATTAAATACTCTGGCATTATGGTCTAGCTCAAGAAAAGGCAAATACTGCTGATTGTAAAGGAAGAAAAACATAGAGGTGTTAGGTATTAGGTAATAGGTTGGACTTGATGATCTCTGAGGTCTTTTCCAAGATGTTGACTTGCTAGAACATGTCCAGAGAAGGGCAACAAAGCTGGGGAGAGGTTTGGAGCACAGCCCTGTGAGGAAAGGCTGAGGGAGCTGGGGTTGTTTACCCTGGAGAAGAGGAAGCTCAGGGGAGACCTTCTTGCTGTCTACAACTACCTGAAGGGAGGTTGTAGCCAGGTGGGGGTTGGTCTCTTCTCCCAGGCAACCAGCACCAGAACAAGAGGACACAGTCTCAAGCTTTGCCAGGGGAAGTTTAGGCTGGTGGTGAGGAGAATGTTCTTCACAGAGAGAGTTGTTAGCTGTTGGAATGTGCTGCCCAGGGAGGTGGTGGAGTCACCATTACTGAAAGTGTTTAAGAGGCAACTGGATGAGGCACTTGGTGCCATGGTTTAGTTGATTAGATGGTGTTGAGTGCTAGAGTTGGACTTGATGACCGCAAAGGTCTTTTCCAACCTGGTTAATTCTATTCTATTCTATTCTATTCTATTCCATTCCATTCCATTCCATTCCATTCCATTCCATTCCATTCTATTCCAGTGAGAACTTCAAGTGAGATGAGGGTGCAGCAGAGAGGCCACCTCTGTTCCTTTTATTCTGACCTCAAGAGGGTATGTAAGGCAGTGTGGATGCACCAAATCCTTAAGAAAGCTGGTAAGGAGGAAGTCATATTTACCTTTCCTGGAAAGGGCATTTCTGCTACTGGGGAATTACAGAAGCAGAATTCTTGCCTCTGGAAGAGTATTAGTTGAACAGAGATTGTATCAGTGTTCTGCCAATATATACATTTTAGTCAGATGCTTATGAAATTCTAAGCTGGGTTCCAAGGCAGCCCTACAGATTCCTAATATGGTCTCTAGTCACTATTGTGTAACAGAAACATTTTACTTTTTCCCCCAATGGAGCAAGTTATACACTCTTGTCAATCCACCCTGGAATAGTTTGGATATTGCAGTGCCCACAAACAAAACTGTTTCCACACAGAATCAAAGTGAAAACAAACTGACTATCCTCTGGAACAGGGGGGTGGTGGAAGCCTCATCCCTGGAGGTTTTTAAGGCCAGGCTGGCTGTGGCTGCGAGCAACCTGCTCTAGTGTGAGGTGTCCCTGCCCATGGCAGGGGGGGTTGGAACAAGATGATGCTTGAGGTCCCTTCCAACCCTAACAATTCTATGATCCTTTAAAACATCACACTCTAAATCGTCATGGAATAGTTCCACAGTTTTCAAAAGCCTGTCCTCACTGTCATGCACATTCTGGCTGTAGATGGTGAAGCTGACCTATTTTTTGTGTCATCAGGGACCTGTAGTAGACCACTGGACCACTTTTAAATGCCCCCTTTAAACAAGGACAGTCATATGAATCCCAGTATTTCTTTCTTTGATGCTGCTAATAAAGTTTTGAATTATAAAACTCTGGAGGAGAACTTCATTCTGTATGAAACACAATTAACCATAGGGTCAACCTATTTTTTATTTGGTGCAAGACTTCTAGCACCAAATTGCATCTTCCTGCCCACACCTCCTGAGGACAGAGGCCATTTGCCTACTGATTGAGCAATAAGCAACTCTGGCCACACAAGTTTTCCCTCAACATATGCACCACCTTTGCCTGAACATGAAGAACTGCAGACAAACAAGGTGAGCAAATCCCACTTACAGAATATAGAATAGAATAGAATAGAATAGAATAGAATAGAATAGAATAGAATAGAATAGAATAGAATAGACCAGACCAGACCAGGTTGGAAAAGACCTTTGAGATCATTGAGTCCAACCTATCACCCAACACCATCTAATCAACTAAACCATGGCACCAAGTGCCTCATCCAGTCTCTTCCTAAACACCTCCAGTGATGGTGACTCCACCACCTCCTTGGGCAGCCTATCCCAATGGCAAATCTCTCTTTCTTTGAAGAATTTCTTCCTCACATCCAGACTAAACCTCCCCTGGTGCTGCTTCGGTGCCATGGTCTAGTCATGAGGTCTTGGGTGACAGGTTAGGCTTGATCTTTGAGGTGTCTTCCAACCTTGGTGATACTGTGACACTATCAGTCTCTTCACCATCTGTAGTGTTAGTCTAGGGGAGGCACCTCAGTTAACAAGTGCTTGAAATGCTCTGCAGGATGGTGTCCCACACATTAATTTTTAATTTAACAGCATTAATGATGATTTTTTAAATTTTTTTTTTTCCTTCAAGACCTTGGTGGAACTATAATTTGTCACAGTTGCAAGGCTGCAAGATCAGATTCTGGGTGTAGGCAAATCAATCCACCACGTACAGGTAACACGCATACTGCCAAGCGGACCTAGGCTCACCCCCATGAGCAGCACACCGTTGCACTGGTGAGTGCACAGGTGACTTCACCTTTAGCTGTCCTCAGAGCTGTGCCCATCATTAAAGTCACAAAGCTCATTCAGCTGAGGAGCATCAGTGTTTTAACCAGAGCTATGGGATGTTTTGTGATCCAGTCTGCAACACAAAGGGCTGTGCCGAGGCCAGCCCGTGGAGTGCCAGGAATCTGCTCGTTGTTGGGTGCGGACCCAGCAGCTTCAGAAGTTTACTGCAATGCAGAACTGGTTCCTTTGAAGGAGGCTCACACAGCCAAGATTTTGCCATCCTTGCAACCCCTTCAAAAAGAAGTGGGAGGAGGACCTGAGTCAGTTATAGATCCTTGCACTTAGTAATCCCTTTACTATTTTTAAGTCAAATGTTTATTCTTTACCTTATTCAGTAACTTAGCTGAAAGGGATACTCTCAGTACACTGTGGCCCTGAGGTGAAGATCTTGCATATGGAGCAGGAAGAGGCAAATCACCTTTCCCTAGATCCTTTCAAAAGGGCCTCTAAAGGATGAACAAATCATGGGAGCAGGAGATACATGTGTCAGCCTGCTTTCCTCATATGTTCTGATGCTTCAGGGCTTATTACTTGGTTCTAGGACACCAAAGCCCCTAAGGAAGACACTAGGAGGAGTCAAAACTAAGCAAACAAGCACTCACTAAACCAGGACTCTTGAGAAGGGTCATTCATGCCAGTGAACTCAATTCAAATCATAGAATCATAGAATTGTTAGGGTTGGAAGGGACCTCAAGGATCATCCAGTTCCAACCCTCCCTGCCATGGCCAGGGACACCTCACACTACAGCAGGTTGCTCACAGCCACATCCAGCCTGGCCTTAAAAACCTCCAGGCATGAGGCTTCCACCACCTCCCTGGGCAACCTGTGCCAGTGTCTCACCACCCTCATGGGGAAGAACTTCTTCCTAACATCCAATCTGAATCTACCCATTTCTAGTGTTGTTCCATTTCCCCCAGTCCTATCCCTCCCTGAAACCCTAAAAAGTCCCTCCCCAGCTTTCTTGTAGCTTCCTTAAGATACTGGAAGGTCACAATAAGGTCTCGTCAGAGCCTTCTCTTCTCCAGACTGAACAGCCCCAACTCTTTCAGTCTGTCCTTATAGAAGAGCAGCTCCAGCCCTCTGGTCATCCTTGTGGCCCTTCTCTGGACACGTTCCACTACCTCCAGATCCTTCCTGTAACAGGGGCTCATCTATTATAATAATACAGTGTCTTTCCTAGCTTCTCAACATTAAAAGCTGCAAACAGGAGGAGGAAGGAGATCTGAGAGCTTTCCAAGAGGAAATTATTACTGGGAGGTTCCAGCGTCTACTCACACTAACAGTAAGGCTGTCCAGAGGTCATCCAGAAAGCCACTTCATATTTTCTTGTTTTCACTTTGACCACTCCTGCATGCAGGGCAGAGTTTTCAGTGAGCTGATCACTCTGAATGCAGTTTGACAGAGGAACTCACCCCATCCAAACCATGCCTTTCTGTATGCAGCCTGCTCCTTCCTCTATCTGTTTGTCAACAGTGGATTTGCTGTGCTGCTCGCTGCTCTTGCCTTGCTGTTCAAGTACCTTCATGTTTCTGTAACTCTTTGTTCAGTCCATTTCCAAGTTCAGGCAGTTTTAAAACGTGCCAGCAAATAAAGAAATGTCTCTGCTGTGTTTCAGAGGCAGTAAACAGCTCACCCTGCACCACCTCTCCTCTGTGCCACTGGTCTGAAAGGAGCAGGCAAACTCGTAGAGGACTGTGCAAAGCTACTGGCATTTTGCAAGAGCAGCAGAACTCTGTTTTTTTTATGAAAATCCATTCTAATGACATTAACATCTGCTCCTTGTTTGAGGAATATTTTTAACTGTTCCCTCCCTGGGAAAATGAAAGATGCCACAGCCTCTTTCATGTTCTCACAGAGTAGACAAACTTGGCTTTTTTGAAGGTCTGTTCTGAAATGTCCCAATACAGTTCACTGCAGGGAGCTCAGTGTATGCATCTCACAGGGCAAAAAGCAGCTACATTTACTCTCCTATGAAATTTCACTCTAGGACACTGGCATGTGAGCAGGAACTTCATTTCACAGATGAACACCACTTGGCATGTTAAATCATATGCAGTAGGCTAAATCTGGCAGTCCATATGTAACGTTTTAGAGTAAAGCTCTTGAGTACTCATAAAAACAAGACTGTGCACCTCATCATGAAATAACGCTGAACTGTCTCTTGCTGTGTTTTTCTTGTGTAATTTGTTTGTTTGGTTTGGGTTTGGTGGGATTTTTCAGTCAGTTTTAAATATCTCGAGGAACAGAGACTCTGCCATTTCCCAGCGCTAAGTCTTCTGCACTCTTGTAGGGCTAAGAAGTCATCCTATGGCTATGAGCAGGGGCAATGGCTTCAAACTAAAGAAGAGCAGATTTAAATCGGATGTTAGGAACAAGTTCTGCACCATGAGGGTAGTGGAACACTGGAACAGGTTGCCCAGAGAGGTGGTTGGGGCCCCAAAACTAAACAATTGTCTTGCACTCTGCTAATTTCCATCACGCAATAGGCAAAACCACAGTACAAAGAATGTTTCCATTTGAATGTAATCCATCCTTCCTATCTGTTGGAATTTTGGGAATAAAGTCATTCACAGGCAAAATGATGCCTAGCTTCATCCATTCAGTGGATGTCACAGTATCATAGTACATTAGATGTTGGAAGAGACCTCCTGAGACATTCTAGTCAAGCCCCTCTGCCAAAGCAGGATCACCCAGGGTAGTCTGCACAGGAATACATCCAGGTGGGTTTTGAAAACCTCCAGAGAAGGAGACTCCACAACCTCTCTGGGCAGATATTCAAGGTGAGGCTTGACAGGGCTCTGGGCAACCTGATCTAGTTGAGGATGTCCCTGCTTACTGCAGAGGGGATTGGACTGGATGACCTTGGGAGGCCCCTTCCTACCCAGACCATTCTGTGATTCTCTTCTTTCCCTTATTTTTTAATTATAAGCCAGACTTATATCTTCCTGGATGCCTATAAACAGCAGCAGTGTCAAAAATGTTAATGTGTTCAGAGAAAGCAGTGAGTAATCACAGTATCACAGTATCACTAAGCTTGGAAGAGACCTCAAGGATCATCGAGTCCAACCTGTCACCACAGACCTCATGACTAGACCATGGCACCAAGTAGTCACATGTATTAAGATACATACTCAGAGTGGAATATGCAGCTTTGGGGTTGGACACATGCATGTGCAAATCGTGGAGGTACACACAAACAGTTTGCATGCTCACACAGACACATTACCATGTACCTAATGCCTCAACAGGAGATAGAGCTATCTACTCAGACAAGTTCTGCAGGATTAGGAACACAACCCTGTACATCACAGTAACACAGGACATTACAGGTTGGAAGGGACCTCCAGAGATCATTGGGTCCAGCCCCCCTGCCAAAGCAGGATCACCCAGGGTAGTCTGCACAGGAATGCATCCAGGTGGGTTTGGAAAGTCTCCAGAGAAGGAGACTCCACAACCTCTCTGGGCAGCCTGCTCCAGGGCTCTGGCACCCTCACTGTAAAGAAGTTTCTCCTCATGTTGAGCTGAAACCTTCTATGTTTAAACTTGAACCCATTGTTCCTTGTCTTATTACTGTGCACCACTGAAAAGAGATTGCCCACCTCCACTTGACACCCACCCCTCAGATATTGATAGATATTGATCAGATCCCCTTTCAATCTTCTCTTCTCCAGAATAAACAGCCCCAGGGCTCTCAGTCTCTTTTCACAGGAGAGATGCTCAAGACATAGACAAAAAACCTGAAGCCTGAAATAGTAAACATTTGCAATGAGGTACTTCCAGATACTGATGTAGTGTCCACGTAGCACTCAATCTTAGAATCATAGAATTAATAAGGTTGGAAAACAACTCAAAGATCAAGTCCAACCTGTCACCAAATACCTCATGACAACTAGACTATGGCTCCAGGTGCCACGTCCAGTCCCCTCTTGAACACCTCCAGGGATGGGGACTCCACCACCTCCCTGGGCAGCACATCCCAATGGCTAACAACTCTCTCTGTGAAGAACTTTCTCTTCACCTTGAGTCTAAACTTCCCCTGGCACAGCTTGAGACTGTGTCCTCTTGTTCTGGTGCTGGTTGCCTGGGAGAAGAGACCAACCTCTCCTGACTACAACCTCCCTTCAGGTAGTTGTAGACAGCAATAAGGTCTCCCCTGAACCTCCTCTTCTCCAGGCTAAGCAACCCCAGCTCCCTCAGCCTCTCCTCCTAGGGCTTGTGCTCGAGGCCTCTCCCCAGCCTCATTGCCCTTCTCTGGACATGTTCAAGTGTCTCAATGTCCTTCTTAAATTGAGGGGCCCAGAACTGGACACATCTTATCTGATGCCTGCTTTGCTGTGCTCTCAGATAGCACAGGCAGGAGTCTGGTCCTCTACAGAGAATATAATTTAATTTTCTCTGGCTACCCTCAGTTCTTGAGAGTTTAAGGTTATCCTGCTGCTCACACAGAGAATTTACAAACAGCACATGTGGCTGTGGCAGCAAGCAAAACCTTCAAGAGTTAAAATGATATTCCAAGGAGAACTTCCACTGTAGATTGAAACTTGAATAGGAAAAAAACCCATAATTTGCTTGTGTTTGCATTCTCTGTCCTTTACTTACGGAGCAATGCACAATCCAGAACTAAAGAAGGGTGTGATATTTCAAGGGTGTGATAGACTATTTCCACCAAAGAATAGCTTTTGGGTTATGTCATGTTTTCAATGCTGCTAGAGAAACCCTAGGATCCAAACAAGGGTGTCCATATAACAGCCAGGATATAGCTGCTTCCTGGTCATTTGACCAATTAAAATGGAGGAAACCTTACAAGGGAAGCATTCACAAAGGTTGTCTTTACCTTCTCTCCCTGTGCCTGGCATTGTCACTAGTGAGGGACAGACTCTGGTCCCTTCCGGCTCTCAGCAAGAGCTCCTTTCTTCCAGCCATCAGCTACAGCAGAGCAAAGGGCCACCATTTCCCCAGCCACTTTTGCACCTGTTCTTCTGTGCTTTCTGCATTTCAGGGGCACTTGTCAATTCTCACAGCAATAAAAAGGAGACTATTATTTCAGTTGGCAAACTTTAATTTACTGTCTCTCATGTATACCTGAACTATAGCTTGCTTGAAGCAGTAACTGCTGTGAATAAATTTCAGCTTTAGCAATGCAAAGGAGAGCACTGAAAGCCCAGAAACCTGTAATCAGACTTGTAGAACTTCTCCTCACAGCCACATAGTATAATACTTGGAGAGTCCACAAAACAGCTAAATAAGCTGCCAGTGATGAGGATGCAAGTTCTCTCTGCCCCAGCTGCTTCTAGTAACAGTCACGGAATCATAGAATTGTTAGGGTTGGAAGGGACCTCAAGGATCGTCCAGTTCCAACTCCCCTGCTATGAGCAGGGACACCTCACACTACAGCAGGTTGCTCACAGCCACATCCAGCCTGGCCTTAGAAACCTCCGGGGATGAGGCTTCCACCACCTCCCTGGGCAACCTGTGCCAGTGTCTCACCACCCTCATAGGGAAGAACTTCTTCCTGACATCCAACCTGAATCTACCCATTTCTAGTTTTGCTCCATTCCCCCTACTCCTATCACTCCCTGACACACTACAAAGTCCCTCCCCAACTTTCTTGTATCCCCCTTCAGATCCTGGAAGGCCACAATAAGATCTCCTTGGAGCCTTCTCTTCTCCAGACTGAATAGTCCAAACTCCCTCAGTCTGCCCTCACAGCAGAGTAGGTCCAGCCCCCTGATCATCTTTGTGGCCCTTCTCTGGACATGTTCCAGCACCTCCAGATCCTTCCTGTAATAGGGGCTCCAGAACTGGATGCAGTACTCCAGGAGGGGTCTCACCAGAGTGGAGTAGAGCAAGAGAATCACCTCCCTTGACCTGCTGGCCACACTTCGTTTGATGCAGCCCAGGCTCTGGTTGGCTTTCTGGGATCTAAGTGCACACTGGTGGCTCATGTTGAGCTAAATGTCCACATCCAATATCAACAATATAGTCAAAACCAGGTTTTATATGAAATTAACCATGCTATTTTTAATATATTAACAGATGTGCTCCAAATACTGCTATTCACTTCAAACTTAGCCACAAAAGCCAGAAAGAGACATAGTGTGGGAGGTGTAACACAAACAGAGGACAGAGATATCTCTAGGCAAAACTGGCCATGCCTTGATTTTACTGCTGAGCTGGCATGAGTGGAAGCCTAAGCCAAAACTCCTTACCAGACAACCCAGTAAACAACAGTAAGCTCAGGAAGTCTGAAGTGTGAGATCTATTCACCCTTGTGTGCCACCACACGTATAGAGAACAAATTTTATGAGGAGCTACTGAGCTTGAAAAAGAGGAGGCTGAGGGGAGACCTCATTGCTGCCTACAGATACCTGAAAGGACATTGAAGAGAGGTTGGTGCTGGTCTCTTCTCACTGGTAAATAGTGATAGAACCAGAGAGAATGGCCTCAAGCTGAAACTGGGTAGGTTTAGATTGGACATTAAGATTTTTTTTCCCAGCAAGGGTGCTCAGGCATTGGAATGTTCTGCCCAGGGAGGTGGTAGAGTCACCAACCCTGGATGTGTTTAAAGGTGGTTTGGATGTGGTGCTTGGGGATATGGTTTAGGTGTGAACCTTGCAGAGTAGGGTTCTGGGTTGGACTTGGTGATCCTGAGGGTCTTTTCCAACCTGAATGTTTCTCTGTGATTCAGTGAACAATGAGAGTATCCATTCTCTTACTTCAGTCTAAAGGCATGGTCTGAGTCCAGGTTTCAAGTCTTGACCCTTCCTGCTGGAAGAGTTTATACAGCCATGTGCACAGGCACACACACAGCTCTGGAAAAAGAGCAGCACTTCCTGCTGGGCCAATTTATGAAGGTGTTCCTACACCAAAAGCTCCTCTCTTATGGTACTCTAAATTTTACTGGTGAACCACATCCAAGCCCTGGTCAAGATCTCAACATCACAAACAAACCAATAAACCTAGCTAGCAAAAGTCATCCAAATTTCACCACAGGCAGAGACTGTTCAACAGTTTACACCACTTGAACAGCTTGGAGTCATTCAAAATGCAAGCTTTGGTTAGAAATACTCAGCTTGGGCCTTTCTTGTCCTTGCACTTTGCTTAAACATTTGAAATTTAAGCCTTGGACCAGGACTGTGCTTTCTGCATGTTAATGATCAGACGCTGGGGGTGTTCAGGGCGAGGCTTGACAGGATGCTTGGTTGTATGGTTTAGTTGATTGGGTGGTGTCGGATGATAGGTTGGACACGATGATCTCGAAGGTCTCTTCCAACCTGGTAAATTCTATTCTATTCTATTCTATTCTATTCTATTCTATATCCCTCTCTGATGCAATTGGCACAGAAGGCTGATGGCATCTTGGCTTGGATCAGGAACAGTGTGGACAGCAGCACTAGGAATGGAATTCTGCCCCTGTGCTTGGCACTGGTGAGGTTTCATCTCGACCACTGTGTGCAGCTCTGGGACCCTCACTGCAAGAATGATCTTTAGGTGCTGGAGCAGGTCCAGAGGAGAACAACCAGACTGGGGAAGGGACTGGAGGGAAAGTCTGATGAGGAGAGGCTGAGGGAGCTGGGGGTGTTTAGTCTTGGAGAAGTGGAGACTCAGAGGGGACCTTATCACATTCTACAACTACCTGAAGGGAAGCTGTAGGAAGGTGGGCGTCAGGTTCTACTCCCAGGCACCTTGTGGCAAGATGAGAGAGCATGGCCTGAATCTGTGTCAGGGCAGGTTTAGGTTAGATATTAGGAAGCACTTCCTCACAGAAAGGGGAATCAGACACTGGAATGGACCGCCCAGGGAGGTGGTGGAGTCACCGTCCCTGGAGGTGTTTAAGGGAGGTTTGGATATGGCACCTAGTGATGTGGTCTGGTTGATGTGGTGGTGTTAGGTCACAGAATAGATTAGAATAGAATAGAATAGAATAGAATAGAATAGAATTAACCAAGTTGGAAAAGACCTTTGAGATCATTGAGTCCAACCTATCACCCAAGACTATCTAATCAACTAAACCATGGCACTAAATGCCATGCCTCATCCAGTCTCTTCCCAAACAACTCCAGTAATGGTGACTTCACCACCTCCCTGGGCACAGGCTGCACATGGTGACCTCAGAGGTGTATTCCAGCCTCAATAATGTTGTGATTCTGTGATTCTGACTGGATAACTCATATTTAGTATCTGGGGTAATGGCCCTTAGGTATTTTGGAAGAGGCTTGGTTTCCCTTGCTGCAGAGGGACCACTGACTAACCAGATGCTCCCAGGACATTTTGGAGAGCAAACAGTGTCAGTTTATTTAATGATTTTCAAAGTGAAACTAAAATCTTGTCCAAATCATGCCTCTTCTATTTAATTAAAATGCACCACACATACTGCACTGCTCTGTTGATCATTAACCAAGTTAATTCAAGACAGAGGATGAGCTTTTCTTGCTTTCTTTCAAAGGCCTCTACCCTGTGGAAAGCTTCAAAAATTATCCTCCCCCCCCCCCCCCCCCCCAAAAAAAAAGAGAGTGGTACAGGATGATTTTTGTTAGAATGGTCAGCACATTGGTATGTTTTCTTTCCCTCCTCTTCTGCATTTCTGATGCCTATAGGAATGCATGTTAAAAGAGAGAGGGGTTTTAATTTTTTCTTGCTTGGCAAAATACCTTTCCCAAATCTTCTAAATATTGCCTGGCGCTTGCGTCAATGTGACAGCCACTGGGGCTGACAGGAATCAGACTGCAAACAAACCCCCCACAAAAATGCTTTGGAAATGAGGGGCTAGTTACACATCCAGCTTCATTCTATCCACTTTAGCAAGCTGGCAAGGAGTGGATCTGAACTCTCTCCATTACCCCTTCACTTTTAGCCTGGAGAAGAGAAGGCTCAGGGCGAGACCTTATTGCTCTCTACAACTACCTGAAGGGAGGCTGTAGCCAGGTGGGGGTTGGTCTCTTCTCCCAGGCAACCACCAACAGAACAAGAGGACACAGTCTCAAGCTGTGCCTGGGGAGGTTTAGGCTGGATGTTAGGAAGAAGTTCTTCCTAGAAAGAGAGATTGGCCATTGGAATGTGCTGCCCAGGGAGGTGGTGGAGTCACCATCACTGGAGGTGTTTAAGAGACTGGATAGGGCACTTGGTGCCATGGTTTAGTTGATTAGGTGGTGCTGGGTGCTGGGTTGGACTTGGTGATCTCAAAGGTCTTTTCCAACCTGGTTAATTCTATTCTATTCTATTCTATTCTATTCTATTCTATTCTATTCTATTCTATTCTAGCTCACAACAGAGGTTTCTTTAGTACACTAATCTCTATCCTAACTTCTAGACTCACTCACAACTCCCATTGTTTGATAAATCCCCTCAGCACTTCTGCCCCACTTTGTTTTCACTTTCCAAGATGATCTAGCAACCCATTAAACTTGTTCTCCCCACACAGTAAGCCAGCTTCTTCCAGAGAGGAGTGAAATAGGAAGTCAAACAGTTAGACATGTAATGCTTTGTGTGCTATTTAAGAAACAGGATACATAGAGCATCTATTTTTCTACCAGTTCTCTATTTTTAAAGGAGAAGGAGAAGGAGAAGGAGAGGGAGAAGGAGGGGGAGAAGGAGGAGAAGGAGGAGAAGGAGGAGAAGGAGAAGAAGGAGGAGGAGAAGGAGGAGGAGGAGGAGGAGAAGGAGGAGGAGAAGGAGAAGGAGAAGGAGAAGGAGAAGGAGAAGGAGAAGGAGAAGGAGAAGGAGAAGGAGAAGGAGAAGGAGAAGGAGAAGGAGAAGGAGAAGGAGAAGGAGAAGGAGAAGGAGAAGGAGAAGGAGAAGGAGAAGGAGAAGGAGAAGGAGAAGGAGAAGGAGAAGGAGAAGGAGAAGAAGGAGAAGGAGAAGGAGAAGGAGAAGGAGAAGGAGAAGAAGGAGAAGGAGAAGGAGAAGGAGAAGGAGAAGGAGAAAACAAAAGAAAAAAACAAACAAACCAATCAAACCCCAAAACAGACAGAGAAGGTTCTTATGGAATTCTAAACACAAGTTCTTCCAGTCTCATCAGTACAGTTGTTATCTAATGGGATTTCCCTCTTGAAAGCAACAAAGGGTCAAGGCTGAACACTTCCACGAGGCCTGTTCTATCAGATCAGAACAGCAGTCCATCAAGGCTGGGTTCTTGCCTCCAGCCATGGCACATGCCTAATGTTTTAGAGGAAAGCAAAGGGAAAAGAAAAAAAAAAAAGGCACCTGGGCCACTGAGCAAAGCTCTCCCTGTAGAGCAAAATTCCTCTCTGCTCCCTGCAGGCAGGCAGCTGGGGCTCTGCCACATACAGGCATTGCTGCCTGCACTGCAGAGCCTTTAACAACAAATTAATAATAATAACTATTATTATTTTTAAATACTATTATTTATTATTATTAATATTATTATTATTGCAGGGTTAACACACATTAAGGGTATCAAGAAGTCAAAATGAAAGCGTCACAAATGTTCAATATTCACATCACAGCATGTGCATCAGGGCATAATCATCTGGGGACTTTAATTGCTCCAGTGTAATAAGAGACCCAACTATAGTTTTCCTTTGTTCTTTCTTTGCATCCCCAAGTTTTAATACCTATTTCTGCACCAAAGTACCTGAAGCCTTCTGTTTAGTAACGTAGTAATATTGTCATTCAGTCACAGTGGCATGACAACAACTCTTTAAGGCACTACTCCCTAGCTTCTGCTATAAAATGGGTCTTGGATTGCCCCTTACTCATCCTGTCTACACTGCACAGCCCCAAACCCACATTAAGGTACTTGGGCTGTCTGCAAAAGGACAGTCCACTGTGCTCCAGGCTCCAAACCTCACCCACTCTTCCCAGATGCATCAAGAAAAGTGCGGCCAGCAGGTCTAGGGAGGTTCTTCTCCCCCTCTGCTCCGCCCTGCTGAGACCACACCTGCAATACTGTGTCCAGTTTGGGGCTCCCCAGTTCAAGAGAGACAGAGACCTGCTGGAGAGAGTCCAACAGAGAACCACAAGGATGCTTAGGGGACTTGAGCACCTCCCCTGAGAAGACAGACTGAGAGCCCTGGGGCTGTTTAGTCTGGAGAAGGCTAAGAGGGGATCTGATCAATGTCTATCAATATCTGAGGGGTGGCTGCCAAGTGAGGGGGGCCAAGCTCTTCTCAGGGGTGCACAGCAAAAAGACAAGGACCAATGGATACACACTTGAACACAGAAGGTTTGACCTCAACATGAGGAGAAACTTCTTTACAGTGAGGGTGACAGAGCCCTGGAGCAGGCTGCCCAGAGAGGTTGTGGAGTCTCCTTCTCTGGAGACTTTCCAAACCTGCACAGGATGCTTTCCTGTGCAGACTACCCTGGCGATCCTGATTCTGGCTGGGGAGCTGGACAGGATGATCTCTTGAGGTCCCTTCCAACCTCTAACGTGCTGTGATACTGTGGTACTGTGAAGTGCAAGTACCCAGCTCAGCACCTCCTGACTACAACCCATCATGGCCAGCAGTAGGCACCAGGGACTTGGACCACAGGCCTACACATCTGAAGCGTCTGAACTGTTAACCAGGCAGGTAACAGCACGTGAAGAAAGCCTCTGAGCTCTCATTTTCTGAGTATACTCAAGCCCCTAGGAGCTACAGATAGCCTTGGATCTCCTCTGTCAGCCAGAGAAGAAAACAGCTATGGGAAGAAAGAAGTGGAGCAGCTGCAACCTCTTACACTGTACAGGGGTTGTTTTGGTATTTTTCTAGGCCTGTTTTGGGCTTCATTTTTAAACATCTCATATATTAGTTAACCTTGAAGAAATGCATTTGGAAACAAACATCTGTGCAATGCTTGCTGCTGGAAGACAGAGTCTGCTTCAACATTTTGCCATTGTTTGTGGACTTAGGAAAGCATCCCCCAGCAGCCCAGCAGCCAGGAGCTGAAGAACCTTCATCAGTGTCCACCCCCTTTCCTACTTCTCATAGAATCAGTGAGTTGTTTTGGTCAGAATAGACCTTTAAAATCATCAGGTCCCCTTGTTAACCACCAAGAAATGCAGCACTGTATTCTCTGCAGCCTGCTACTAATCAGGTCTCCCTATTTCCATTCAATTCCTCATATTAAAATGGGAAAACTGTCAATAAGAAGCTTAAGAGATGTGCAATCTTCCACCAAAAATAACTGACAGACAGGCCTTCAAGGAGATTTAAGTAAGGCAGCTATCAAAACTGTGGCCAAGAAGTCCAATGGCATCCTGGCATGCATCAAGAATAGTGTGGCCAGCAGGAGCAGAGAAGTCATTGTGCCCCTGTACTCTGCACAGGTTGGGCCACACCTTGAGTCTTGTGTTCAGTTCTGGGCCACTCAGTTTAAGAAGGACATCGAGGCACTTGAAGGTGTCCAGAGAAGAGCAATGAGGCTGGGGAGAGGCCTCAAGCACAAACCCTAGGAGGAGAGGCTGAGGGAGCTGGGGTTGTTTAGCCTGGAGGAGAGGAGGCTCAAGGGAGACCTTATTGCCCTCTACAACTACCTGAAGGGAGGTTGTAGCCAGGTGGGGCTTGGTCTCTTCTCCCAGGCAAGCATCACCAGAACAAGAGGACACAGTCTCAAGCTGTGTCAGGGAAAGTTTAGGCTGGAGGTGAGGAGAAAGTTCTTCCCAGAGAGAGTCATTCGCCATTGGAATGTGCTGCCCAGGGAGGTGGTGGAGTCACCATCCCTTGAGGTGTTCAAGAGAGGATTGGACGTGGTCTGTGGTGACAGGTTGGACTTGATGATCTTTGAGGTCTCTTCCAACCTTGGTGATTCTGTGATTCTCATCCTCTGCTCCACACTGGTGAGATCCCACCTGGAGTACTGTGTCCAGTTCTGGAGCCCCTAGCAGAAGAAGTATCCTGAGGTGCTGGAAGGTGTCCAGAGAAGGGCCGCAAGGATGATCAGAGGGCTGGAGCTCCTCTCCCACAGACTGAGAGAGTTGGGGCTGTTCAGTCTGCAGAAGAGAAGGCTCTGAGGACATCTTATTGTGGCCTTCCAATATCTTAAGGGGATCTACAAGAAAGCTGGGGAGGGACTTTTGAGGGTGTCAGGGAGTGATAGGACTGGGGGGGAATGGAACAAAACTAGACATGGGTAGATTCAGATTGGATGTTAGGAAGAAGTTCTTCCCCATGAGGGTGGTGAGAGACTGGCACAGGTTGCCCAGGGAGGTGGTGGAAGCCTCATCCCTGGTGGTTTTTAGGGCCAGGCTGGATGTGGCTGTGAGCAACCTGCTGTAATGTGAGGTGTCCCTGCCCACGGCAGGGGGCTTGGAACTGGCTGATCCTTGAGGTCCTTTCCAGCCCTGACCCTATGATTCTATTCTATGATTCTAAAACAGTTAGTAGCAGTGCAAGTTGCATAGGAAAATGTTGACCACTAGCTATAGAGCCCTGAGAGAAGTCTTCAGAGCACCACATTTTATGAATAAATTTCATGGGATGGGAAGGATTCCAGGAACTACTCCTCCACAGGCTCTTATGGGATTTAGAGGTTCTGGAGAGATTAATGCATGTGAAGTATTACAACCTTCCTCCTAAAACAATTCATTACAACAGGAAGCTATCCTTCAAATCTAATACATTTGGAGGGTGGACATTTTCTTTCACTCCAAAGCACAAGCAACTGGAGACAAACCTATTCTGAGAGCAGCATTTTTAACACTTAGAGCTTCTGACCAACATTTCAAGGATTTTTATGGCAGTTCCCAGCAACACCTCACTAAGGTGGCCAGTGGATATTTTAATTCATTAAATTACTAAATTCATGTTTCTAAATTACTAAAATCATGTTTCAGATAAAGATTGCAGACAAGTGTGAAAGAGAAATCTGCTCAGAAACTTGGCAGAGTTTCAACCACTTCTAATACTTGAGAACAATTGTTGGATGAGTTGTTTTTTTTTCCTTTCTGAAAAGGTGAGAAGAGAAGAGAAGAGAAGAGAAGAGAAGAGAAGAGAAGAGAAGAGAAGAGAAGAGAAGAGAAGAGAAGAGAAGAGAAGAGAAGAGAAGAGAAGAGAAGAGAAGAGAAGAGAAGAGAAGAGAAGAGAAGAGAAGAGAAGAGAAGAGAAGAGAAGAGAAGAGAAGAGAAGAGAAGAGAAGAGAAGAGAAGAGAAGAGAAGAGAAGAGACCTTCGAGATCATCATGTCTAACCCATCATCCAACACCATCTTATCAACTAAACCATGGCACCAAGCACCCCATCAAGTCTCCTAAACACCTCCAGTGATGGTGACTCCACTGCCTCCCTGGGCAGCACATCCCAATGGCAAATCACTCTCTCTGTGAAGAATTTCTTCCTAACATCCAGCCTAAACCTCCCCTGGTGCAGCTTGAGACTGTGTCCTCTTGTTCTGGTGATGCTTGCCTGGGAGAAGAGACCAACCCCCACTTGGCTACAACCTCCCTTCAGGTAGTTGTAGACAGCAAGAAGGTCTCCCTTGAGCCTCCTCTTCTCCAGGCTAAGCAACCCCAGCTCCCTCAGCCTCTCCTCATAGGGCTTGTGCTCAAGGCCTCTTCTCAGCCTTGTTGCCCTTCTCTGGACACATTCAAGTATCTCAAAGTCCTTCTTAAATTGAGGGGCCCAGAACTGGACACAATACTCAAGGTGTGGCTTAACCAGTGCAGTGTACAGGGGCACAATGACTTCCCTGCTCCCGCTGGCCACACTACTCCTGATCCAGGCCAGGATGCCATTGGCCTTCTTGGCCACCTGGGCACACTGATGGCTCATGTTCAGCTGCTGTCAACCTGTGTCCCCAGGACCCTTTCTGCCTGGCTGCTCTCCAGTCACTACAACCCCCCACCCCCACCCCCCCAAATCAGATTAGAGACACTTTTGGAAGCATTATATCCTTTTAAAATATTTTTTTTTCCCTGTAAAATTTTCCCAGAGGAAAAAAAAATCTCCTCTGTGCCAGGGGGTGAGCTGCAACATTCCAGGGAACACAACATTCTGTGGAGAAGATCAAGGAAATGCATTCAACTGGGAAGAGAAGTCTGATCCTTAACCGTGGCCTGGCCACTCCTGATGCACACGACAGGACTTCTGAGATGAAATGTGGTCCTGAGAGGAGTGTTGTACATTTTTTGCTTTGAGAAACTCTACATGTAATTGAAATGAAAGATAAGGAAAATGTTCCTTTGATGAGCAGGGTCTGGCTCTAGGCATTTTTTTATCAAGATGACCATGTTCAGAACCCACCCACCAACATACCAGAAACCACAGTTGGCAACAGCTACTTGCAAAGGCATTTCCTGCATTCTGACTTCCTAGCTGAGGGCCAGATGCTTCAGGAATCTTCCTTAAAAGCACAGTTAAAGGAGTGGGCGTTCAGAGCCTTGATTGATCTTGCATAGCCTGTGTGTAACCCAGGTGGCATCCCAACCAATGTGCTTGGTGCCAGACAGGCAGTGGTCTCTTCCTTTATTTTCAGGAGTTCCCTGCCCCAGTGAAGAGAGTGCTGAAGGGCTACCTTTTTCTACCCCATCACCTTATAAGCTACAGTTTACAACCTAAGCCTGCTAAATTGAGCAGCAATTATTGTGTGGCAAAGCATCACAATGAAAGGAAGAGCAAACACTAGTTTAAACAAGTAAACAGCAGCTGAAGGGCCTAGAGAGAGCGTTGTGGTTTGGTTTAACCTGCGGCATGCCCGACCTACACCACTTCCAAGAAGTTACTTCCAGCTTTCTTTCCCATTTAATACATAACAGGATAATTACTTACATGAACTTCTCCCTTAATGCACTTAGAAGTGAAATACTGTTCCAAGAGACAGAGATAGATCCTTATGAGATGGTTTTCTACCCAAAAATTTCTACAGGCAAAAATTCTGAACATTATGAAAAGTATTCAGTCCCTGCCCAACCAATGACCAAGCACAAGTTAGTGATTTTGAGCCTGCTCATAGCCAATAAAGAAATGTTCCTCTCAAGCTGTGCCAGGGGAGGTTTAGACTCGAGGTGAGGAAAAAGTTCTTCACTGAGTGAGTCGTTCGTCATTGGAATGGGCTGCCCAGGGAGGTGGTGGAGTCACCATCCCTGGAGGTGTTCAAGGGGAGATTGGATGTGGCACTTGGTGCCATGGTCTAGTTGTGAGGTCTGTTGGGACAGGTTGGACTTGATGATCCTTGGGGTCTCTTCCAACCTTGGTTATACTGTGATACTGTGATACTGTGATCACAGGGACAGGGAGCTACTAGAGAGACTCCAGTGCAGAGCCACAAAGATGATTAAAGGAGTGGAACATCTTCCTTACAAGGAAAGCCAAAAGGAGCTGGGGGTCTGTAGCTTGGAGAAGAGAAGGCTAAGAGGTGACCTTATTCATGTTTGTAAAGATGTGCAGGGAGAGTGCCAAGAGGCTGGAACCAGGTTCTGATGGATGATGCCCAAGGGGCAGTGGTGGAAGTTGAGGCATAGGAAGTTCCATGGAAACACGAGGGTGACAGGACACTGGAACAGGCTGCCCAGGGGGTTGTGGAGTCTCCCTCTGTGGAGATCACAGAATCACCAAGGTTGGAAGAGACCTCAAAAATCATCAAGTCCAACCTGTCACCACAGACCTCATGACTACTAGACCACGGCACCAAGTGCCACATCCAATCCCCTCTTGAACACCTCCAGGGATGGTGACTCCACCACCTCCCTGGGCAGCACATTCCAATGGCTAACAACTCTCTCAGAGAAGAACTTTCTCCTCCCCTCCAGCCTAAACTTCCCCTGATGCAGCTATCCTGGATGTGTTTCCCTGTGGCAGGGGGGGTTGGACTGAATGATCTTTTGAGGTCCCTTCAAGCCCCTGATATTCTTCTGTGATCCAGAGTTGAAACACACAAAGCTCAAATACAATTTGCCCATGCAATTGTGGAACAGAGCAGAAACGGTTGATGGTGTGGCTGGCAAAAGCTACAAGAAGCTCTTTTCCTGTACATGTGCATGATCCATGCTTATCATGGTAGCCTCTGAGCACATAATCTCTATTTTGTGTGTTAGCCTAGCATGGGTCATTGGACATGCCTGCACACATATGCCTTATACCAACCTTGGCTCCAGCCCTACTATAGCATGAAAAAAGAACCAGGAAGCAAGAGTGAATCAAAGATTCTTTGAGCACTGACATAGGCTGGGCAGGGACTGGCCTGAGAGCAGCCCTGAAGAAAAGGACTTGGGGGTGCTGGTGGATGAGAAGCTCAACAAGAGCCAGCAGTGTGCACCTGCAGCCCAGAAAGCCAATCACATCCTGGACTGCATCAAGAGAAGTTTGGCCAGTAGGTCAGGGGAGATGATTCTCCCCCTCTACACTGCTCTGGTGAGACCCCACCTGGAGTACTGCCTCCAGTTCTGGAGCCTCTATTACAGGAAGGATCTGGAGGTGCTGGAAGGTGTCCAGAGAGATAGGCCACAAGGATGAGCAGAGGGCTGGAGCTGCTCTGCTATGAGGACAGACTGAGAGAGTTGGGGTTGTTCTGTCTGGTCTCCAAGAAGACCTTCTTGTGGCCTTCCAGTATCTGAAGTGGGCTACAAGAAAGCTGGGGAGGGACTTTTGAGGGTGTCAGGGAGTGATAGGACTGGGGGGAATGGAACAAAACTAGACATGGGTAGATTCAGATTGGATGTTAGGAAGAAGTTCTTCCCCATGAGGGTGGTGAGAGACTGGAACAGGTTGCCCAGGGAGGTGGTGGAAGCCTCATGCCTGGAGGTTTTTAAGGCGAGGCTGGATGTGGCTGTGAGCAACCTGCTGTAGTGTGAGGTGTCCCTGGCCATGGCAGGGGGCTTGGAACTGGCTGATCCTTGAGGTCTCTTCCAACCCTAACAGTTCTATGATTCTATGATTCTAAGTACATTTGGATTCAGACTCTCCAACATGCCCTTCAAAGCCATTATTTTAAAAACTGTTTGTGCAGCAGAGGCATTTCTCCTACACACCAAAATTTGTGAAGAATAGGAAAAGGAAATTAGTGCTTATTTCAAAATTAACTACTGTTGGCACAAGCTTGAGCCTGTTACCATGATGCTCCACTATGCCTTTGCCTTTGTCCATATTTACAAGACCTTACATGTGGTGAAGTTAAGCTGCCCACAGATTTTGAAGGCAGAGTAAACCCAACCATTTTTACTAGTTTTACAATAATTCCTAAGTTCTCCTAAAACTACACAGAGCGTTATAAACAACTAGAGAGTGCATAAGAAAGCCAGGCTGGATCTTCAAAATCTATCCCAGGACTTTAAGATGTTTGCAATGCTTCACCAAAGTGCTAGGACAGCGCAGCCAGGCCTCACACACAGTCACAGAAATAACCAGGTTGGGAAAGACCCTTTGAATCATCGAGTCCAACCTATCACCCAACACCATCTAATCAACTAAACCATGGCACCAAGCACCCCATCCAGTCTCCTCCTAAACACCTCCAGTGATGGTGACTCCACCACCTCCCTGGGCAGCACATTCCAATGGGCAATCTCACTTTCTGCGAAGAATTTCTTCCTAACATCCAACCTAAACCTCCCCAGGTACAGCTTGAGACTGTGTCCTCTTGTTCTGTTAGTGATTGCTTGTGAGAAGAGACCAACCCCCACCTGGCTACAACCTCCCTTCAAGTAATGAGCAATAAGGTCTCCCTTGAACCTTCTCTTCTCCAGGCTAAGCAACCCTAGCTCCCTCAGCCTCTCCTCACAGGGCTGTGCTCCAGACCTCTCCCCACCCTCATTGACCTCCTCTGGACACATTCCAGCATCTCAATTTTCCATTCCCCCTATTCCTATCACTCCCTGACACCCTCAAAAGTCCCTCCCCAGCTTTCCTGTAGGCCTCTTCAGATATTGCAAGACCACAATTAGGTCTCTTTGGAGCCTTCTCTTCTCCAGACTGAACAACCCCACGTCTCTCAGTCTGTCCCCATAGCAGAGCAGCTCCAGCCCTCTGCTCATCCTCATGGCCCTTCTCTGGACACATTCCAGCACCTCCAGATCCTTTCTGTAACAGAGGCTCCAGACCTGGACACAGTACTCCAGGTGGGATCTCACCAGAGCAGAGTAGATGGGGAGAATCACCAGTGCCTACTGCTGGCTCATGTTGAGCTTCTCATCCACCAGAACCCCCAAGCCCTTTTCTTCAGGGCTGCTCTCAAGCCAGTCCCCGCCAGCCCATATCATTGCAGAACATCTCTGAGAAGCCCCTGTACTCCTGTAGATATGCTAATTTCTTATTTCATGTCTCTTTGGCTCCAAAGCCCATAAGGCTATGTGTAGAAAGGCAGTATCAAATAAATTCTGCAGTCAGATCATTGTCTCTCGTGCTCTGAGAGGACAGCCCAAATGCCTTGCACTTCTACCTCACAACTAAAAAATGTAAGATATGAAGCAGCTCAATGCCAGGGGCTAAAAATGGCATCAGCTTCCATGGATCAAGGCTCATGAATTATGTGGGCACTAACAAAATTCTGCAAAAAAATCCTGCTGGGGCATTTTCCTTTCTATAAGCAGAGCCCTCCTAAGTGAGGCAGATTCTGTTACGATTCCTGGTACCTGGACTATTATGTAAGTGCAGTCTGGGGGAGAGATCTTATTGTTGAGAAAAAAAAAATAGTTCATGTATTAAAAAAATAAAATAAAATAAAAACAACCACCAAAAAAAAAAAAAACCACCAAAAATTAGACTGCTAATGATCATCACAGAAGGAGGAAATTTGAGCCAGTCACATTCTGGACAACAGAGAAAGGAGAAAAATACTGAGCTTGCGTAAAGCCCTGCTTTCATCAGGTAAGAAAGGCAAAGCAACTGCAAAAGGAATCATTTGGCACAATTCCATACTGAGAATGTGAGAACCATGGTGACCTCCAGCCAGGTTTTAGTGGACACATGACACCTGGCAGCCTTGCAAGCTAACTCAGCAAAGCTGACTCTCAGTTAAGGATACGGAACATGAAGGAAACTTCCATTCATGATGCACCCTGCCATTTTTGGCATGGGGGTTGAGACAACAGTGGGGCTGCAATTCATCACTTTTCATCTTGCTGCCCTCTATTGGTTTCTGGCCTAACTGTTGAAACATCATGGCCAGTACTGGCTCTGGGTAAGATCAGAAATTATGTCCTGCATTCATCTGGTTGCTGCTGTTCATCTTGGGTTTTGCATATGGAGAGGAGAGGAGAGGAGAGGAGAGGAGAGGAGAGGAGAGGAGAGGAGAGGAGAGGAGAGGAGAGGAGAGGAGAGGAGAGGAGAGGAGAGGAGAGGAGAGGAGAGGAGAGGAGAGGAGAGGAGAGGAGAGGAGAGGAGAGGAGAGGAGAGGAGAGGAGAGGAGAGGAGAGGAGAGGAGAGGAGAGGAGAGGAGAGGAGAGGAGAGGAGAGGAGAGGAGAGGAGAGGAGAGGAGAGGAGAGGAGAGGAGAGGAGAGGAGAGGAGAGGAGAGGAGAGGAGAGGAGAGGAGAGGAGAGGAGAGGAGAGGAGAGGAGAGGAGAGGAGAGGAGAGGAGAGGAGAGGAGAGGAGAGGAGAGGAGAGGAGAGGAGAGGAGAGGAGAGGAGAGGAGAGGAGAGGAGAGGAGAGGAGAGGAGAGGAGAGGAGAGGAGAGGAGAGGAGAGGAGAGGAGAGGAGAGGAGAGGAGAGGAGAGGAGAGGAGAGGAGAGGAGAGGAGAGGAGAGGAGAGGAGAGGAGAGGAGAGGAGAGGAGAGGAGAGGAGAGGAGAGGAGAGGAGAGGAGAGGAGAGGAGAGGAGAGGAGAGGAGAGGAGAGGAGAGGAGAGGAGAGGAGAGGAGAGGAGAGGAGAGGAGAGGAGAGGAGAGGAGAGGAGAGGAGAGGAGAGGAGAGGAGAGGAGAGGAGAGGAGAGGAGAGGAGAGGAGAGGAGAGGAGAGGAGAGGAGAGGAGAGGAGAGGAGAGGAGAGGAGAGGAGAGGAGAGGAGAGGAGAGGAGAGGAGAGGAGAGGAGAGGAGAGGAGAGGAGAGGAGAGGAGAGGAGAGGAGAGGAGAGGAGAGGAGAGGAGAGGAGAGGAGAGGAGAGGAGAGGAGAGGAGAGGAGAGGAGAGGAGAGGAGAGGAGAGGAGAGGAGAGGAGAGGAGAGGAGAGGAGAGGAGAGGAGAGGAGAGGAGAGGAGAGGAGAGGAGAGGAGAGGAGAGGAGAGGAGAGGAGAGGAGAGGAGAGGAGAGGAGAGGAGAGGAGAGGAGAGGAGAGGAGAGGAGAGGAGAGGAGAGGAGAGGAGAGGAGAGGAGAGGAGAGGAGAGGAGAGGAGAGGAGAGGAGAGGAGAGGAGAGGAGAGGAGAGGAGAGGAGAGGAGAGGAGAGGAGAGGAGAGGAGAGGAGAGGAGAGGAGAGGAGAGGAGAGGAGAGGAGAGGAGAGGAGAGGAGAGGAGAGGAGAGGAGAGGAGAGGAGAGGAGAGGAGAGGAGAGGAGAGGAGAGGAGAGGAGAGGAGAGGAGAGGAGAGGAGAGGAGAGGAGAGGAGAGGAGAGGAGAGGAGAGGAGAGGAGAGGAGAGGAGAGGAGAGGAGAGGAGAGGAGAGGAGAGGAGAGGAGAGGAGAGGAGAGGAGAGGAGAGGAGAGGAGAGGAGAGGAGAGGAGAGGAGAGGAGAGGAGAGGAGAGGAGAGGAGAGGAGAGGAGAGGAGAGGAGAGGAGAGGAGAGGAGAGGAGAGGAGAGGAGAGGAGAGGAGAGGAGAGGAGAGGAGAGGAGAGGAGAGGAGAGGAGAGGAGAGGAGAGGAGAGGAGAGGAGAGGAGAGGAGAGGAGAGGAGAGGAGAGGAGAGGAGAGGAGAGGAGAGGAGAGGAGAGGAGAGGAGAGGAGAGGAGAGGAGAGGAGAGGAGAGGAGAGGAGAGGAGAGGAGAGGAGAGGAGAGGAGAGGAGAGGAGAGGAGAGGAGAGGAGAGGAGAGGAGAGGAGAGGAGAGGAGAGGAGAGGAGAGGAGAGGAGAGGAGAGGAGAGGAGAGGAGAGGAGAGGAGAGGAGAGGAGAGGAGAGGAGAGGAGAGGAGAGGAGAGGAGAGGAGAGGAGAGGAGAGGAGAGGAGAGGAGAGGAGAGGAGAGGAGAGGAGAGGAGAGGAGAGGAGAGGAGAGGAGAGGAGAGGAGAGGAGAGGAGAGGAGAGGAGAGGAGAGGAGAGGAGAGGAGAGGAGAGGAGAGGAGAGGAGAGGAGAGGAGAGGAGAGGAGAGGAGAGGAGAGGAGAGGAGAGGAGAGGAGAGGAGAGGAGAGGAGAGGAGAGGAGAGGAGAGGAGAGGAGAGGAGAGGAGAGGAGAGGAGAGGAGAGGAGAGGAGAGGAGAGGAGAGGAGAGGAGAGGAGAGGAGAGGAGAGGAGAGGAGAGGAGAGGAGAGGAGAGGAGAGGAGAGGAGAGGAGAGGAGAGGAGAGGAGAGGAGAGGAGAGGAGAGGAGAGGAGAGGAGAGGAGAGGAGAGGAGAGGAGAGGAGAGGAGAGGAGAGGAGAGGAGAGGAGAGGAGAGGAGAGGAGAGGAGAGGAGAGGAGAGGAGAGGAGAGGAGAGGAGAGGAGAGGAGAGGAGAGGAGAGGAGAGGAGAGGAGAGGAGAGGAGAGGAGAGGAGAGGAGAGGAGAGGAGAGGAGAGGAGAGGAGAGGCCTTCAAGATCATCACGACCAACCTATCATCCAACACCACCTAATCAACTAAACCATGCAACTGAGCACCCTATCAATTCTCCTAAACACCTCCAGTGATGGTGACTCCACCACCTCATGGGCAATCACTCTCTCTGTGTAGAATTTCTTCCTAACCTCCACCCTAAACCTCCCCTGGCACAGCTTGAGACTGTGTCCTCTTGTTCTGGTGCTGGTTGCCTGGGAGAAGAGACCAACCTACCCCTGGCTACAACCTCCCTTCAGGTAGTTGTAGACAGCAGTAAGGTCTCCCTTGAGCCTCCTCTTCTCCAGGCTAAGCAACCCCAGCTCCCTCAGCTTCTCCTCATAGGGCTGTGCTCCAAACCCCTCCCCAGCTTTGTTGCCCTTCTCTGGACACCTTCCAGCAATTCAACATCTTTCCTAAACTGAGGGGCCCAGAACTGGACACAGGACTCAAGGTGTGGCCTAATCAGTGCAGTGTACAGGGGCAGAATGACCTCCCTGCTCCTGCTGGCCACACTGTTCCTGATGAAGGCCAGGATGCCGTTGGCTTTCTTGGCCACCTGGGCACACTGCAGGCTCATGTTCAGCCTACCATTGACCAGTACCCCCAGGTCCCTTTCTGCCTGGCTGCTCTCCAGCCACTCTGACCCCAGCCTGTAGCTCTGCATGGGGTTGCTGTGGCCAATGTGCAGAACCTGGCACTTGGATGTGTTCAATCTCATGCCCTTGGACTCTGCCCATCTGTCCAGCCTGTCGAGGTCCCTCTGCAGAGCCTCTCTACCCTCCAGCAGATCAACTCCTGCCCCCAGCTTGGTGTCATCCACAAATTTACTGATGATTGACTCGATGCCCTCATCCAGATCATCAATAAAGATGTTAAAGAGCACAGGGCCCAGCACTGATCCTTGGGGCACACCACTAGTGCCTGGCCACCAGCTGGCTGTGGCACCATTCATCACCACTCTCTGGGCTCAGCCCTCCAGCCATTTCCTAACCCAATGCCGTGTGCTCCTGTCCGAGTATAATGGTTAAGTATACTGCTTTTTGTCTCTCTCATTTTTTTTTCAGCATTAACTTGTAACTGAGTTACAAGTAGCAGCTCTCACAAACTTGCTGAAAAAAAAAAACCCACCCCAACAGTGGGCTACTTTCTGTGGGAGTATAAAATAGATTGGCCACTGTTATTCTAACAAGAGCATTAGTTCCATGTGCAAGAGAAATAAAGTGCTCATTCATTACCCAATTTGTGGTGACAGCCTAGTGAGATATCTCGTTTACATTCTGATAGCCCCATGAAATGAAATGAATTCCCACACAGTCACAAAAGACCAAAGCTAGCATTTTACTTAAAAAAAAAAAAAGGAGGAAGAAGAAGAAGAAAATAAACTCAAGTATGTCTCTGGAGCAGATTGGCTGTAACCTTGAACCCTAAAGGAAATGAGAGGGAGAAAGAAAGAGCGAGGCACATATCGTTAAGAGGGGGGTGGGGTAAAGCTAATGGCACCAGGAATGGAAAATGTGGGCATTAAAAGAATTTCCTATTCTAAACAATGTGCAGAGTTAAAAATACCTTCTCTTGAGATTCTCCTGGGCATAAATACTCTCGGTGGCTATTTATAGCTGTCTGCTAGCCTACAACAAAGATTTTTATTCCAACAAAGGAGCTGTATGTGAATGCAGGACCTGTTTAAAGAACTAATAAAATGGAAAATAAACCACTCTTGCATCAGCAAGCCATACTGGTACCTGTTTCCAAAGCAGTCTAAACACAGCTTTCCTGGATGCTGACAGCTGAGCATTAAGCAGTAAAGACAGGGAAGGAAAAAGCCCTCGGGGCGTTTATCACAAGCCACATACCCATTCTCATAAAGGCCAACACCTGAGCACATGCAAGGTGAGGTGCTGAGCTAAAACAAGGAGTGTGCAAGCTCAGCACATCAGTGCATGCTTGAGGGCTCCCACACAGCAAGAGCTTGGAGCTAAGATTGCCTGGAAGAACCCAGGGAGGGACTGTGCCCGAGGGACTGTGCCAGAGCCCCCACGTGAGCCAGGCACCACGGGTGTGATCCTGTGCCACTGGGAAACCACCTGGGGCAGAGTTGTATGGCACAGTTTGCCAACAACTTCTCTCACAGGAGATGTTTTAAAAATTTATTCATTTCCCTACTCTCTTCTTTTGCTTTTATATCTTTTCATTGTTGCTGGCCTTTGGGGGTGTGGTCTGAGAAATATGTGGAACATTTAATTTACTAGAGAGCAGAATCCAGAGCATCACACACCTCCAGAAAGGTGAGGAGGTTTTTAAGGGCAGGCTGGATTGTACCAGTGTTCTGCCAATATATACATTTTAATGAGATGCCAGACATAAAAGTTGATATTTATGAAACTCTAAGCTGGGTTCCAAGGCAGCCCTAAGGATTTCTAATGTGGGTCTCTAGTCACTATTGTGTCACATGAACATTTTCCTTTCTTTCCCCCAGTGGAGCAAGTTATACACTCTTTTCAATCCACCCTGGAAGAGTTAGGCTGTTGCAGTGCCCACAAACAAAACTGTTTCCACACAGAATCAAAGTGAAAACAAACTGACTATCCTCTGGAACAGGTTGCCCAGGGTGAAAGCCTCATTCCTGAAGGTTCTTAAGGCCAGGCTGGATGTGGCTCTGAGCAACCTGCTGTAGTGTGAGGTGTTCCTGCCCATGTCAGGGAGGTTGGAACTGGATGATCCTTGAGATTCCTTCCAACCCTTAAGATTCTATGATTCTATGATTCTAAGATATCCTTGTGAAAGTAAAAGAAGTCATTGGTTCACATGAAGGGGTTTGACCCCAGCCCTGCATGTACTGAGTGGATTTGATATTCAAAACAGAATGGGAACAGAGAAGAATGGAAGGATAAAGATCACATGGAGAGCTTGAAAGAAAGAGAGGGTTTATCACTCCCAGTACATGAAAGAGAGAGGGCTGATCACTCCCAGTACTTGCCAGCATAGATTTTTACTGGTTTTTGCTTCCTTCAGATTTGAAATAAGGAGTGGGAAGAAAGAAGTAAATTCAAAGCAATTTGTTTGTTAATTAATATCCTTTTGAAATCCATGGAAGGCTTTGCTGAGATACATTATGATATCAGATTGCAGGTACTGCTGGTCTGTCTTTTTAAGGGCAGGGTACATCTGTGCTCTGAACAGGGGAAGAGGCCTGTGACCCCACTACATTCACATGATAGAGTCAATGCGTCCTATCAGACTGGGGTGACCAACAGACCACTAAATCCTCTCAGGAGCTGTATCCTTTCCTTTCATATTCTGGTCTCTGGTAAGCAGTTGCACCTTGGGGTACAAAGCTAGGTGAGAGATATCTTGCTTTGTCCCTATAAAGTTGGGTTTTCAGTGCAATTGATGCATCTGGGCCACATTTTCTAATCACTCCACAGCTAATCAGCTGAGTTGTGAGCACAGTTTATGTTATCTGTAACTGCCTGCCTGTATGTTCTGCCACTACTCTGTCAGTGACCTGTGCACATCCTGTGCTAATTAAGACCGCAAGAATTTTGGGCTACAGGCTTTTCTCTTCAGTACTCATATCCTATATGTAAGGGACTTTGAAGCACATCTCTGATCATAAAGTACAACTACATCAGGTCTGTGGTGACAGGTTGGATTGGATGATCTTTGAGGTCTCTTCCAACCTTGGTGATACTGTGATGAGACTGGGGCAGCTTCCTTACATGGCCCCATTCCAACTGTCCTTTCTGCCACTCCGTGCAGAGTTTCTTTTTGTGTGCCAGCAGGTCCAGGAGCTCCTTGCTCATCCAGGCAGGTCTCCTAGCATTCTTTCTTGCTTTCCTCTTTGTGGGTATACTGTGCTGCTGGGCATGGAGAAGGTGATCCTTGAATACTAACCAGCTGTCCTGGGCCCCTCTTCCCTCCAGGGTTTTGTCCAATGATACTTTGGTCAATCCTGGGCTGCACCAAGAGAAGCATAGCCAGCAGGGTGAGGGAGGTGATTCTTCCCCTCTACTCCACTCTGGTGAGACTCTACCCGGAGTACTGTGTCCAGTTATGGAGCCTCTCTTACAGCAAGGATCTAGAGGTGCTGGAGCATGTCCAGAGAAGGGCCATGAGGAGGAGCAGAGGGCTGGAGCTCCTCTGCTGTGAGGACAGACTGAGGGAGTTGGGGCTGTTCAGTCTGGAGAAGAGAAGGCTCCAAGGGGACCTTCTTGTGGCCTTCCAGTATCTGAAGGGGGCTACAAGAAAGCTGAGGAGGGACTTTTTAGGGTGTCAGGGAGTGATAGGACTGGGGGGAATGGAAAAAACCTAGCAATGGGTAGATTCAGATCCAAGCTGGAGGAGGAGATATTTAGATTAGACATTAGAAAGAAGTTCTTCCCCATGAGGGTAGTGAGACACTGGAACAGGCTGCCCAGGGAGGTGGTGGAAGCCTCATGCCTGGAGATTTTTAAGGCCAGGCTGGAGGTGGCTGTGAGCAACCTGTCCCTGCCCATGGCAGGGGAGTTGGAACTGGATGATCCTTGAGGTCCCTTCCAACCCTAACAATTCTGTGATTCTATGATTTTTCATCTCAGCTTTTGTTTGGCTACCTCAATCAGGTTAAGATTTGAATTCAAACCAACACTTGAAAGTAATGGCTTGGACTGAGTTATAGTTCAAGAAAATACCAAATTAAGTTAAAATTCAACTTAAATCTTGGTTGCTGATTTCTAATTTGGGATTCCAGATAGTACTGAAACACAATGAACTGAAGTATACCTAGCAGGAAAAGAGGAGCTGCTCACCACAATTTAGCTAATGCAGAGGAAAGAAGCCAAGCAACAAAGCAATTCACATTGCAGCAGCACATTTTTCAGTGATAACATCAACTCCTGTGCCCTCCACTAGAAACAGCATTTTGCCCTGCTCCCCAGCCCTCTCAGGACACATGATTCACAGCTCACTATTAGGATGCCAGGCCTCCGCCTTTACTTCATAATGGAACAATTTATCACTTCAGAGATTGTTCACCATCTGGAGAAAACCAGAGCTGCTGTTTGTCACCTTGCAGGAAATGTAGAACTTGCCCTCCTCCCCAGTTTCCTTTGGAAAGAAGAGTTTGGGACAAACCTTCCCTGTCCTCATCACACTGGTCTAGCTCCCCACCACTGAAAGCTTCAACCAGTATGGATTTTCATGAAAAGAAAGCACACAAGCACATAACCCCACCACCCCTTTTCTTTCTTTTTCTTAGGGACAAAATCAATAAGAATTTTGCCTGCAGAGGAAATAGCAGACAGGAACCTTTGCCTGCCTGAATGCTAAGATTATTTTCATTCGTGTGTAACTCTTCATGGAAGCAGAGGAAAGCTAAAGCAGCAAAATAAACTGGTTTGAGACATGGAATTTTAATGTCAGTTTAAGCTATTGCACACGGTTTAGTGACATAATGAGGACCCTAAAAGCCACACAAGAGCTACAGACTGACATCCACCTTTGAGCTATAGTGCATGGCTGTAGACACAGCAACGACCATAGCTGGGCAGTACAGATTGTTCTGTTCTACCAATGGCAACTCAAAGACATCCACAGCATCTGACTCTCATGCTTTCTGGTATCCACTATTATGACTTTTGGAACAGGAAAATAACTCTTATCCCACCCCTTCCCCAAAGCTGTGGTCAAAAGATCACTACTCCTCAAGCACAAGCCCTGCATGGAGGGGCTGAGGGAGCTGGGGTTGTTTAGCCTGCAGAAGAGGAGGCTCAGGGGAGACCTTATTGCTCTCTACAACTGCCTGAAGGGAGGTTGTAGCCAGGTGGGGGTTGGTCTCTTCTCCCAGGCAACCAGCACCAGAACAAGAGGACACAGTCTCAAACTGCACCAGGGGAAGTTTAGGCTTGAAGTGAGGACATGGTTTTTCACAGAGAGAGTTGTTAGCCATTGAAATGTGCTGCCGAGGGAGGTCGTGGAGTCACCATCCCTGGAGATGTTCAAGAGGGGATTGGATGTGGCACCTGGTGCCTATCACTCCCTGACACCCTAAAAAGTCCCTCCACAGCTTTTATGTAGCCCACTTCAGATACTGAAAGGTCACAATAAGGTCTCCTCAGAGCCTTCTCTTCTTCAGACTGAACAACCCCAACTCCCCCAGTCTGTCCTCATAGGAGAGCAGCTTCAGCCCTCTGCTCATCCTTGTGGCCCTTCTCTGGACATGCTCCAGCACCTCCAGATCCTTGCTGTAACAGGGGCTCCAGAACATATCACTCTTTAATGAAAGGTGAAGTTTCATTTGCTGTGGTTTATGAGAAGCCCAAAACACAGCTTGCAAGCAAGCTGCTGAGCAGGCTGCTTGGTAAGAAAGCTCACAGCTGTTCTCTGCTTTAGAGAGACGATGTAGTCCTGTGGCTGAGACATGGCTTCTGTTCCCAGGTCTGCCACTAAGTGATTAAAGATGGGGCTTGAGGTAAAATGTGTTATGACAGCCTAAACCCCTGATGACAAAGGCATATTTACAAGAAACAGGGACATGGTTCTGGTTTAAGGAAGAAAATAAAAGAGGAAGACAAAACCAGGGTGAAAATAATAATCTGATATAGCCATAGCCTCTGTCCCAGATGGTGAATCCAGCTCACAAATAGCGGAAAAGTATCTTTAGTCAAAGGGTCTGGTATTGCTCCTGCCCTATTTTCTGATTGCTTTCCCAAAAAATCAGCATCATGTTTGTTAGTTTTGGCCAGAGTGTGTCTCCAGATGTCTTCCATGTCCTTCTCTCACACAGACACTCAGCAACACATGAAAGTGCCCTGTCCACTGACCATTCAAGATGTGACTAAAGCTTGCACAGGCATTTAAAAGGCCCTTCAGTCCACCCTTAAACAAAAGCTGTATCATGTGCAATGCCACCTAATGCAGTGGCAAAGGGCTAGAAGGAAGCGTTGTCACTCCTTTGCAGCTTCTCAAAGGGTTCATTGAACTAAAAGCAGCTGCCCCAAAAAACCCCACCATAGCCTATGCAAATCAACTCATCATTTCAATACCAGACACTCAACAGCTAACAAGTCCAGCATCTGCCAAACTAATCATCTTCCTTTGCCAGGGAAAGTCAACACACACACTGCAGTATCTCCCTATCAACATCTGAGACTCAACAGTGAGTAGCAGAGATAAACAAAGGCTCCACATCCAGTTTTCCACACACTCAAACATAGACGGAGTTCTCATTAAATGTAATCAACAGGGGTGGGCCAACCTCCAATCTAAAGACTTTAAAACTTATGGAGAAAGGTTCTTGAAGCCTATCTCCAAAGCTTCTTTCCATGGCTTCTCCTCACAAAATCAAAGGGCAACGAGGCTGGGGAGAGGCCTTGAGCACAACCCTTTGAGGAGAGGCTGAGGGAGCTGGGGTTGCTTAGCCTGGAGAAGAGGAGGCTCAGGAGAGACCTTATTGCTGTCTACAACTACCTGAAGGGAGGGTTTAGCCAGGTGGGAGTTGGTCTCTTCTCTCAAGCAACCAGCACCAGAACAAGAAGACACAGTCTCAAGTTGTGCCTGGGGAAGTTTAGGCTGGAGGTGAGGAGAAAGTTCTTCACCGAGAGAGTTGTTAGCCATTGGGATGTGCTGCCCAGGGAGGTGGTGGAGTCACCATCCCTGGAGGTGTTAAAAAAAGGATTGGAAGTGGCACTTGGTACCATGGTTTAGGAGTCATGACAGGTTGGACTTGATGATCTCTGAGGTCTTTCCCAACCTTATTGATTCTATGATTCTATGCTGTTAAAAACTGTGGGCCTGTGTGATTTCTACATCACTCTCCAGATTCTGCAGCTACAGCTGCAGCTTGGAAAAGAACTGATAAACAAACAGGCAAGCAAAAAGGGATTCATACTTCCATTCTGATAGGTTTTTGGCTGTGCCACTGAGTTCCTCTTCACTCCCTGCCAGCATTACCACATTACAAGGAAGAAACAGAATTATATACATTCATTAAACAATTTACAAGGTTTTGGATGGTCTGGTTATGGGGATGTAGAAAGCAGCTTGTACTGTAAAAGGTACTACAGTGCTAAAGGAAGGAGTAAAACCAGTTAAAGTTAAAATGGCATTACTATTCCCATTACCTTCAGCTACCTTTCAAGCAGTCTCCTCTGGCAACATTTCTTGTGCCCTTATGCTTACATCCTTACTTCACCTAATTAAGGTTTAAAGAGCCTGAGCTTTAACAAGCAGGGAGATTATCCTGGTTTAAATATTTTCATTTTAAATCCTTCTGCAACTCTCTTTATGCTGACATGCAGAATAACTGGAAGGCACTACAGAAGAGGGGCGTGAACCTGCAATCTAACCCCTGTAAAAGCTGACCACATGGTAAGAGCTTACACTTACAGAAGCATCTATCTACTAACAATAGAGACATGTCTAGCAAAATGCAGTTGCAACTTGAGTGGCAGCCTTTCGAAATACACAATACAGAAATAACCATGTTGGAAAAGACCTTGGAGATCATCCAGTCCAACCTATCACCCAACACCATCTCATCAACTAAACCATGGCACCAAGTGCCTCCTCCAGTCGCTTTTTAAATACTTCCAGTGATGGTGACTCCACCACCTCTCTGGGCAGCACATTCCAATGGCCAATCACCCTCTCTGTGAAGAATTTCTTCCTAACATCCAGCCTAAACCTCCCCTGGCACAGCCTGAGACTGTGTCCTCTTGTTCTGGTGCTGGTTGCCTGAGAGAAGAGACCAAGTCCCACCTGGCTACAACCTCCCTTCAGGTAGTTGTAGACAGCAAGAAGGTCTCCCCTGAGCCTCCTCTTCTCCAGGCTAAGCAACCCCAGCTCCCTCAGCCTCTCCTCACAGGGCTGTGCTCCAAACCCCTCCCCAGCTTTGTTGCCCTTCTCTGGACACCTTCCAGCATCAATATCTTTCCTAAACTGAGAGGCCCAGAACTAGACACAGAACTCCAGGTGTGGCCTAACCAGTGTAGAGTACGGGGCAGAATGACTTCCCTGCTCCTGCTGGCCACACTATTCCTGATACCGGCCAGGCCATTGGCCTTCTTGGCCACCTGGGCACGCTGCTGGCTCATGTTCAGCTGCTGTCAACCAGTACCCCCAGGTCCCTTTCTACCTGGTGCTCCAGTGGGACAAGGAGACATTTGGAGTAAGAACACTCCCTGTTGCCCCTAAAAATGGCACATTCTTTACCTCAAAGCAGTGAAGACCTCAGCATTTCCCATCTGTAATCCAAATACAGGCAACGCTCAGAGTCCTTTGATTGAAACCAATCGTCTTGTGTGCAAATAGCCCAACTGGCAATCTGCTGGGTAGCTGCCGGATGTCGAGAGAAAATGAACACATGCTGCAAAGGCAGGGCTTGCTAATCAGAAAAATGTGCATGTTCCCCCAAGTCTGCTTCTCTGTAGGTAGGACTAAAGGGCAACATTATGTCATTTCCCTTTGCGCAGGGCTCCCTATTGACTCCCATAAAGAAACTGGCCTAAAAACTGATGACAGGGCACAGCCCAAGCTGAGGAGAGAATAACCAATCAAAGAAGATGGGCTGGTGAGGGAAAAGTCATCAAGACATCTCACCAATATTCTCATTCTGCAGTAGAGTGAGTACAGGGCAGATGATTTTGGCTAGCTGAGCTTATTGGGTTGTTTGCGATGTTGAGATCTTGACCAGGGCTTGGATGTGGTTCACCAGTAAAATTTAGAGTATCATAAGAGAGGAGCTTTTGGTGTAGGAACACCTTCATAAATTGGCCCAGCAGGAAGTGCTGCTCTCTTTCCAGAGCTGTGTGTGTGCCTGTGCACATGGCTGTATAAAATCTTCCAGCAGAAAGGGTCAAGATTGAAACCTGGACTCAGACCATGGCTTTAGACTGAAGTAAGAGAATGGATACTCTCATTGTTCACTGAATCACAGAGAAACATTCAGGTTGGAAAAGACCCTCAGGATAACCAAGTCCAACCCAGAACCCTACTCTGCAAGGTTCACCCCTAAACCATAGCCCCAAGCACCACATCCAAAACACCTTTAAACACAGCCAGGCTTGAGGACTGCATCACCTCCCTGGGCAGCACATTCCAAAGTCTGACTACTCTTGCTGGGAAAAAAAGTCTTCCTACTGTCCAGTCTAACCCTGCCCTGCTGCAGCTTGAGGCTGTTCACTCTTGTTCTATCACTAATTACTTGTGAGAAGATGATCTCTGCTGTCAGTTATATCAATCCCTTAAACCCAGAGTAATTATTAAATGTGCACAACCACTGAAAACAGGATCCGGACTGAAATAAGTGAAAGCAAGTCTCAAATCACAGAATGGAACATCACATGGAACAGCTATGAAGGTATGACACAGCCTGTTTAATGGGTCCTCTGAGTTTAACTAGGGGCTAACCCTTACCTCCTGGATCACAGGATGTTAGGGGTTGAAAGAGACCTCTGGAGATACTTGAGTCCAACCATCCTGCCAGAGCAGGACCATAGAATCCAGCACAGTTCACACAGGAACACATCCAGATGGGTCTTGAAAGTCTCCAGAGAAGGAGACTCCACAACCCCTTCTATACTGCATTAAAATATATCCATAACAACTGTTTCTATTTCAGAATTCTTCTGTTACCAGGAAGTATTGACAAGAGTTTAAAGGCTTTCACCAGCCAGACTGCATGTTTTGTAATCTTTGCTGTGTTTCTGTGTATTTATGACTTCATGTCTTCAAAGCAAGGCATTATATCCAGCAAAACCATGCAGTCAACAGGCTGAGAAGCCACATTCTCTCCAAAGTCAGCACAACCACAAGCATGCAAGACCTATAATGATATCAAAGACAGTACATCAGGATCTGATTGTAAGCATGATGTGAGCACAAGAGGTGAAATCAGGATGGAGCCAGTCAAGCAACAGAAAACCAGATGAAGAAAGTCAGTCAGTCACCAATACAACACCTTCAAGTGCTTCTCTTTACTCAAACACTGTCAGAACTGGTAACATAGTTAAAAGCATTTATTTGTCTTCATGATTTGTCAGGCTCTGTATTTGTCCACCTGACAATAATCAGTAAACTAAAAATTAGATTACAGACCCACTGACTATGCCTAAACCTTTCTGGTTTGGTTAGTTTATTATTTTCTTCATTCCATTTATGAATATCCTGTACATACAGAATCAGAGAATCAATTGGGTTGGAACAGACCTTTGAGATTCATAGAGTCACAGAATTATCAGGGTTGGAAGGGACCTCAAGGATCATCCAGCTCCAATCCCACTGCCATGGGCAGGGACACCTCACACTACAGCAGGTTGCTCACAGCCACATCCAGCCTGGCCTTCAAAACATCCAGGCATGCGGCTTCCACCACCTCCCTGGGCAACCTGTGCCAGTATGTCACCACCCTCATGGGGTCAGAGTGGCTGGAGAGTAGCCAGGCAGAAAGGGACCTGGCGGTGCTGGTCAATGGTAGGCTGAACATGAGCCTGCAGTGTGCCCAGGTGGCCAAGAGGGCCAATGGCATCCTGGCCTGTATCAGGAACAGTGTGGCCAGCAGGAGCAGGGAAGTCATTGTGCCCCTGTACACTGCACTGGTTAGGCCACGCCTTGAGTACTGTGTCCAGTTCTGGGCCCCTCAGTTTAGGAAAGATGTTGAGTTGCTGGAAGGTGTCCAGAGAAGGGCAACAAAGCTGGGGAGGGGTTTGGAGCACAGCCCTGTGAGGAGAGGCTGAGGGAGCTGGGGTTGCTTAGCCTGGAGAAGAGGAAGCTCAGAGGAGACCTTCTTGCTGTCTACAACTACCTGAAGGGAGGTTGTAGCCAGGTGGGGGTTGGTCTCTTCTCCCAGGCAACCAGCACCAGAACAAGAGGACAGAGTCTAAAGCTGTGCCAAGGGAGGTTTAGGGTGGAGGTTAGGAAAAAATTCTACACAGAGAGAGTGATTGCCCAATAGGTGGTGGAGTCACCATCACTGGAGGTGTTTAGAAGGAGACTTGATGGGGTGCTTGGTGCCTTGGTTTAGTTGATTAGGTGGGTTGGATTGGTTGATAGGTTGGATGTGATGATCTTGAAGGTCTCTTCCAACCTCATCTATTCTATTCTATTCTATTCCATTCCATTCCATTCCATTCCATTCCATTCCATTCCATTCTAATATCCAATCTGAATCTACTCACTTCTAGTTTTGCTCCACCCCCCAAGTCCTTTCACTCCCTGACACCCCCAAAAAGTCCCTCCCCAGCTTTCCTGTAGCCCCCTTCAGATACTGGGAGGCCACAATTAGGTCTCCTTGGAGCCTTCTCTTCTCCAGACTGCTCTAAGCAACCTGCTCTAGTGTGAGGTTTCCCCACCCATGGCAGAGGGGTTGGAACTGGTTGATCCTTGACATCCCTTCCAACCCTGACAATTCTATGATTCTTTTTCTGCTTTTCCCTACCCAACTACTTTTCCCTTCTTTTGAGAGCAGAGTGAACATGTGGCCCCAGACACACGCAGCCTCTACTCAGAAAGTTAGCTGCAGTGGGAAGCATTTTGTTATCTGTGTTGCTGACCTTCAGAGGAATACCCCACAGTGCAAGCTGGACCATAAAAGGAATTCATGTGTAGCCACTGTTTAGAAAAGTCATCTCCTTGTCTTTCCCAGCTATGGCACTGCCTTATTAAGACACTGAAGTAAGAGCTGCCAGAGAATCTCAGGAATGTTCTGAGCCACAGCACCCAGAAAAAGCTCATTGGTTTGTATGTGCTGGAGATGAACTTTAAAAAGCTGTGAGGACTGTTCAGCTTAGCAGTTCCAGGCTAACAAAAGACACCTATTCTAAAGAGACCACAGATGTGCCATTTCCGTGGAAATAAATAGGATTCCCCCCACCCCACCACCCTTTCAATCCAGTCAGAAAAGTTTTCTGCATGAGGAAAAAGTAGAACACCAGACTGGATGTTGAGAACTTCATCTCAAGGGATGGCATGAGGTAGCACATGAATACAGTGCTGTAATCATCTCACAAAGGGGCATAAGGGCAAAAAAATCATTTGTATATGGATAATCAGAAGGACTTTCCTCTCCAGTCCCCACTCTGGTGCTCTGGTCATCTCAGAAGATGATAAGTACTAAGGGAGAGGGAGAGGGAGAGGGAGAGGGAGAGGGAGAGGGAGAGGGAGAGGGAGAGGGAGAGGGAGAGGGAGAGGGAGAGGGAGAGGGAGAGGGAGAGGGAGAGGGAGAGGGAGAGGGAGAGGGAGAGGGAGAGGGAGAGGGAGAAGGAGGGGGAGGGGGAGGGGGAGAGGGAGGGGGAGAGGGAGAGGGAGGGGGAGGGGGAGGGGGAGGGGGAGGGGGAGGGGGAGGGGGAGGGGAGGGAAGGGGAGGGGAGGGGAGGGGAGGGGAGGGGAGGGGAGGGGAGGGGAGGGGAGGGGAGGGGAGGGGAGGGGGGGGGAGGGGAGGGGAGGGGAGGGGAGGGGAGGATCTTTCTGTGGTTCTCCCTTTCTAACTGTAAGCATTTTTGTGGAAATCTGAGATATATTTTTCTCTGAAAAAAAAAAACAAACAAGGAATTCCCATGCAGACAAATTTATGAGGTTGCCTTTTTTTCACCAAGAGGTCAGTGTCACTACAAGCTGTTTATATTGCCTCCTTCTTTTTCTCTATTCAAAAACACAGATGAAAAATGTTCTATTCTCTGTATTAAGGAACATCTCCCCTGTATTTTTCTCACCACAGTATTATTAGGATGCATCTCAGAAACACCCAGGATGGACACACAGAGGATCTGATGTTCTTCTTATCACTGGGGAGCTGGCAGTTTCATATTCTTTCTATGGCAATAGGCCATACTTATATGGGAAATACTTGTTAATAAACAAAACCAGCTTGCTTCTGTAAGCCCTGACTGCTTGCTGAGATCAGAAATTTGCTCAAGACACACACACACATACAGCCCTATTTCTGAGAATTAAGTTATTGCACATAGGAACCCAAGCTGTTTGTCATATGAACAAGTGTATATGTTTTCAGTCATTCATGCAGTGCTTTTTTTCACTTTAAAATTGATGTTTCTCAGATTTTTCTTCCCAGTCTGTCTCTCTTCATCTTTGCAGGATACTCCACTCAAACAGCTACATGTAACCATCTGAGCTCTTGCAGTAATACAGCTACCAGGAATAACTGCAGCCATTTGCTGTCTCTGTAGTGGCTCACAAGCTCCAGAGCTCTCTCTTGACATGTGGTCAGTAGCAGTTGCTGGATGTATGTTACATCTAATACCAGCCTTTCCCTGGTCTGTACCTGACCTCAATCCTGACTTGCAGAAAAGGACTTGGGAATACTGGTGGATGAGAAGATGGACCTGAGCCAGCAATGAGCACTTGCAGCCCAGAAGGACGATGATATCCTGGGGTGTATCAAAAGAAGCATGGCCAGGAGGTTGAGAGAGATGGTTCTGCCACTCTGCTCTGGTGAGAGCCACCTGGAGTATTGTACTCATCTCAGGAGTCCTCAACACAGGAAGGACATGAACCTGATGAGGAGGGTCCAGAGAAGAGCTGCAAAGATGGCCAAAGGGCTGGAGCACCTCTCCTACAAAGACAGGCTGAGAGAGGTGGGGTTGTTCAACCTGGAGAAGAGAAGGCTCTGGGAAGACCTTAGAGTGGTGTTCCAGGACCTGAAGGGGGCCTAGGGAAAGCTGGAAGGGGCCTTTTTATAAGGCTGGGTGGCAACGGGGCGAGGGGGAATGGTTTTAAACCAGAGCAGGGTAGATTTATATTAAATCTTAGGAAGAAGTTCTTTAGCAGGAGGGTCCAGCAGTTCAGTGTCAATGCACCTCACCACAGTCACCAAGACTGTCTGTACACAGACGCTGTAGAAGCTTACCTCAAACCTACTCTGAAACCAAGCAGATTAAATCTATGCAAACCTCTTGGTCCCAATGTAAAGGAGCTCACCCTCCCACAGTGTTTAACAACAATAAGATAACTTCCTTGCAAGAAGCTCAGCTGACAAGCAGTAAATCAAGTTATGGTAATTTGGTTACTTTCCACCGCATGTATTTCGTTGACTTAAAACTTCACCAGGACATACATCAGGTTTAAATCATGCAAAGAGGGCTCTCAAAGAAGGGAGTGCTTGTTCAAGTGAACCAGTTTAAATCAGTAGACAAGATGCCTTGTGCTGAGGGAAAAGAGCAGAACCAGTATGGGGAAGTAATTTAACTTAGCAAAACCTTTAAAGAAGCTTTGCTTTTGTGTACCAAGTTTCAGCACCTCTCTTAAGGCCTCAGCACAAGAAGAACACAGTCTACCTAGAAGGTAACTGCTTGCTGGAATCATAGAATTGTAAAGGTTGGGAGGGACCTCAAGGATCATTTAGTTCCAACACCCTGCCATGGGCAGGGGCCTCAACCACCTCCCTGGACGACCCATTCCAGGGCTTCACCACTTTCATGGTGAAGAACTTCCTCCTCATGTCCAGCCTGAATCTCCCCACCTCCAGCTTCATTCCATTACCCCTAGTCCTGTCACTACCTCATATCTTGAGAAGTCCCTCCCCAGCTTTCTTGTAGGCCCCCTTCAGATACTGGAAGGCCACAATAAGGTCACCTTGGAGCCTTCTATTCTCCAGACTGAACTCAATATCCTTCTTAAATTGAGGACACCTCACACTATATCAGGCTGCTCACAGCCTGGCCTTAAAAACCTCCAGGCAGGAGGCTTCCACCACCTCCCTGGCCAACCTGTGCCAGTGTCTCACCACCCTCATGGGGAAGAACTTCTTCCTCACATCCAATCTGAATCTACCCATTTCTAGTTTTGTCCCATTCCCCCCCTCCTATCACTCCCTGACACCCTAAAAGTCCCTCCCCAAATTTCTTGTATCCCCCTTCAGATACTGGAAGTCCACAATAAGGTCTCTTCAGAGCCTTCTCTTCTGCAGACTGAACAACCCCAACTCCTTCAGTCTGTCCTCACAGGAGAGGAGCTCCAGCCCTCTGCTCATCCTCGTGGCCCTTCTCTGGACACCTTCCAACACCTCCAGATCCTTCCTGTAATAGGGGCTACAGAACTGGATTCAGTACTCCAGGTGAGGTCTCACCAGAGCAGAGTAGAGGGGGAGAATCACCTCCCTGCCCTGCTGGCTATGCTTCTCTAGCTGCAGCCCAGGCTCTGGTTGGCTTTCTGTGCTGCAAGTGCACACTGGTTCCTGTCATGTCTATTGACTTTTACCATTCTGAGCCCAGAATACCCTGAAGAGTAGCAACACAATTAAGCAACAAGTTCAATCACATTCTTGTTCAGTAAAAAGGCATTGCAATGTAACAGCTATCTGACCATAGCCACCCAAGTCTGGAAACTTGCAGTTCTGGAAGCTGCTTTTTGTTACTTCCTTTCTGTTTAGAGCAAAAGTGCAAATTAGATACTGCCAGTGTTCTCCTTTCATGGCAGTCTCTACTCAACACCTCCTCCATAGGCAATGTCCTGTCACCTGCAGGTAGTTCACACCTTGGCAGCTGGGCTCAGAAGCCAGAGTCCAAGTCCAAGATACATCACCCATAGGTAGCTGCTTGGCCTCTGGGGCCAGATGTAGATGCTGAGCCAGGACAGCCTGGCTCCCTTTACTCCCACCTTCCCTCTTATGAGACAGCAAAGAGAGCTGTACTAGCAATTCACCTGTGTGGCATTAACCACCTATCTGAGCAGCACCCAATCACAGAATCAGAAGATGTTAGGAGTTGGAAGAGACCTCTGGAGATTGAGTCCAACCCGACTGTCAGAGCAGGACCATAGAATCCAGCACAGGTCACACAGGAATGCATCCACATGGTTCTAGAAAGTCTCCAGAGAAGGAGACTCCACAACCTCTCTGGGCAGCCTGTTCCAGTGCTCTGTGACCCTCACAGTGTGGAAGTTCCTCCTCATGTTGAGGTGGAGGCTCCCGTGCTCTAGTTTATATCCATTGCCCCTTGGTCTGTCACAGGATGCAACTGAGCAGATCCTGTCCTCTCCCTCTTGACCCCCAGCCCTCAGAGATTTATAAGCATTTGTCAAATCCCCTGATGAGCCTCTGCAAACAAAAACATCAAGACCCCCTATGGCCCACCTCAGTGGGAGGGTTAGGCCACCAGGATGCATGCCATCAACCACTTGCAACAAGCACATGCAGACTACAGAATATCTTATTGCAGGTGAATGTACCAATACACAATCTATTTACCTGAAGATATCCTTTTAATGTTATTAAAGACAGAAGGATTTTGAATGAGCTGCTTTCTTTGTATAGAACAAGGCATTGGAATGGGCTGCCTGGGGAGGTGGTGGAGTTGCCATCACTGGAGGTGTTTAGGTTGAGCCTGGATGGGGTGCTTGGTGCCATGGTTTAGTTGATTAGGTGGTGTTGGGTGATAGATTGGACTCGATGATCTTGAAGGTCTCTTTCAACCTATTCTATTCTATTCCATTCTATTCTATTTGGCTTTTTGCTTGTGATGAAGTGAAATTTGTTGCAGAACATTACTACTAGTAACAAGGCCTTTTTTAATCAAGAAAAGTTAATGCAAAATATTCAACCAACTCATTTGGAGCATATATATTGGTGTGCTGAGATAGGCACAATCCTCTGGCCTGAGAAGGCTTTATGCAAGGAACTAAATTAACCCAACCTCTTGTGCTAGTTGTGGGTGCCAGGCATGTAGGAAGTGATTACACAACTGAGAATTCTGTCATACATTTACTGTCTTTCTAGACAATGTCAAGGTGCTGGAGTGAGTGCAGAGGAGGGCAAGGAAGCTGGGGAAGGGCCTGGAGAATAAATCTTATGAAGAGTGACTGAAGGAGCTGGGGATGGTTAGTTTGGAAAAGAGGTGGCTGAGGGGAGAGCTCATTGCTCTCTACAACTATCTGAAAGGACATTGTAGAGAGGTTGATGCTGGTCTCTTCTCACAGGTAATTAGTGATAGAACAAGAGGCAACAGCTTCAAGCTGCAGCGGGGTAGGTTTAGACTGAACATTAGAAAAAAAACTTTCCCAGCAAGAGTGGTCAGACTTTGGAATGTGCTGCCCAGGGAGGTGGTGGAGTCCCCAACCCTGGATGTGTTTAAAGTGTTTTGGATGTGGTGCCTGGGGCTATGGTTTAGGGGTGACCCTTGCAGAGTAGGGTTCTGGGTTGGACTTGGTGATCCTGAGGGTCTTCTCTAACCTGAATGCTTCCATGATTCTATGATTTATAGAGAGACAAGGTTAGGAGTATAAGAATATTAAGCAAAGGTTCATGCAGGTTTTTGTGGCAACTGACACTAGCTAAGGCAAGGGAGATGAAAAATCCTCCCCTGTCCAAGAAAGAGCCTGACAAGTGTAGACCCAAGAACCAAGTATTGAATTTCCTCCATTCTGGACTGGTTAAGGACAATCTTTGGTCTCTGCTGTAATAAGTTACCAGAAGGTATCCTACATGGAAGACTGATGTAGTCCTTTGTCAAGGGAGAGAAAATGGTGCTGGGGAAGCTGAGGTGTTGTGTCTTCCTCAAGGGACATCCATACCAATAGTAACAGGCGTGGCACAGCTGTGCTGTGGCTGGTAGAAGAGGTTTGAGCCTTCACAAATCTTAAACCAGTGTTCCACTACTGTAGCTTTTTGCATTTCAAGTTTCTGAAGTTTGTGCCCCCTTCTTCCTCCAGCTTTTTGTTACTGACCATGACATCATATGGTATGGAATATCTAGTCAGCTGTCCTGGCTGTGTCCCTCCCAACTTCTTGTGCACCTCCAGCCTGCTCACTGGCAGGGCAAAGTCAGAAGCAGCAAAGGCCTTGACACAGTGTGAGCTCTCCTTAACAAGACCCTAAAAAATCCTTGTATTATCCACGCTCTTTTCAGCACAAATCCAACACACAGCTTCATGCTAACTACTACAAAGAAAATTAACTCTATCCCTGTCAAAACCAGCACAGCTCTGAACACTGTTTAAAATCTGTTAACAACTGTTTAATATGGAGCATGTCCAGAGAAGGGCCATGAGGATGAGCAGAGGGCTGGAGCTGCTCTCATACGAGGACAGACTGAGAGAATTTGGGCTGTTCAGTCTGCAGAAGAGAAGGCTCCAAGGAGACCTTCTTGTGGCCTTCCAGTATCTGAAGGGGGCTACAAGAAAGCTGTGGAGGGACTTTTTAGGGTGTCAGGGAGTGATAGGAGGGTGGGAATGGAGCAAAACTAGAAATGGGTAGATTCAGATTGGAAGTTAGGAAGAAGTTCTTCCTCATGAGGGTGGTGAGACACTGGCACAGGTTGCCCAGGGAGGTGGTGGAAGCCTCATGCCTGGAGGTTTTTAAGGCCAGGCTGGATGTGGCTGTGAGCAACCTGCTGTAGTGTGAGGTGTCCCTGGCCATGGTAGGGAGGTTGGGACTGGATGATCCTTGAGGTCCCTTCCAACCTTGACAATTCTATGATTCTATGATCTGCTGCTCTGTACCAGAGATAACTCCACTGTAGGAATAAGAAGCAGATTCAAAAGCTATTGATTCAAAAGCTATTGATCATTGAACTCAATGTTGATCTAACAGGAATATTTACTTCACCTCACTGTCCTGGTCAGGAAAATGGAAATTGTCTACTTTCTTTGGTGGACAAGTATCCTGCTGGCTTTACCTTCTTACCTCCATGAATCAGCCTTCTGCATAGTTACCTGACCTACGCTAGCCTCAACAGGAGCACTGAATCAGGAACAGGAAGGTGAAATACTTTGCTGGCTCTGTACCTACCTGCACAGGTCTAGACTGAAATTCATTTGACAGGGGTCAGAGCCTTTTTAGTGACTTCAGTTTCAATATTAGATAGCCACTTCTTTTTCCTGTGTTTTTGCAACAGGATGACCAATTCCTCTCCTTCCCCATCAAATGATCTGCAGTCCCTCAGCATTATAAAGGGCAGAGTTGTGGCTGATATTCAAAGTGAAGCTTCAGCTAAACAAAGACCAGTCTGACAGTGATCTTAGGAACTTCCTGAGGTCTGCAATAGTGATGGTACAGGGATGAAGCAAATTGAATCAGCTTCCAAAAATGATTTCTTAAAGAGTCCCGACACCAGGGAGAAGTGCAAATACCTTGCTGGGTCAATGGCAAACCAGCCAGTTACAAAATTCTGGCTGAAGTGCCACATAGATTAACCTGAGAGCTGGTTTTTGGAGAGCTCCAGGGGCCAATTTTTGCTCTCAGTTTTTGCTCTCAGCTATGCTGAAGTCAAGGAAGCAGGTCTGTTGTCACTTCAAGAAGTATTTCACCTCAATTTTTCACTGCAGCTGCATGCAGCTGTCACAGACCAAAGTGCATCAGCAAGACATTCACAAAGCACCACCCCTCCCAACAGACACACACACACACTGCTCAGCCCCAGGCTGAATTCTTCCAGTGTCAGTTACAACATCAGAATGACAAAACCCGGTGATTTTGTTCAAGACAACATCTTTTACTGCTTAGGAAGAGGCTGAAAGCAGCAGGTGACATTTGTTTTTTTCCCTTGTTGAAAGCAGTCAGCACCCTGTGCTGCAATTACATAGAGGATTTTTTGCAGCCAGTTAAGTGCAATTCATTTCTGTGACCTACACTCCAGCACAGTATGTACCCTGTGGCTGGGAAGGCAAAGCACTTGTCCAGCTCCTTCAGGCTGTGACCACTGAGACTGTCTCATACATCATCTGCCTGGAATAATTCAGGTAGGATTTAATCTGAAGCCCAGTGAAATTGATAGAAATCTTCCCACCGACTTCAGCCAGCTCTGGACCAGGACCCCAGGGCTTTATACAACTCTGTCCTAGGTGCAGGGCTCTCTCTGCCTCTGAGGAACAGTTCAAACCCTTGGCTTTGCTGCAGAGCAACCATCACCCAAATGAATGGTAGGCTCCTATGTTCCCTAACCTCACACCTGATCATTATGAACCACATGCAAAATACCAGCAAGCTGGCACAGCTAACACTGCCATACTTTGTCCTGCTTTTCCCAGCCTGTGCCTGGAAAGTCTTGTTTCCCCCAGGAGGTACAAGAGTTGCTGGGTCTCCGCCAGCCTCAGCATGTGCAATAAATCTGACAGCCTGGGAGAAAGCTTGACAAAGCCCCATATGCCTGCTGTTGGCCACATGCCCCCTAGACAGGTCTGCACTGCTACAAACATGCTGATAGGACTCTAGAGATCCTAGACAAATAAAAATAGTCCAAAAACTCTGGATGGACAAAATTTCTGGGTGGGTACAGCAAGCCTGTGCGGGGAATCCAGGATATGTGGAAGGCCTTGAAATTATAAGAGCTAAAAATGCCAGAGAAGGCTCCAAGGAGACCTAATTGTGGCCCTCCAGTATCTGAAGGGGGCTACAAGAAAACTGGGGAGGGACTTTTTAGGGTGTCAGGGAGTGATAGGACTGGGGGGGATGGAGCAAAACTAGAAATGGATAGATTGAGATTGGATGTTAGGAAGAAGTTCTTCCCTCTGAGAGTGGTGAGACACTGGCACAGGTTGCCCAGGGAGGTGGTGGAAGCCTCATTGCTGGAGGTTTTTAAGGCCAGGCTGGATGTGGCTGTGAGCAGCCTGATGTAGTGTGAGGAGTCCCTGCTCATGGTAGGGAGGTTGGGACTGGATGATCTTTGAGGTCCCTTCTAACCCTGACAATTCTATGATATTATTAAAAACAATACCACACTACCTTTCTGAGCTGGTAGCAATTTCTATCTGAGCAATTTCTATCTCACAGCATGAGCTACTAAACAAAGCACATGCCAGGGATGAATTGCACTGTTGGTCTTTAAAGATAAGGCCAGTATCTCCTCAAGATCAATCCTTAGCTTATCCATCCACAATGACAGGGCTATGTAGCACAACAAATCATCATTGACAAAAGGGTTCTAACAGAAAAGAAGATGACAAAAAATCCCACCCAACCAAACAAAAGATCTAATACATAGAATCATAGAATTGTTAGGGTTGGAAGGGACCTCAAGGATTATCCAGTTTCAACCCCTCTGACACGGGCTGGGACACCTCACACTACAACAGGTTGCTCACAGCCACATCCAGCCTGGCCTTAAAAACCTCCAGCAATGAGGCTTCCACCACCTCCCTGGGCAACCTGTGCCAGTGTCTCACCACCCTTCTGGGGAACAACTTCTTCCTAACATCCAATCTGAATCTACCCATTTCCAGTTTTGCTTCATTCCCCCTAGTCCTATGATTACCTGACACCCTCAAAAGTCCCTCCCCAGCTTTCTTATAGTCCCCTTCAGATACTGGAAGGCCACAATAAGGCCACACATGCCCTCAAGGATCAAGCTTGCTCTAAGCATCTCAAAGGTTGGACATAAGTGTGGCTGCACACCAGCGGCTCCCGCAGGATAGGCAGCTGGGCAGCTGACAGTGCATGTATCCTGATCAGCTCTCACATGGCCTGTGGCCCCTGGGGAAGCCACAATAAGGTCAAGCCACTCCCTCCTGGATATGTGGTGTGTAACTCCATGCTGCTATAAGGTGTGTGCACTCCTCCATCGGGCTGGGAAGACAGGCTTTCCGTGTCTTGATCCCAGGAAATGGCAGAATGAGTCACTGCCACTGGCTGATGAAACAGCAGCTACAAATACTGCTGCCTGATATGGCTGCTTGCTCTTCTGGATTCACTGCTCAACTCAAAGAAGCCTAAACAGTGCCTGTGAGACCTTGCAAACATCCTACCACCTACACAGAATCATCCATCTGCCCATCTCCCAGAGCAAATGAATACAGCCCATAGTGGGTGCCCCATAGCAAGGCTACTGCCCACTGATGGAAGAGTGCAGGGACAGACAGGGAGCAGTAGTCAGAGCTGATGGAGCATTATCAGCCTTCATGCCACTCTTTAGGACTGTGGTGGGTTGAAATTACCCCCCAACTAATTTGGAGGAACTACCCCCTAGAATAAATTGCCAGACTACCTCAGGTGGTTTTGGAAGCAAATGGAGCTGTACTTACAAGAAAACTACAATCTAAATATGAAATGCAATGAATATGTACAAAATACACAATAGATGTATTCTATATAGATTTACCATTTATAAATGACACAGAAGCTCCTCAGACCCCCTGGATGGATCCAGGGGACCTGTTCACCTCCTTCCCCACTCCCTCCCTCCTTCCTATTACCTCACACAGCAGTCAAAACAGAGATCTCCTGGCAAGGCCATGGAAGAGAGAGAGAGAGAAGTTGCAAGCAGAAGTGACAGGCGAAGAGAGGATAGAGAACTGTTTATGCCTCTTCTCTATATCCCATTAGCAAGACAATGAATTATATAGACCTTATTGTCTTTCTTTTGTTTGCAATGGTAATTTATTTTACTTTCAGTCTTTGCAGTCAGGACCTAGGCTAAAGTTCCACCTTCAAACTGTAGCAAGGACTGCACAATTCGCTTGATAAAACACCTGGCAGAGAAAGGTCTGGCAAGCAGATTGCTGGGGCTTAAGGCACACACACAAACACACTGCAGTTGTATTTTTAATGGTGAACCCCAAATCCCTAAAAGTCTGAGTTTACCAAAACCAATCCAGCAGTTTTGTTTTGTTTTCCCTTCTGTAGTAAGTGGGCAAATGCTGCCCTCAGCTCGGTGTAAGTGCCACAATGCAAGAGAGACAGATGCTCAGCCCCTCCCTGGTGTTGCCCCTGCTAGGGCAGGTCTTGGGAGGTCCTAGCTGCCAGAGTCTCATCTGAACTGAGAATCACACTCTGTTATTGTTAAGGCAGACTGAAAATAAAAAGGCCAGACTAAATTATTTTTAAGATCTCAAGGTTTTTAAAGCAGTCTTGTGACTTTTAAGGGATCTGACTCATGCTACTTGAATGCTTGAATTTGGCAGCAGCAGAGGGAGTACAGCAAGATTTAGCATACACCAATTTACTGCTAAAAGCCTTCAAATGTGTGGGAAAGGGCATGGAGTGCTTCTCTAGTGATTTGCCAGGAAAGTGGGACATGGGCCCCAGCCCTTCTTCTCCAGCAGGGCTGCCATCCAGCTTGCCTCTTCCATGTAAGTTACCACACAAAACCCCAGCAGAGCTGCCCCAGATGCGGCAAAACCTCTTCCCAAAGGCAAATATGGGTGGGTGTTTCCAGTGGCAGCAGCCATAGGTCTCCAGACCATTTGCTTGGCTTTTTCATCACCCAGGGACAGGTACTGCTGTGAGCCTGCAGGGCTGCCCAGGGAGGGTTCCTTCAAGGGATACTGGTGAGCTGCTGCCTGCAGCTTTGGCCTCCCCAGGGCTTCAGGTTCTCTGGGCGTGATCAGGGGCCAGAGCTGGCCCCCTGTGTAAAATTTCAGGCTGCACAGTGACCTATGGATTCACCTGAACTCCTGGATTTCATCTTCTATGCCAGCAAGGGCAGAGCCCCTTACCCCTAACTGTCACTGTCTCTGCAAGCCAGCCATGCTGCATTCCTGATGACCACACCACAGCCTCTGCACACTCATGTAAGAGCTTAGATGCCTTTACAGGGAAGTTTCAGTGGCATTTTTCTATAGTAGAAAACATCTCCCAAACTACACCCCACAACATCTTCCATAGGCCACCCAGGACCTCTATTACCAACAAACCCTAAAGTCTCAGCCTGCCCTTACAAAGATTTTCTTAAAGCACACTCAGAGTAGAAGTGCACAATTACCCTGTGCTGTAACATGTGCTAGCATGGGCTTTGCAACCCCTCCCACTCTGCTCAGCTGAAACACCTTGCCTCAGTCCTGGGAGGGGAACCTTCTAGAACAAGAAGACAGTTCAGTGCATGGCACATTTGCTTCTCTGCCAAATGGGGAGGTGATCCACCAGGTGATGGCTGTATTTTGCAAACGGAGGCTGCCACCTCACTTCCCTTTGGACACCACGCTTCACATGAGTTTATTCATCTGCAGGCAATGCTGATGCTTTCCAGAGCTCATGGGTTCAGCTTGTTGCCTGATGAGAGTTCACTCAGAATCATAGAATCATGAAAGAAATTCAAGATAATTGAGTATTCAGTTCTGCTTGGTAACCCTTTGAAAAGAAAGAGAGCAATTGCATCTTGTCTATCTCCCCTTCCCCCCTCCCCCCCAGGTAGCATCAGCTTCTACCAGAGAGCCCTGCTCATATAGCAAGGCCTTATTAAAAAGTTCACAGCAGGCATACAAAATATATTTGGTATTGCATTCTGTTGACTTCCATTTAAAACTGCTCTAAAAATGTATTTTTTCCTACAGTGCTCAAACCACCACAGCTTTTTCCACCACGTGGAAAGACCAGAAAACAAATTCAATACAAAAAAATGTGCTTAAACCTAAGTTACTTTTTTGTTTGTTTTCCCTTTCTTTTCAATCCCTGCAGTGCTAATAGATTAAATCAAATCTTTATATCAGAAAGAGGACATTACAAAAAAAATAAATGGAGCCTCCACTGCTTATTCCAGTGTAAATCATTGGGAATTCCATTAAAGCAAACAGAACTGTACAGGTGTAAAATGGGCTTAGGGAACAAAATGTCAGTCTCAGTATTTTCATGCTGTTCCTTTCACAAACTGACATCATCATACCCATGTCAAGTTCTGTTCTCATTTGCACTGAGGTAAATCTGTAATAAGTGATAACAACCCTGCTGCCCCTTGTTGCCCACATAAAGTAGTTGTAAATGAATAAATAGTGACAGGCAGCAGCAACACAACAGCAATTGCACAGCCATGGCAGGCTGTTCACAGACACACTGCACTACGTGTACCAGCTCTACCTCAGCTTTCAACTGGCGTCTCACCATTTTAACTCTATGTCTGCACAGCACTCACTCACATGGCATCTAGGTGTGAGTTTCCCTGTCAATAATTCCACATAGTCATAGTCCACCTTCATTGCTTGCATTTCTCCACAGAACAATAGAACCAGAATCCAGGGAATTTACAACAGCCTAAGACAATAAGACACCAGACACCCCTGGCTTTCAACCTCTGCCACAAGTTCACTAAAGCTATTGTGTGGAGCACATCATTAGCAAGGACTCTCTGGTCAGCTTTGGAATTCCAAGCAGACATCCTCAAGGCCACTGCTAATCAGAGGCAAGCCGCTGGCAGTGTTAGCCACATGCAGGACCTCACCTCTCTACTTCAAGACGCATTCCCTCACGCTTTTTCCTCCTGAGTTCTCTGCGGCGTTCAAAGTCATCATCCATGGTGGGTGTTCAACTGTTCAGAGCTCTGGAGAGATCCAAATCTAAAAAGGGAGAGGATCACTTAGACATGAAAGAAAGAAAGAAAGAAAGGAAGGAAGAAAGAAACCACAAGGGGTGCATTTAACCGAGCGCGCCGAGCTTTGGTTTGCTTTCTTAACTCCGCTGTAACTGTTTTCCTTTGCCATCAAAAAAAAATTAACTTCCTCAGTATTGTTGAGATAAACAAGATTAATTAAATGCCTTGTAGGATAAACATAGCCCATGCCTGCCCCTTTTAGTTTCCTAGTCCAAATTAAATCAGCATGCTTTAAGTGAGGGCTGTATACATCTGCTAGCCACAGACCAGCTATCTGTGTAACGCTGCAGGTCTTTGCTACGAATAAAAGCAACAGTTCAGCAGGATTTTTAACTTCAAACTTCCAATTTTCAACTGGAAGCACAATAAAGCTGCACAGATAATGAAAAGTCTTACAAAGTTAGTCCTCATTCTGTCCATTCCTACCCCCTCTTAAAAAAAAAAAAAAATGAAAATAGAAAAGGAAAAAAGAAAAAAAAAAAAAAGAAAGAAAGGAAAATAGAAAAAAAAAGGGGAAAAACAGTGAAGGAAAGGGAGGTGCGGCTTTTAAATACCACCCAGGAGGAGCCAAACTATGTAGAAATCCTGCTCAAAGAATCAGAAATAGCGATATTTATTATTATTTTCTTAGTTTAATCCACACACTCTCCCCGTGCCCTACCTTTTTTCTTTATGATTTAGTCCATGAAATATTTCCCCCTTTACAGTTCTTCATACACAAAACTTTTCCAGCCTTGGTTTATATCCCATCAAGCCGAGTATCACAGAACTCCCCTGCAGCCCCCAAACCAAAAATGACTACCAGAAAAGGGAAAGCTGTTCTCTTTTTGTCCCTGCTTTGTTTACAGAGCTGTCAGTGGTTAGTTAAACTCTGCCTGGAATCTGGCATTTAAGGCCTGCTCTAAGATTGTTTCCTGTGCAGGGCTGGAGGCCTCAGCTTCCTCTGCAATCCTAGCCTAGGCGCTGCACTCGGAGGATTTCCACCGCCACCCCCCCGCCACCACCTCCAAAAAAATAATCCCCATTTTTCCAGCCCCTGAGCACAAGACTGGCTATTTACACCACAGATACAGGCTGAAGTTTTCCAAGGTGGCTTATGAGCTGCCTTAATTTCAGGGAAACAAAGCAAAGGTGCCTCTGTAAACTGTTTGAATCTCTGGGTTTTTGCAGATGTGGATCTGTCTCCCGGCTTTCTATTTCTGCCCACCGGCACAGCCTCCAAGCACCCTCCCCATAAAACCACTGGCAACAGCAAAGCCTCTCAGGACTTAAGGGAATCCAGAGAGGGTTGGTTTTGTTGTGGGGTTGGTTTTTTTTTTCTGCTCTCTCTTTTGAATTAAAACAGTGCTGAGGGTAAAGGTTTTGTGAAGGTTATTTTATTAGTTTACTTTTCCTGAGGGTGTTTTTCTTTCTGATTTGTTCCTGGATTGTGGGATTCAAGGATTTAACATTTTCTTCTTCTTTTTTTTTTTTCCCCTGGAGGTTCAAAGGGAATGTTAATTTTGTAAATCTAATAGTGACTTTATAATTGCTGCTGCTGCTTTCTTCTTCTTTTTTTTTTTTTTTTTTAAGGTACAATTAGATGATATCTATAAAAAGTAGGCTGTAACATAATTTATTGGTTTTGTTCAAGTCTTGTGTTTGTTTACCCTTACCACTCCGTACCTCTCAATGAACACACACCAGCACATCTGCCTTTTTCCCCCAAGAAGTGTTTTCATCTCAGCTTACATGTGCAGCTAAACCCTGCCTCAGTTCCTCTGCTAGAAGGCCTGTGAGTTGCAGGGATGATGTGGTGCCTGGGAGAGGAATGGTGCACTACAGAGGGCAAATTTGAAGCACACTGCTGAGTCTCTCTGCACAGAGCTGGTTTTACAGTCGGCTGATGCCTCAGGTGCTAGAATTGAGAATACCAAAGGTTCTTTTTTCCCCCACTCTGCCTCCCCAAAGAGACATTCATTGACATCTGGTTTAGTTGCACATTAACCTGCTCAGCCAGGAGATATTCAAAGTGGAGCTCAACAGGGCTCTGGGCAGCCTGATCTAGATGAGGATGTCCCTGCTGACTGCAGAGGGGGTTGGACTGGAAACCTTTGGAGATCCCTTTTGGCCTGGACCATTCTATGATTCTATGATCCCAGTGATTGGCACTAAACACCCGCCTAAACATGAGCCAGCAGTGTGCCCAGGTGGCCAAGAGGGCCAATGGCATCCTGGCCTGTATTAGGAATAGTGTGGCCAGCAGGAGCAGGGAGGTCATTGTGCCCCTGTACTCTGCATTGGTTAGGCCACACCTTGAGTACTGTGTCCAGTTCTGGGCCCCTCAGTTTAGGAAGGACATCGAGACACTTGAACGTGTCCAGAGAAGGGCAACAAGGCTGGGGAGAGGCCTTGAGCACAGCCCTGTGAGGAGAGGCTGAGGGAGCTGGGATTGTTTAGCCTGGAGAAGAGAAGGATCAGGGGTGACCTCATTGCCCTCTACAACTACCTGAAAGGTGGTTGTAGCCAGGAGGGGGTTGGTCTCTTCTCCCAGGCAACCAGCACCAGAACAAGGGGACACAGTTTCAAGCTGTGCCAGGGGAGGTTTAGACTCGAGGTGAGGAAAAAGTTCTTCACTGAGCGAGTCGTTCCTCATTGGAATGTGCAGCCCAGGGAGGTGGTGGAGTCGCCGTCCCTGGAGGTGTTCAAGGGGAGATTGGACGTGGCACTTGGTGCCATGGTCTAGTTGTGGGGTCTGTTGGGACAGGTTGGACTTGATGATCCTTGGGGTCTCTTTCAACCTTGGTTATACTGTGATACTGTGATACTGTGATGTTTATAGATGTCAGGGGAATGGAACTGGTCAGTTTCAGACATCTACTTCTATTTGCTATATACAAAGACTCGCTTTTCTTTAACATTTATTGATGACTTTTGGGTTAATTAATTGGGAAAAAAAAAACATACCTGAAAGTAAACTGAAGAATAAAACTGAGACATCAAAACCTTATCCATTACACATCCAAAGCCAAAATGTATAGATTTAAAATAAAACCAAGTAAGTTTCTTAATTACTTTTGATTTGAGACCATTTCCTTAGGGACACTTTTTCCTCTTTTCAGAAAAATGAATTTTTTTTTTTTTTTTTAGTCTGACATCAAATTATTAAAAATGTAATGGGATGGTTAAAAAAAAAAAAAAGAGGATGCAACCAGAAAGTGAAAAAAAAATATCCTTTGCACACCTGGGAAGGCCACACAAAGAGACATCTTCACATTTGAAGGCCAGTGGCATCCTGGCCTGGATCAGGAACAGTGTGGCCAGCAGGAGCAGGGAGGTCATTGTGCCCTGTGCTCAGCACTGGTTAGGCCACACCTTGAGTCCTGTGTCCAGTTCTGGGCCCCTCGGTTTAAGAAGGACATTGAGACACTTGAACGTGTCCAGAGAAGGGCAACAAGGCTGGGGAGTGGTTTGGAGCACAGCCCTATGAGGAGAGGCTGAGGGAGCTGGGGTTGCTTAGCCTGGAGAAGAGGAGGCTCAGGGAGACCTTCTTGCTGTCTACAACTACCTGAAGGGAGGCTGTATCCAGGTGGGACTTGGTCTCTTCTCACAGGCAACCAGCACCAGAACAAGAGGACACAGTCTCAAGCTGTGCCAGGGGAGGTTTAGGCTGGAGGTGAAGAGAAAGTTCTTCCCAGAGAGAGTTGTTAGCCATTGGAATGTGCTGCCCAGGGAGGTGGTGGAGTCACCGTCCCTGGAGGTGTTCAAAAAAGGATTGGATGTGGCACTTGGTGCCATGGTTTAGTAGTCATGAGGCATTGGGTGACAGGTTGGGCTTGATGATCTCTGAGGTCTTTTCCAACATTACTGATTCTATGACTGTATGATTAGGCTCAGAAGGCATATGCTGGCTGGAGTGGAGCTAGGTGGAGTGTTATGTTTTGGTCTGGGATGTTTCACTTGTGAACGTGTGTCAATAAAAAACCCCCAAACAAAACCAAACGAGAAAAAGCAGCATCAAAATGTGCATGCTCTCAAAAAGGATTTGCAGAAAATACTTCAAACTGGCACCTTCATCTGTAAGCAAAGTAATTTTGGGCTCGTCTGAGAGGCAATAACACTCAGTGAAGCTCTGATTTTATACTCTTTTTCCAGATCTAGGAAATATTTTTAGAGAGCTTGATGTTTATTGATCTTCAGATGCTGAATCGTGGCGGGGGAGGGAAGCATTTTAGAGAAGATGCTTAACATTGCATGAAACTGAGTAGCTGACATCCTCAACTGGAGCTTCTAGCTGATGACTCTCTTGATCTTTTGCACTGATATGGTTTTGCTAACTAAAGGTTGTGTTGTTTGACCTGACCTCCATTCCCCAAGTGCCTTCCTCATTTTTGAAAAAGGGCTTTGGCTTGCAGGTCATCTGAATGCCACAGAGTGGCTGAGCCTCAGTCTCTTGAGAGGGAGACACTGTACTCTAATAAACCCTAGACATCTATCCAAGGCATCCACCCATCTGATGTTTACTGAACAACAGAAAAGCACCCAGCAGATGGAGAAATGTTCACCAGGGAACTTCTGCAGACTGTTGTTGAATTTCACCTCCCCTCTTGGGAAGGAAAGAGAGGAAGATGAACAGAAATAGTTCTGTGCTATTATTATCCTCTTCATCTTTCCTCTTGAGGAAGAGAGCTTGAACTTCTGGAGATGAGAGATGATGCTGAGAATCATGTAGGAAGGGAAAGGGTGGAGGAATTGGCTGAAACATTTGGAGAGGGCATGGGGTAGACATAAGTGCACATTGTCAGGAGCTTGCTGGAGGGAAGGAGTGTACTTTAGGAGATACGGAGATATGGAAGGGGCCTCAACCACCTCCCTGGGCAACTTGTTCTCGTGTTCCACCACCCTCATGGTAAAGAACCTGTTCCTAACATCCAATCTAAATCTGCACCCCTGTAGTTTGAAGCCATTGCCCCTCATTCTGTCACTGCAGGCTTTTGCAAACAGTCTCTCTCCACCCTTCAGGTAGCCTGCTTTGTAGCAGATGACCTTTGGAGGTCCCTTCCAACCCAGACCATTCTATGATTCTATGAAAAGCAGTACCAAAATCTCTCTCCTTTTCATCTCTGCACTTCACATAATGCTGTGAAGTTCAGTGGACTATGGTTTACTGTGAAAATTTGTTGAGTTTTTGATTGTCTTGCTAAAAAGCAAGGACAGCCATATTTCATCCCTCCTGTTACAAAACACAGGTATGCAAATCCCGCTACTCCGTTATGCTTCATTGCATGAGAGAATTTTAAATCCTGTCTTCTTTCAGCTTTCTTCAAGGTGGAAAATCAGAGGAATGCATAAGAATTGCAAATATATGGCAAAATATTTTAGTAGCAATTAATGAGAATATGCTCTTTGAAAACAAACAAATTGGTTAGGTAGAAATGCACCCAGAGCCACAGCAAAATAACCTCCTGCTCTGGCTCGTATTTGAGACTATCCTCACCTTGTCCCCAGCACTGATTTCAGAGACCATTAAGCACCCAGGGGTCCTTAAAAACAGATGAGCTAGATTGGTAATAAGCAGGTGAAAATGCAAACTGCCACTCAGGCTTTTGACAAACAGAAATGCCTTTCTTTCAGGATCTGCCAGCCACCTTCTCATTACACTGAATGAACTCCCAGACTGCAATGTTTATGTTGAATCTCTGCACCAGGTTCAACCTGGTTGAGCCAAGAAACTTCAGGCCAGAGCATATTCCCTAATATAGCCACAGCTGGTGACAGCATTGTGCAAGCACACACCACCTTGCTTCCCTCCCAGTACAATGAAACAATTGCAGATTTCCTCTTGCTGACCTTCAGACCAGAAAAGTCTGAAAGTCAATGCTTGTTTCTCTGGAATCCTGACATCATTGAGGTTGGAAGAGACCTTTAAGATCATCAAGTCCAACCATTAACCCAGCACTGCCAGGTCACCACTAAACCATGTTCCTTGGCACCACATCTCTAAGGCTCTAAAACCCCTCCAGGGATGATGATTTTACCACTTCCCAGGGCAACCTCGTCCATGACAATCCATGACAATGTTGACAATCCTCAAAAGGAAGAAATTGTTCTTCATGTCCAATCTAAACCTGGCACAACTTGAGGCCATTTCCTCTTGTCCTGTCACTTGTTCCTTGGGAAAAGAGACCAGCACCCATCTGGTTCCAGCTTTCTTTCAGGGAGTTGTTGAGAGCCAGAAGGTCTCCCCTCAGCCTCCTTTGCTCCAGGCTGAATAACCCCAGTTCCCTCAGCTGCTCCTCACAAGACTTGTTCTCCAGACCCTTCACCAGCTTCATTGCCCTTTTCTGGACGTGTTCCTGGACCTCAGTGTCCTCCCTGGAGACTGAGTGGCCCAAAACTGAGCCCAGTATTGGAGATGTGGCCTCGGCAGTGCCCAGTACAGGGGGACAACCACTTCCTAAAACATGGTGATGTTTTATTTAAGGATTCTGATGTGTGACAAGTCACTTTTATACCACTAAGCTGCTAAAAGACAAGGTAAAGCTTGAGAAATGTACCATTTTATCTGCATCCCTTTATGGAGCATGCATGCTAGTAGAATGGGAGAGAGAGACCTGAATGTAAATGAGTTCTTCATGGGCACACATGAACATAAACCATGTTTAGTTACTCCTGGTGACAACTCCATTCTACTAGGCAGCTTGAAAATCCTCCATCCTTAAGATGAAGCTCCTCTCGAATCTGCAACTTCTCTACTGCAAATCCTGCATTTCCTTCATTCGTATTACCTTGAAGATGCAAAAGCTTAGTCTCTAAAGGAAATCTTTGAAGCTAAATGCTGATTTAATCAGTCCAGTTTCCACTCACGAGCCTGCATCTGCAACCTGTCCAGTTGTGCCATCAACCTCTGCACAGTTTCTGAACATAAAATGCACAACATGAAGTGAAATGATCCACAAGGTTATGCTGAGCTTTTCCAAAATGAGTTTTAACATGCCCATGACTACCCATGCAAGACAGCATGGCTCAGAACTCTCACCAGATGCCCTTCTCAACAGCTCCTTCCTTAACAATACTTCCTTATTTTTCCTTAATTCTTCCTTAATAATGAGGGCAGAGCATAACTTCATTTACCTGAAGGGGACCAAGGGGATATGGACTTTGGTGTCTCTGGCCATTTGGGCTGGTTGCGTCCAAAAAGAAACCACAGTGTTAAGATCTCCAGAGTCTAAAGTGTCCAGCCCAGTGGGTGGACACAGGCAATAGCCTATTTCTATCCATAAATCCTGCACCTTTATAAATCTGGCTGCAAAGCTGTTATCTGTCTCATATCTTCCCTCTCTGCTGCATGGGAGAGAGATGCTCTCTTATCTGGTAACAATGGGGGAGTGTCCCAGGCCTCTTTGGCTTGAGTAACTTTTTTTCCCTGCCCAATCTTGGCCTGTTCAGGCCTATTGCCAGGGTGAAAAAAAAAGAAGGACAGGGGAAAGGGGCATTTTGGGCCTGGCCAGCCTGAAACCAGCCCTGGAGGGTTTGGGTGAACCCCAGGTGGGGAGAAGGGAAGTGTTGGGCTTTTGGTCTGGTATAAAGGAACATGTGTGTACAGACTGTGGATTTCTTTGAACTGTATGTGTTTTGCCATGCTCACCACTATGCTTTGTAGTTTTGTAGTATAGGAATTGCTTTTCCATTTGAACTTTCCATGACTATTCAATCCATTTGTGTGAGCATTATCCCTTTGCCCCTTTTGGAGCAATAGAATTTTCTGTCCCACCCTAAACTGGGACAGTTTCTTTGTAACAAGAGAGAGCTCTATGAGGAGAGACTGAGGGAGCTGGGGTTGCTTAGCCTGGAGAAGAGGAGGCTCAGAGGAGACCTTATTGCTGTCTACAACTACCTGAAGGGAGGTTGTAGCCAGGTGGGGCTTGGTCTCTTCTCCCAGGCAACCAGCACCAGAACAAGAGGACACAGTCTCAAACTGCACCAGGGGAGGTTTAGGCTGGAGGTTAGGAAGAAGTTCTTCCCAGAAAGAGAGATTGGCCATTGGAATGTGCTGCCGAGGGAGGTGGTGGAGTCACCATCACTGGAAGTGTTTAGGAAGAGACTAGATGAGGTGCTTGGTGCCATGGTTTAGTTGATTAGATGGTGCTGGGTGATAGGTTGGAGTCGATGATCTCAAAGGTCTTTTCCAACCTGGTTAATTCAATTCAATTCTATTCTATTCTATTCTATTCTATTCTATTCTATTCTATTCTATTCTATTCTATCCTGTTCTAAATTTCATTTCTTATCTAGCTAGAGACATCTGAATGTATGGTGCACCAGGTACCTCCTCTTCCTTACTTAACTAACAAGCTTCTTGTGCTGGAGACTGAGGCAGGATAGCCGCACAAATCCATTCTGAACTGCTCTAGATCTGTGAGAGATGATAGAAATTTTAGAACCCCCAGGAAGTACAGAAAGTGACCAGAGCAGTAAAGAGGACAATACTGGGTTTCTTTATGAAAGAAACTATGACAGGTTTCTAGCCTCTCCCTCCTTCCCTCCTTCAAAGGAGCAGGAGGCAGGAACAGTACAAAGATAAATGACTTCTTCTGGAAATCCTGAAATCAGGTAACAGAGAGTAGAATAAGGAGGCTGATGAGATACCATGGGCTAGTGCCTAGCATTCAGGGTGAACCCAGCAAATGGGCATAGTCCTGATCAGTTCTACCTCTGATTTACTTTGCAGCCTTGAAGACCCAGCTGTGGTCAGTTTTGTGCCTTTTAGCCCTTGTGTTATTTCCACCAATTGCATATTTGTGCATTTGCAGAAGACTAAATTAGCACAACCAGGCCCCAGGTTTGGTCCCATCCACTAGATCGAACTGAAACACTGTGGTAGTTTTCGGCTATGCTTTTAAAATGTGCCCCTGACTGCCCATACAAGAGAGCATGGCTCAGAACTCTTACCAGATCCCCTTCTCAACAGCTCCTTCCTTAATAATACTGCCTTATTTTTCCTTAATTCTTCCTTAACAATAATGGCAGAAGGTAACTTCATTTACCTGAAGGGGTACTGAAAAGCCCATATCCTACAGAGATGGGCTGAACAAAGGTCACAAAGGGCAATTCTGAACCTTTCCTACAGAGGGGTAGATAAATGAAAAGCTTCTAAGTCCAACCACACAAAGGTTTTCCACATCCATGCAGCTGGACCTCTGAGTTCTGACCTGTCCTTACTGCAAGTGCAGGAGCTAACACAACTTTGTTATGCTGTCAGTGCTCTTTTTTCCTTCCCCCAGTACTCCCACAAAAAGGATCAAATTCCTCATTAAAGCTTGACATAAAGTGAGACTGCAGGCAGTTTTGTGAGTTGCACTGCATCAGTCGTGTATGCACATTTGTCTCCAGTTGTCCCAAAGCCCTGGTGTGGAGGTGTGGACCTTTCAAATGTCATTAAAGGCCTAGTAGTCATTGAGAATCATGGAGAATGTTTTGCTTCAGCTAGCTACATGTGCTGACATCCACTGTATTCTCAGGACTACCATTGTTTGTTCTTTCTACCTCCTCCACCTTGGAAGTAAAGCCAGAACCTCTTCACTGCCCTTTTTCCAGTTGAGAGGCACTCAGGAAGCAAAAGTCATTGTCCAAGTGTGACTTGTTTAATGTGTCACTCATGTCATGTAGGCATGACAAGCATTCTACTGCAATATCTGGGGGAACTGAAGTTCCTTTATTTGTCTTCACTCATATTCATGGTCTAATTCAGCACTAGGTAAAGATTATTAGAGAGCAGAGTATCACAGAGGTGTTAGCAAACACCCAGCATGCTGCTGCTGCCACTTCTAAGCAGGCAGCAGTAGGGGCCATCACCTCAGAGCCAGCTGGTTGCAATGGAAAGTCCTCATTTGTCTTCTGGGAAGGCTGAGTGCGAGTATGACATTTCCACTCCTCCTACTTCTCTCCTCATCTCTCTCCTACTGCACATTAACATAAGTGCCTGGCAGAGCTTTCTCTTGACATTTGGATTTGCATATAGTGGTCCCACACCAATCTCAGTGACATTTGCCTATCATTTTCCATTAGCAGAAAAAGGAAGACACAAGACATAGCTGGAAGCTGCTGGCACAGTCGCTGGTTCTCATGCTAGAAGAACTGACCCTTGACTCTCTCCTTTAAGTGTCCTCTGAAATATTTCAAATATGTTGTCCCCAAAGATCAGAAGATACTGAAACATTATTTGTATACAGACTAGAGCTGAAATCTTGATCTTGTTGAAATCCCTGGCAGACTTCCCAGAGACTTCAGTCAGGACTGGATTCCACTCTCACAGGTCAAATTCATCTAATATATGCTCCAAAACTTCAGTGAGCTACCCTGCCTGTCAGAAATTGGTGTGATCTCAGATTAGGCCACTATCATCTACGTCACCCTCTCATACCTTTGTGCACATTCACATAAAAGCAGAATTGCTTCCATTTGTCCAGTGCTTACTTATTTTCACTCAGATACAGAGGATAGCTGAAAATGGGATTGACCTTTACTACTCTTTAAGTGAAGATATTCCATGTAATGACAAGGAGGTCTCCACCTCAAAGGACAAAGCACACAGAAATCAAAGGAATTCTGTAAGTCCACAAAACATTTTGTAGAAGTGTTTAACCCCAAAGTGGGATCTGACTTGCATTCATCTTTTCTCTGCTTGCAAGTGCTGGGAAGCAGGCTTATGGGATATCATTCACTAGTTACCCTTTTTATCTGCTTCTACCAGCAAAGAACTTTCAGCTTCATCCCGCTGAGAGGTTGTGGAGTCTCCTTCCCTGGAGACTTTCAAGGCCCATCTGGATGTGTTCCTCTATGACCTGTGCTGGATTCTAGGGTCCTGCTCTGGCAGGGGGCTTGGACTCGATGATCTCTTTGGGTCCCTTCCAACCCCTGACATCCTCTGAGCCTGTGATCTAATCACAAGAATGCTGACATCATACATTTAGTCCTCCTCTACTCTTGGTCGCAAATCTGTGGCCTGCCTGTTGAAACAGGTAGCAAAGCTCCAGCTGCTGGGCAGCTTCACCTCAGGCTGACTCTTTTGGAGCAGAAAACCAGAGCTCACAGCAACACATTCCTGCCAGGAGCTATATGTCTGTTTTTAAACAACAGACAAACATTGCTGAGAAACAGGCTAAGTCCAGCTCAGAAGACCAAGCCATATTAAAGGAGAGAATGAGTTTCTTCTGACCCTATAAGATAGCAATGCCAATTATTTAATTGATTTCTATTATAAATGAAATAAAATAACTCAGATCATGGGAAAGAATACCAGAGGGGCAGAAGCAAAGATCCCTTCCACCCTCTAATGTACTGTGATACTGTGATCACAGAAGACCCAGTCTTCAGTTTCTGGCCTGTACAGTAGGATTGTCACACTGTATCCAATCAGTCTGTGCCTTTAAAGGCATAGGGAAAAGGAAGAAGGACTTATTCTAGCCAGTGCTCTCTCATTTGACTTCACATCCTCTGGAAAGTGAGCCTCATGCTAGCTCTGCTGGCAGATGTCACACATGCACTGCATGCCCTGATCCTGTCAGCCCCCTCTCTGAAGGAAAAGGCATAGCAGCAAGTGGAATGGAATGGAATGGAATGGAATGGAATGGAATGGAATGGAATGGAATGGAATGGAATGGAATGGAATGGTATAGAATAGAATAGAATAGAATAGAATAGAATAGAATAGAATAGAATAGAATAGAATAGAATAGAATAGAATAGAATAGAATAGAATAGAATTACCCAGGTTGGAAAAGACCTTCCAGATTATCAAGTCCAACCTATCACCCAACACCATCTAATCAACTAAACCATGGCACCAAGCACCCCATCCAGTCTCTTCCTAAACACCTCCAGTGATGGTGACTCCACCACCTCCCTGGGCAGCACATCCCAATGGCCAATCTCGTCTTCAGTGAAGAACTTCTTCCTAACATCCAGCCTAAACCTCCCCTGGCACAGCTTGAGACTGTGTCCTCTTGTTCTGGTGCTGGTTGCCTGATTGTGCATCAGGACAGACATTGAAGTGACTCAAGCATCAACCAGGACAGCAACCAGCTGGGAAAGGGACAGAGTCTAAGCCAGAGCTGGAACCAGGCGCAGCAGAGGCACAGCTTTGGTCCAAAATGCCCATGGGAGCTGAGGACCATGCACCAAATGCTAATCACCATGATACTGTTATTTCTCCATGTGCAAAAGCAGAGTGAGCCCAGGAGGCTACGTACCACTGCAGTAGTGTGAAGCAGTCCAAGGCATGGCAGCAGAACTTATGTTGAGGGCTGCTGCCTAATGGAATTAATCACCCAATGAGGCAGGAATGATAGGAAACAGGGCACTCTGGTGTCCATCACCAAGATCATGGGACAGATCCTTTTAGAAGCTCTGCTACAGCATGTTTAGGACAGAGAGGTAATTTGAGACAGCCAGCATGGCTGCACCAGGGGCAAGCTCTGCCTCACCAGCCTGGTGGCTTTCTACAGTGGTGTGACTACATCAGCAGACAAAAGAAGACCAAGTGATGTCTGCCTAGACTTCTGTAAAGCCTTTGACACAGTCACCCACAACGTCCTTCTCTCTAAACTGGAGAGTTATGGATTTGATGGGTTGTCTGTTCAGTGGAATTGGTTGGCTGGTCACATCCAAAGCATAGTGGACAATGGCCTCGACATCCAGATGGAGACAAGTGACCAGTGGTGTCCCTCAGGGGTCTGTGATGGGACCAGTGCTGTTCAATATCTTCATCAGTGATGTAGACAGCAAGACTGACTGCACCCTCAGCAAGTTTGCTGATGATACCAAATGTAGATTTAGGTTGTACAGTAGGAGGAAGTTCTTTACAGTAAGGGCAATGAAATGCTGAAACAGGTTGCCCAGAGAGGTAGTGAAGGCTTCACACCTGGAGCCATTCAAGGTCAAATTTGATGGGGCCTTGGGTAACCTAATCTAGTTAAAGATGTCCCTGATCACTGCAGGGGGATTGGACAAGCTGACCTTTGAGGGTCTTTTCCAACCCAGTGCATTCTATGAATCTATGATCCTATGACAAGCAAAGGCTTGCACTAGGAGCAGCAGCCACAGCTAAGGCAGTCAGCAGAGAGGCTAGGAGCAGGGCAGGCATCAGCTAGGGAAGCTGTTGCTTTGTCCAAATGCAGGAGCATTCCTTCTGTGCCAAAACTGTCAAAGAAGTCAGCAGTAGCAGTGCTCTCCTTGCTCATCTTTCCACTAGAGAGAAGGGCTTCCCCTTCAACACAGGAAGGTGATTAGATGGGAAATACCTGCCTCTCTGACTTCTGCTACTCTCTCCTGCAGCTCTCATTTGCTACTTCCTTCCTTCTTTTCTTACCCTTGCACCACCTTCATGCTCACATGCAACATTTCAACAGTATATTGTCTGAACTTATTTGTGTCCAAGTAGGTTTTATGAACATTTTAGCACTCTATTCACACTTTCACCTGCATATCTTAGCTCTTAAATTAAAAAGCTATTTAAAATAGTAAAATACTTGAGCAAGCCTAAGGTAAGGTTCCAACAGCAACATTCCCTCAGCCAGGCTTCCAACTCCACGTGTTTTCAGGAGCACATCTCAAAATACAAAATCATGATGTATTAAGCTACATAGTCAGTCATTAAAAGAAAAAAAAAGTAACAGAAAATAATATGAAGACACAATACAGCTTCAGTTTCATCTTTTCAACCCTTTTTATTTTCCTGTTTAAACATGCAGCCCTAGGAACTAGCTCAGCCTAGTGCTGAGCGTCATAAACTCTAGTGGGAATTGAGGGATGGCTGTTGCTAGCTCTGCCAAACCTGTAATAAGCAAAACTAACAAACTTTAGTCTTCATCTCTGAAGTTTTCAAGAAATAAGAAATGCTGCTAAAAAAAACCAACCCTAAATGTCTTTGGGTTGCTGATATTAGCAGTTGTGCCACAAGAGACACTAAGTGTTTTGAACCCAGCCTGCTCCTGAGGGGAAGTGATAGAATCATAGAATCAATAACGTTGGAAAAGTCCTCAAAGATCATCAAGTCCAACCTATAACCCAACACCTCATGACAGCCTGAGTCTGTGTCCTCCTGTTCCGCTGGTGGTCACCTGGGAGAAGAGACCAACCCCCACCTCCCTACAGGGAGGCTACAACCTCCCTTCAGGTAGTTGTAGACAGCAATAAGGTCTCCCCTGAGCCTCCTCTTCTCCAGGCTAAGCAACCCCAGCTCCCTCAGCCTCTCCTCATAGGGCTTGTGCTCGACACCTCTCCCCAGCCTCATCTCTGGACATGATAATGTTCAAGGTCTTGCCTGGTGCTCTTGACTTCAATTAATTGATCTTCCCTCCCAGCACCTGTGCACTTACTGTGCTCAGACAAAATGTGTGTCACTGCAATAGATAGATTGCAGTTGAAAGTCCACTTACTCAATGGTGTGGAATTCCACCAGGTAGGGATCCAGCTGCAGAAATTGCTAATGAGCTTTTCCAGCTCACACCTTTGAAAGACATCTTTAGAAATGAAACCCAGACCATTTCCTGCCAAGCACCTATATTATCACTAATAAGCAGCAATTTCTGTGTCATCTGCTTGAAAAATGAAAGCATGAGCTCAGCGCCAGCTTTAACAAGGTAAAGGAGGGCAGCAAGAATAAAAACCTTTCGACAGGATGACTTGAACAGGGCACTGCACAATGCAACCCCTTGAGCCATTTGTCATATTTGCAGTTCACATCATCAACCCTCCTTTATGCTGAATTTAGCTGATAGCAAGGAAACTCTACCACAACAACCCTGCCAAACCAGAAGACCCAACAAGAGTGAGGCTTTCTTACAACGAAAAGAAATTATAGGCAAGGTGACACACAGTACTTATTGCCAGAAAACTGCAACAGCAATGCACTGGCACATCAGTAGTGGGGTATTCAACCATGTTTTGCTCATGGGGGGGAACAGAATCACCAAAACTTTGATCAGTCTGCCTCAGAGTCATTCAAACAAGATAGGTGAGGCCTGACAGGGTCATGTAGCATAGCCAGCATGGTGAGGGAGGTGATTCTCCCCCTCTACTCTGCTCTGGTGAGACCCTACCTTTTGCATCCAGTTCTGGAGCCCCTGCTACAGATAGGATCTGGAGGTGCTGGAGCATGTCCAGAGAAGGGCCATGAGTATGATCAGAGAGCTGGAGCTGCTCTCCTGTGAGGACAGACTGAGGGAGCTGGGGCCATTCTGTCTGGAGAAGGCTCTGAGGAGACCTTCCTGTGGCCTTCCAGTATCTGAAGGGGGCTAAAGAAAGCTGGGGAGGGACTTTTTAGGGTGTCAGGGAGTGATGGGACATGGGGAAATGTAGCAAAACTAGAAATGGGTAGATTCAGGTTGGATGTTTCACCAAGCCAGGTGAAAAAAACAAAAGCATGAGCACTTACAGTCATAGGAAACACAAATGCAATGTACTCTACAGCTCAAGAAAGCTGAGGAGGGACATCTTAGGCTGCTAGGTAGTGATAGGACTGGGGGGAATGGATCCAAGCTAGAGGAGGAGAGATTTAGATTAGACATTAGAAAGAAGTCCTTCCCCAGGAGGGTGGTGAGAGACTGGCACAGGTTGCCCAGGGAGGTGGTAGAAGCTTCATCCCTGGAGGTTTGTAAGGCCAGGCTGGATGTGGCTGTGAGCAACCTGCTGTAGTGTGAGGTGTCCCTGTCCATGGCAGGGGGGTTGGAACTGGATGATCCTTGAGGTCCCTTCCAACCCTAACAATTCTATGACTCTAAACAAATAAATGTTGAACTCGGCCTTCAAATTTTCTGACTTCTTCAAAATTAAGTAAGCAAAAATAACTGCACTTATGAGTGACATGTGTACAAAGGCCTCCTGACAGTGTATGCTTGACAACTCAACAGATCTGATTGCTCTTCTTGAGAGGACTAGAATGAGAGAGAAAATCCCTGCAAGGATAATTAAATATCTGGGGAAAAATATCATTAGGAAGGCAAGAGAACAGAGTCAAGAGTAAGAAAAGAGGTCTGAGGAAATAAACAGACTAAAAGATGTACAGAGGAGGACCAAACTAAAATCCCAGATCATAATGCTTGCAAATCTGGAGAATTTTTACAGTCCATACCCCAGACAAAAATCCTGAAAATAGCTTGCACCCTTAAGGTGAACAAAGAATACAAAAGCCAGATCTGAAACTCATAAATAACACAAGTAAACTATCCAGATTTTTACTACTTATTTTTAGTGCTTATCTGGACCAAATAAAGGCTTTGCAATTTGCAAATACTGACAACTGTCACCTCAGATATTACTAGGAGATTCCCCAAATACAGAAGACAGGCTGTTCTGCAGTTAAATCTTTTCTTCTTTGCTTTTTCAGTGCAGAACACAAAGTGTAAAAGTTATACAGCTGACACTGCACTTCAAGTTTGTACTTGCTTGCATCTATATACCTTCAGGCCAAGCCAGGTGAAAAGAACAAAAGCATGAGCACTTACAGCCATAGGAAACACAAATGCAATATATTCTACACCTCCTAGTGCTGAAACGTGTCCAGAGAAGGGTCATGAGGATGATCAGAGGGCTGGAGCTGCTCTGCTATGGGGACAGACTGAGAGAGTTGGGGTTGTGCAGTCTGGAGAGGAGAAGGCTCCCAGGAGACCTAATTGTGGCCTTCCAGTATCTGAAGGGGGCTACAAGAAAGCTGGGGAGGGACATCTTAGGATGTTGGGTAGTTATAGGACTTGGGGGAAGGGATCCAAGCCAGAGGAGGGAAGATTTAGATTAGACATTAGGAAGAAGTTCATCCCCATGAGGGTGGTGAGACACTGGAACAGGTTGCCCAGGGAGATGGTGAAAGCCTCAACCCTGGAGGTTTGTAAGGCCAGGCTGGATGTGGATCTGGGCAATCTGATATGGTGTGAGGTATTCCTGCCTTTGGCAGCGGGGGTTGGAACTAGATGATCCTTGAGGTCCCTTCCAACCCTGACAATTCTGTGAAGTAATAGGACTTGGCAGACACTCCAGATAAAAATCCATATCAAGGTGTCACTAATTTATCTCCTGGCTAAGGAGCGCTGGAGAAGACACAAACTCATTATGTACTTCTGTGAAACAAAAATGGTACCACAGATGGCATCAGAAAATCTGTGCCAAAAGCAAAGTGTCTGGATAGGGAAGAGATGTGATTGGAAAGTCTGAAGGATGTGCAAGTCCCTCCCAGAGCACATGTGCCTTTGCTGCCGCTTTAAGTTCACATTATTTTGGTATTTACATTAAAAAGGAGACAGAAATACCTCTGGAGATGACTAAGCAGTTTCTTGAGTTCTATGAAGTACCAAAAAAACAGCCTTGCCAGTTTATTAATACTGAAGTTTCTACAACTTAATGGGAACTCGGTTCCAAGAACTACATAGGTCTCCTTAAAGTATGTGTAGCAAGAAGGCTGTGCTGTGCCAGCTGGCAGATTAAACAAGCCATTAAAGTAGCCTCCTACTGAATTTAAAGGATTGTTTTTCATCTTTTCCTTCTCTATTCTTCTGCATCCAGATTTATTATTTAGGGAATATTTTCCAGTCCCAGTAAGAAAAGTAAAAGAAATGCCCTTGGCACTTAATGAGTTTTTCCTCCAATGTGGTCTCCTGCTGCACTTGGAATTTATTCCATTACTGTATGGCTCGCAATGGTCTCAGAATACCTCTGACTACAAGAAAAGAGAGAGAAAGTATGTTTAGTGTAGGTATGGTGCTTCATGCAAAAGCAGATACAGCCTGGGCTGATTGATCTTAGTACATGATTCTGTTCAAATCATCATTTTCCTGGCATGCTACCTCACAACCTATGCTCCGCAGGCTCTTGTGCAGGAGACCAGCACCGTTACCTGTATGTTACAGCTGAGAAAGCAAAGCATGCTAGGAGTGTGCCTAGAGCACATTGGCAGAGAAGCTCACTTCTCTGCAGCCCCTTCAGGACCTCAGTAATGAGAGAATAACTAGCTAACTAAAGAGTGGTACAATCCCTGTGCATTCACAGAACAGGTATATCATATCATACCATACCATACCATACCATATCATATCATATCATATCATATCATATCATATCATATCATATCATATATCATATCATATCATTCAGTCTGGAGAAGAGAAGGCTCCGAGATGACCTAATTGTGGCCTTCCAGTATCTGAAGGGGGCCTACAAGAAGGCTGGGGAGGGACTGCTCAGGATGTCAGGTAGTGATAGGACTAGGGGGAATGGAATGAAGCTGGAGGTGGGGAGATTCAGACTGGATGTGAGGAGGAAGTTCTTCCCCATGAGAGTGGTGAAGCCCTGGAATGGGTTGTCCAGGGAGGTGGTTGGGGCCCCCTCCCTGGAGGTATTTAAGACCAGGCTGGATGAGGCTCTGGCCACCTGATCTAGTGTGGGGTGTCTCTGCCCATGGCAGGGGGGTTGGAACTAGATGATCCTTGTGGTCCCTTCCAATCCCAACTGATACTATCATACTATCATACTATCATATCATATCATTCAGCATATCATTTTTCCTTCAGAGTTTCAAATGCTTGTTTTGAACTTTGTAAAAATTATCAGAACTTCATGACCTAGTAGTACTCAAAGGAGGAATGAGTCTAGAATAGAATAGAATAGAATAGAATAGAATAGAATAGAATAGAATAGAATAGAATTCACCAGGTTGGAAGAGACCTTCAAGATCATCGCATCCAACCCATCATCCAACACCACCTAATCAACTAAACCATGGCACCAAGCACCCTATCAAGTCTCCTCCTAAACACCTCCAACGATGGTGACTCCAACACCTCCCTGGGCAGCCCATTCCAATGGGCAATCAGTCTCAGTGTCATTTATAACAATGTAAGAGCAGCTCAGATAAAAATGCCCTCCAGATAAAACCTCCAAACGAGTGGAGTTGTTATCTGCTCCCTGTGGCCACTTCTGACTGACTGGAACTACAGGTAGCTGAAGAAGGAGCATTGGCTTCTGAAATGCCTGGAAAATAGTTTTATACTAATTGAATAGAAAAAAACCCAACTAACAGTATTTGAGTTCCTGGCTAGTAAAATGAGTGCAGTCTCATAAACTTGCTACTGAAGTAGAAAACAAAAGTCCTTAAAACCGAGTGTAGGCACACAGCCAGAGGCTGAGATAGCCAGCTTGGAGCTTGATCATGACTCACTAGAAGCACCTCATTCCCCAGGAGCAAGAAGCCCCTCCAGTCTCCTCTGAGAGGGGATTTAATAAATGTTTATAAATCTCTGAGGGCTGGGGGTCAAGAGGGAGGGGACAGGCTCTGCTCAGCTGCACCCTGGGATAGGACACGGAGTATTGGACATAAACCACAGCACAAGAGGCTCCACCTCAACATGAGGAGTAACTTCTTCACTGTGAGGGTCACAGAGCACTGGAACAGGCTGCCCAGAGGGAGTTGTGGAGTCTCCTTCTGGAGTCTCCTCTGGAGACTTTCCAGACCCATCTGGATGCATTTTTGTGTGACCTGTGCTGGATTCGCTGGTCCTGCTCTGGCAGGGGGGTTGAACTCAATGATTTTTGAAGATCCCTTCCAGCCCCTAACATCCTGTGATCCTGTGTGATCCTGTCTCCTGCTTAAGTTCTGTCTGGTCCCCACAGGGTGAGGAGACCTTTCATTCCAGGCAGACCCAGCAACTGCCTTAGCTCACGCAGCAGCTTCAGAATTTGGCTTGGAGCTTGGTTTGCCCAAATTGCTCTGTGGGTCACTACCATTAGAATAGAATAATAATAGAATAGAATAATAGACTAAACCAGGTTGGAAGAGACCTTCAAGATCATCACGTCCAACCTAATATCCAACACCACCTAATCAACTAACCCATGGCACCAAGCATCCTATCAAGCCTCCTCCTAAACACCTCCAATGATGGTGACTCCACCACGCCCCCAGACAGCCCATTCCAATGGGCAGTCTCTCTCTGTGTAGAATTTCTTCCTAACCTCCAGCCTAAACCTCCCCTGGCACAGCCTGAGACTGTGTCCTCTTGTTCTGGTCCCGATTATCTGCTCCCTTCTTAAGGGAGCAGTTTAATTGATGATTGTACGAAGCTGAAGTGTAAGAACTGCATTTTGCCTGTATTCTTTGTTTCTGATACCCAGGATGGGTAAGAGGACTCCCTTGCTCGGTTAGCAGTCGGGATTCATTAGAGCTTTTATGCTGATTCTTTCTGCTGTGAAGCTATCTGATGAATCTCAGATGTTTAAATAGCACCGAACAGTGCCCCGTTGACCTCGCTGAGTACAGTGGGAGGGAAAGGAAGGTAATTTTCCTCCATGAAATGCTAAAAATGTGTCTCCACTACAGCACAGATGCAGGGGGATAAAGGAACTCCAGAGGGATTAAAATATTTTTAGATTAATCTGGAAGAAGGCCACATTGTGTGAAGCCTGGTTAGTTTGGGCCTTTGCAATTCCATGCCATATAAACAAACCCATTTCAACTACATTTGTTAGAAGGAATGCTTTAGGTATTAAAAAACAAACAAAACAAAAAAAAAAAAACCATAAAAATGTATTCCCCAAAGTAGTTGTAACTCAAATGACCTCCAGTTCTGTATTCTCTCCTTACTGCCTAAAGAACAAACATATGTACAATGTATTCTAGCCAGAGCTTTGTGCCGTTGCTGCATGATTCATACTGCTTGAAAATTAAGTCATTTAAATACAGTGATTCTGGCTCCCTAAAGCAAGATTTTTCCAAACTGAAGTGAGGTTAGATCTCATTGGGTTTGTAGCCAGCTCCCATACCTTGAATAAGACCATTGCTGAGAGACCTTTGCTGTGTGGAAGGAAGTAAAAGGAGAAAGATATTTCAATGGAAGAGACAGGAAAAGAGTGGGAAAGAAAAGAACCTGTATTGCAGAATCACAGAAACATTCAGGTTGGGAAAGACCCTCAGCATCACCAAGTCCAACCCAGAACCCTGCTCTGTGAGGTTTACCTCTAAACCATATCTCCAAGCACCACATCTAAACAACATTTAAACACATCCAGGGCTGGTGACTCCAATCCAATGCCTGACCACTCTTGCTTTGAAAAAAAGTGTCCCAATGTCCAGTCTAAACCTACCCAGTCTCAGTTTGAGGCCCTTCCCTCTTATTCTATCACTAATTACCTGTGAGAAGAGACCAATCTCTCCACAACCTCCTTTCAGATAGTTGTAGAGAGCCATGAGGTCTCCCCTCAGCCTCCTCTTTTTCAAACTAACCAGCCCCACATCTTCAACACAACTGTAGAAGGACTAGTGCGGCTTGCTGGCAAAAGCAAGTCCTTGGTGTTTACTCACTTTCAATGTCAACTTTGCCCCTCTTTACTCACACAGACTGAAGTGGTTTTCTGCAGAGTCTTCCAGAGACAAGTGTGGTACTAAATAATCATTAAAAATAAACAGCTTCTGGACCTCATAAATTAATCAAGCTGAGAGAAAGTGGTGTGAGGGTAGCAGTGAACCAGCCAGAGGGGTAACAGCATGAAACACAGAGTGTGTCATTTTGCATGACTGGCATCTACAAAGCAGCAGGCACCTAAAGACACTTAACTTATCAAAAACACTAAATCCCAGAGGATTAGCCTCCTGTCTGCCACATGGAGAAAATACCTTACTAGCAATTCATCTCAAGTTCTGGAAATGGTACCCAAAGTATTTGACCATAACTCCGCCACTGCACAGATTCTTCTCCCCTCACAGGATGAGGCAGATGTCCCAGCCAAAGACAATATACTGTCTGCTCTCCCCCAGATACCCAAAGGAACAACATCATTTATACACTGAATGGAAGCATCTTGGAGAAGAACATGGCATCTCAATTGCAGTTCAGAACAATACAGCTCAACAGTTCAGAATATCAAATAGGTGAAAATGTTACTTTCATTATGAGGGAATGCACTTTCAAAGAAAGAAAGGGAAAAAAGAGGATGATCAAATTCCAGGCTTTGAGGGCTAGTATCTTTCACAGGCTCACAGGACCTCCAGAGATCATCAAATCCAACACCCCTGCCAGAGCAGAGCCACAGAATCCAGCACAAGTCACACAGGAACACATCTGGATGGGTCTGGAAAGTCTTCAGAGAAGGAGACTCCCCAGCCTCTCTGGGCAGCCTGTTCCAGTGCTCTGTGACCCTCACAGTGAAGAACTTCCTCCTCATGTTGAGGTGGAACCTCCTGTGCTGTGGTTTACATCCATTGCCCCTTGTCCTATCACAGGGTGCAAGTGAGCAGAGCCTGTCCCCTCCCTCTTGGCCCCCAGCCCTCAACAAACAAACATTTATTAAATCCCCTCTCAGTCTTCTCTCCAGACTAACCATTCCCAGGTTTCTTGGCCTCTCCTCATCAGGCAGTGCTCCAGTCCCTTCATCATCCTTGTAGCCCTCTCCTGGACTCTTTCCAGCAGATCCCTGTCCCTCTTGAACTGGGGAGCCCAGAACTGGATGCAATATCCCAGGTGTGGTCTCACTAGGGCAGAGTAAAAGGGGAGAGGAACCTCCCTGGATCTGCCAGACACACTTCTCTTAATGCACCCCAGGATACCACTGGCCCTCTTGGCCACAAGGGCACATTGCTGACTCATGGATAACTTATTATCCACCAGGACTCCCAGGTTCTTCTCCACAGGGTTCTCCTCTTGCTGGAGTTACTATGAGATGTTCTGAATATATTTCAGGAGGCTGTGACAGTTCTAACATTCTGGCTGCCAAAGTCTTCTGCAGCTATCATACATTGGATAGCACTTCATTTGCTTGTTAAATGCTACTGGGTTGAGCCTGTTTTCTCTTGATGGTTACTGCACATCAGAGATAAACATGTTCTCCATCTCCTGCATGTTTTCACTCTGATTGCACCTGTAGCCATCTCTGCGCTCCCATGTTCAGCCTGGATGCATGAATGGAAGGGATACATTAAGCTCCCTTTGGACACACTCCAGGTTTTCAGGGATATAACCACACACAGAAAGCTGGCCAGGGGTATATTTTTACATCAACGAAAAATCACTTCAGGATATAGAACTTTTTGTGGTTGAGTTTAGCTCATTGAATGTCATGTATGGACCTCTCTTTGTTGACATACTGCTCTACACATTCATGAAAACAAGATGTTCTCTAGTCACTTAGACCATCATGTTAAAACATTTCCACATAATTGCAGAAACAGATGCTAGAGAGTAAAACTGAATGTTTGCACCAGAAGTGGCCAAGACCTATTTATTAGCATTTGGAATTGTCTGGTTTGTGCTTCACGTTATCACCAGCAATGCAGGAAAAATACAGTAGCTAATACATCCTAAAGTAGCCTTTTGAAATTCAGGTTAGTTAGAAGTTAGGATTTTTCAACACTTACATGCCTGCAACAATTCTGTGTCTACCTAGTCTTTTTCATTTCCACATCTTCAGCAGGATTTGGTGCTCTACATTCTAGAACCGAATCGGATAGGATAGGATAGGATAGGATAGGATAGGATAGGATAGGATAGAATAGAATAGAATAGAATAGAATAGAATAGAATAGAATAGAATAGAATAGAATAGAATAGAATAGAATAGAATTAACCAGGTTGGAAGAGACCTCAGAAATCATCAAGTCCAACCTGTCACCCGAGGCCTCATGTCTACTAAACCATGGCACCAAGTGCCACGTCCAATCCCCTCTTGAACACCTCCAGAGATGGTGACTCCACCACCTCCCTGGGCAGCACATTCCAATGGCTAACAACTCTCTCTAGGAAGAACTTTCTCCTCACCTCTAGCCTAAACTTCCCCTGGCGCAGCTTGACACTGTGTCCTCTTGTTCTGGTGCTGGTTGCCTGGGAGAAGACACCAACCCCCTCCTGGCTACAACCTCCCTTCAGGTAGTTGTAGACAGCATCAAGGACATCAAGGACTCCAGTTCTGGGCCCCTCAGTTTAAGAAGGACATCGAGACACTTGAACGTGTCCAGAGAAGGGCAACAAGGCTGGGGAGAGGCCTTGAGCACAGCCCTGTGAGGAGAGGCTGAGGGAGCTGGGGTTGCTTAGCCTGGAGAAGAGAAGGATCAGGGGTGACCTCATTGCCCTCTACAACTACCTGAATGGTGGTTGTAGACAGGAAGGGGTTGGTCTCTTCTCCCAGGCAACCAGCACCAGAACAAGGGGACACAGTCTCAAGCTGCGCCAGGGGAGGTTTAGACTCGAAGTGAGGAGAAAGTTCTTCACTGAGCGAGTCATTCGTCATTGGGATGTGCTGCCCAGGGAGGTGGTGGAGTCACCGTCCCTGGAGGTGTTCAAGAGGAGATTGGATGTGGCACTTGGTGCCGTGGTCTAGTCGTGAGGTCTATCAAGACAGGTTGGACTTGAAGATCCTTGGGGTCTCTTCCAACCTTAGTTATATTGTGATACTGTGATACTGTGACTCCTGTGAGAAGAGAAGCTGGGCATTAGCAGGCAGTGTAAGCTTGCAGCCCAGAAGGCAAATCACATCCTGGGCTGCATCAAAAGATGCATTGCCAGCAGGTCCAGAGAGGTGATTCTGCCACTTTGCTCTGGCAAGACTTCACTTGGAGTACTGTGTACAGCTCTGGAGCCCTTAATATAGGAAGGACATGGACCTGATGAAGCAGGTCCAGAGGAGGGCCATGAATAATGATCAGGGTGTTGGAGCACCTCTGCTACAAGGGCAGGCTGAGGGAGCTGGGGGTGTTCAGCCTGGGGAAGAGAAGGCTCCAGGGAGACCTAATAGCAGCCTTACAGTACCTGAAGGGGGCTACAGGAAGGATGGAGAGAGACTCTTTGCAAAGGCCATTAAACAGAATAAATTTTTTACAAATAATAATTAAAACTCGAGTTCTGAAAGACAGCACTTTTGAGATGCTTTCTTTCTCAGTTTAGTGTCAGTATTGATAACTATCGATCTAAGAAAGCCTATAAGATATTCAGCCTCAAATTTGCCGCCTTTGTAGCCCTAGCCTAAATGTTGCTCCTCAAAACACTCCTCCTTAGACACAAGACACTAATAACCTAACTCCATTTGTAATGTAGCCCTTTCACAATGGATTCAAATGGTGTATGACTGTCACCTCTGCTAAGAAAGTTTGAAACCTTCTCCTTTATTCCTGGCTAAACTGTCAGCCCCTGGCTTGGACAGCAGCACTCTGTGCTGGGTTAGGAACTGGCTGGAGGGCTGAGCCCAGAGAGTGGTGCTGAATGGTGCCACAGCCAGCTGGCAGCCAGGCACCAGTGGTGTGCCCCAGGGATCAGTGCTGGGCCCCATCCTGTTCAATATCTTTATTGATGATCTGGATGAGGGCATTGAGTCCATCATCAGTAAGTTTGCAGATGACAGCAAGCTGGGGGCAGGAGTTGATCTGTTAGAGGGTAGGAGAGCTCTGCAGAGGGACCTTGCCAGGCTGGACAGATGGGCAGAGTCCAAGGGCATGAGATTGAACACATCTAAGTGCCAGGTTCTACACATTGGCCACAACAACCACATGCAGTGCTACAGGCTAGGGTCAGAGTGGCTGGAGAGCAGCCAGGCAGAGGGACTTGGGGGAAGTGGTTGATAGGAGGACACAGTCTCAAGCTGTGCCAAGGGAGGTTTAGGCTGGATGTTAGGAAGAAGTTCTTCCAAGAAAGAGAGATTGGCCATTGGAATGTGCTGCCCAGGGAGGTGATGGAGTCACCATCACTGGATGTGTTTAAGAGGAGCCTGGATGAGGTGCCATGGTTTAGTGGATAAGATGGTGTTGGGTGATAGGCTGGACTTGATCTCAAAGGTCTTTTCCAACCTGGTTAAATCTATTCTATTCTATTCTTTAGTCAAGTGAGTAAAAGTAAGATTTTAGCTGATTGCTTAATAAATCACATTGTTTCAGTTGGCTACAACCAGCTTCACCTTGGCTGAGGTAATCAGGGGATACATTGAGGTCATACAGATACACAGTGGGGAAACAGGTGTAGAGTGATGTAAAGTCATCCAAACTCAGAGACATTTCAGTTTATGAGTAGGCTTAATGAAATCTGATAACAAAGGAATCCCCTGACTTCTTCCACACCAAGCTCCTTAGGTGTGTCAGCTCAGCTCCTGGCACCCTCTTTGCTCAGGTGCTGGGTGAGGTAGGGAAGCTGTATACAGCTGCCTAGCACCAGAAATGAGAGAGATGGCTCTGCATTTGTGTCAGGAGTAATCTGCCACCTCGGCAAACTAAACTCAGGTAATGCTGACAGTTTGTTAAAGGCTGTGTAGACTTAATTTGCATGGAAATTCTGCGTGAAAGGAAAAAAATAACTGGTGGGAATCAATTAGTTAAAAAAATACAATAATAATGACATTAAATTTTACTTCAAGTTTTGTGATTTCTTTCTTTCTTTGTTTCCTATATCTTCCCCCCCTGTCTTTCCTGAGGTTTTGCTGATCAGTATTTTCTTTGTACTTGAAAGGAAAATAGCACTCAGATTATCTTCACCTTTAACACAAGGCAAAAACACCACAGATTTGTCTGTCAGTGATAAAAGTAGGGGGGAAGGGGGACGGGGAGAACCACTGCTGATAAGCCTACCTTTGAAAAACATCAGTAAAAAGCCCCCCAAGCTCCACCAACATGTTGCAGACTGCATAAGTCACATAACTGAGGACTAAAGAGTTTTGCCTGAGGCTTCCATGTTTAACAAAGGGAAGTGTGGCTTTCAACAAAAGATGCTATTCTAGTTATGTGCCCTTTTACCCTGCCAGAGAAACAGCTGGTATCATAAAGTCACAGCTAATTTGTATCACGTCTGCACTAACAGTCAGATTCAGTTTATATCAGACTCTCAAAGTTGGACTTAATGACAGTTGATGGATGACAGCTTTTAGTCCCTCCCACCCCCTCTCAAAATGTATTTAAACACTGCCTCCCACATGAGAAAGACCCCAAAGCTCACAATACAAACGGAATCTTTAACAGGTTTTACACAACCAGAATGGATGAAAAAGTTTAAAAGTAGTAACTACATTAAAAATTTTAAAAACTTCCTAAAGAAGGGTGAGAAAATCACACCAGCAGCTCTGACTCATTGAATTGTTAGGGTTGGAAGGGACCTCATGGTTCCAACCCCCCTGCCATAGGCAGGGACACCTCACACTACATCAGGTTGCTCAGAGCCACATCCAGCCTGGCCTTAAAAACCTCCAGCAATGAGGCTTCCACCACCTCCCTGGGCAACCTGTGCCAGTGTCTCACCACCCTCATGGGGAAGAACTTCTTCCTAACATCCAATCTGAATCTACCCATGTCTAGTTTTGCTCCATTCCCCCAAGTCCTATCACTCCCTGACACCCTAAAAAGTCCCTCCCCAACTTTCTTGTAGCCCTCTTCAAATACTGGAAGGCCACAATTAGGTCTCTTTGGAGCCTTTTCTTCTCCAGACTGAACAACCCCAGCTCTCTCAGTCTGTCCTCACAGGAGAGGAGCTCCAGCCCTCTGCTCATTCTCAGGGCCCTTCTCTGGACACCTTCTAGCACATCCAGGTCCTTCCTGTAATAGAGACTCCAGAACTGGATGCAGTACTCCAGGTGGGGTCTCACCAGAGTGGAGTAGAGTAGTTACACTAGTAGCTCTGAAGTTCTGTGACAAATGAACAGTGCTTTAAGACAGATATGTGGGTGTCAACTGTAACTGAAAATAAAATTTCTCTTAAAAATAAAAGGAAAAAAATCCCAACAACCCTACAGTTTACTTGCTTCAGGTAATCTCTTGCAGTTTGGAGTATCTATTCTCCTTTAAAATACCCCTGCATTCTGCCTGCAGACTCTCTAAGGGCTTTTTCAAGGTCAGAACTCAACACTTAAGGGAAGACCAGTTTCACTTCTTTTTCAAGAGACCTGTTTCTCATTTATGCTATTAAATGTCATCTACTTCCATTTTAAGACCCCTGAAATGGAATGCCTGAACTGTGCAAAGGGACTCGAGTGAAAGTGAGAGTCAGGCCAAAGACTTAACAGCTCCAAACCCACAGTGCTTGTGTGAGAAAAAGCTGCAAAGATCAGGCTCTTCTTGGAAAATAGGCAAGGGGGGACTTCCAGAGGCTGGGAGTTCATCCTCAGTTCAGAAAAACAGTGCTGGTGTGCTTCTGAGGCTATCCTCCACAGCACCGAGCCTACATCAGTTAGAGAGACAATATCCTTTTGAGATCTCAGCTATTTCCCACTTTGAGATGAACTAGCAATATCTGACCAAGGCTCTTTAATCCCACAATCTGAAGGCATCACTGATGAAATGTAAGCAAGGAAAATCTCATCACATCCTGGGAAGTAGGGGAATTTTATGGTTTTGGTTTGTTTGATTTTGAATGCTGCACAGTGTAATGATGAATCAGGATTGCCCCACTTATTGCAAAGAGATCAGGCTGCTTCATAAACTTAGGTACACCAAGTGAACAACATCCCTGGGAAGTTCAAAGCAGCAGTATCAGTAATGCAGCTACAGCATTGACTACAGAGCTTATTGTGATGGAGCTGAGAAGGAAAGACTGTCAATGAAGACTGAAGAATCCCAGCTCCCAGCCTATCTTTCCTTCAAGCACACTCATTTCCTGCCTCAGAACGTTAATACTGCACAGAAGACAGTAACATACAGCTTCTGCTGTGCCTAAGCTATGCTTGGCACTACTCTCTGATGGACTCTTTGCCAGCAAACAGAGCCAAAGCTCAGCATGCTCCTGCCACATCCTCTCCAGCAAGCTATATCTGCTCTGTACCTACTGGGAAGATGCAGATAATCAGCTCTACTCCCTTCACTCTGAGCACAGCAGTGACTCTGCCCCTACATATGCTCCTTATGCTTGTTCAGATTTCTTGCTTTCTTTTTCAGATGTTCTTAAACCTCTGTCAAGCGAGTCATGCTTTATTAGAAGCAGATTTCCCTTCAGCTACTCAATGTGCCAGTTTTACAATTCCTAGGTGGTGTAATTCCTGGAAAATAAAAAATACTCTTCATCCAACATCTTGGGTATGTCACAGCAGGTTTATTTGGTTTGGTTCACCCCTAAATCACAGAATCACCGAATCACCAAGGTTGGAAAAGACCTCAAAGATCACCAAGTCCAACCTGTCACCACAGACCACATAACTAAACCATGGAACCCAGTGCCACATCCAATCCCCTCTTGAACACCTCCAGGCATGGTGGCTCCACCACATCCCTAGGCAGCCCATAACTTTCTATATCTAAGTGATGCTCTGGGTTTCTGTTTCCATGGCCTGCTAGCTCCAAATGTCTTACAAGCAAAGAGGTTTTCAAGCAAATGATGGCAATCAGTTGAGTTCTGCGGCCATCACATTTCCATGGGACTGTGAAATGCATCAGGAAGAGTGACACTACTACTTCTTAAGCTTAATCCCCTGGCATTAAACTAAACAAACTCTAGTTGTCTTTAACACCTCTTCAGGCACGCAACACAAAACCCACCAGGTTCTCATCTCTCTCCAAAAAAAGTGTTTCACTAAAGCACCTCAGCTGCTCATAGGAGTCACCAAAGTTCCAAGAAGTCTGGGCTTATTAAGGCAAGATGCATTTCTTCTTGCAAGCAGGAAGGAGGACAGAATGAAGCAGAGAGAGGGCAGACCTTATGCTCCTCTTGGTTTCATTTATCCCACAAAATCTGTAGAAAACATTTTCAGAGACTCTACAGAAATGCTTTCTTTCTTGAAAATATGAGAGAAAAGCTGATCTTACACTGTTTCCTGATGGCAAATACCTTGACTTTCAACAAAATGTATGCTTCCAATCAAGAGATTAAAAGAAGGCACTCACTAGGCAGTGACTTTGAACCTTAACCTGATAGGGTATCACTTATTTTTTAACATAATTTATATAAATGTTACATAATTTATATAAATGTACCTCAGATTGTTTTCCAAAGTCAGATTTGGCTTCATTCAAGAACTACCAGAAGAGTTACAGGACTGTCATTATAATATTAAACTATATTCCTGCTTTTTGTTCTCACAGTTGCACCCTGTGACAAGGGGCAATGGATGTAAACTACAGCACAGGAGGTTCCACATCAACCATGAGGAGGAACTTAGAATCATAGAATCAATAAGGTTGGAAAAGACCTCAAAGATCATCAAGTCCAACCTGTCACCCAAGACCTCATGACTACTAAACCATGGCACTAAGTGTCATGTCCAATCCCCTCTTGAACACCTCCAGGGATGATGACTCCACCACCTCCCTGGGCAGCACATTCCAATGGCCAATTACTCTTTCTGGGAAGAACTTTCTCCTCACCTCCAGCCTAAACCTCCCCTGGCACAGCTTGAGACTTCTTCACTGTAAGGGTCACAGAGCACTGGCACAGGCTGCCCAGAGAGGTTGTGGAGTCTCCTTCTCTGGAGCCTTTCCAGCCCTGTCTGGATGTGTTCCTGTGTGACCCACGCTGGATTCTATGGTCCTGCTCTGGCAGGGGGGTTGGACTCAATGATCTCCAGAGTTCCCTTCCAGCCCCTAACATCCTGTGTGAATCTGTGTGTGAGATGAAGAGCTCTGCCTTCTCTCCAGTACTGTACAGAGATAATGCTTGTTTTAAACTTTTCAAATGCGTGCATTGGTGCACAGCTTGCTTTAATGGTTCTCTAAAGGCATCTAATGTCCTTCTTCATGGTATTTGCATTTATGTCCCCTAAAGACCATCCTCCTATTTGGTCAGCTTTACAAAGTGAAAGAGGAAGTTAAATGTGGAAAGTATTTTGCCTTTCCTTCTTTGTGACAGAATCCTTTCATCACTTTGACAAGTGCTGTGAAAGAACCATGGAGACTTCAGTGTGAGACAGATGACTTGCTCTGCATCCCTGCACTTGGAGTAGGTGAATGAGTCCCTGAAGGACAGACTTTCAGATGCAATTTATGCATCAAAATAAGGCAGAAGCACCAGCTCAGAAATACACTGAAGCATAACCTTAGCTCTGAGGGACCAAAGTGCCTTCTTTCAGCACCACAGGCTGTGTGCTCAGACACGTCTACCAACACAGTTCCAGTTGTTGAGCTGTCAGAAAAACTCTGGAGGGCAGTCATTGCTCTTGTTGAATATCCTGGGGAAAATCCTTGCATTTCTGACCTCACTGGCTTTTGGACTGCATGGCCTTTTTCTCCTTGGGTCAAACTTGTACATGTATGTACCTCCTAAGTGCACCACCTAAGGAAGCACATGGAAACTTCAGTACAGTCACCTCACCAGAGTGTTTCATGGGTCATTTTAGAATATTGAAGAAATAAATCCTGCTTTTGGAGTATCAACATTTCCTGCAAACTGGAAATCCCAGGCTGCATCTGGCTTCAGGCTTAAATAGTCTCCCCCCCCCCCCCCCCCCCAAAAAAAAAGGCCTTGAAAATAATGCAAAACTCTGAAACAGCAAGCAGGGGAGAGAACAGCCTGCAACAATTATCAGCCCATTCAGTACTTGCACAAACTTTCTTAGAAGAGTAGGCAAAGTTAAATTCCTTTCCCCAAGGACAATGACCAAAAAAACAAGGTTAAACCAGGCCCAGACTCAGCCTTCCTGACGGGGGATAGGCTGCTGGAGATGAAAGTCAATGCAACCAGTGTTCAGCCTGCTGCCATGTGTTTCTCCTCCTCCATGCAGCTGTTGCCAAAAAAAGAGGGGGAAGGGAGCAGAGAAGGTCCAGGCACACAGACAACAGTCACTCAGAGAAAATAAGCAGCTCGCTGTACCCTGAATTATTTGAAGATGGTAGTGGTGCCTAAAGGAGTTGCCCTGACCTTAGTGCAGTACTTATGACTTCATCGGTCTGATGTCACAGGCACTGCTTAAACTTAAAGCCAGTTCTCAGTTTGTCTCCAGTCTGGAGTTTCCATATATTGAGGGGTTGAAGTTTATATATTATAAACACCTTCTTTAGATGGTTTGTGAGCCCCTCACTTTTTCTGGCAGTCAAAAACAATGGTTGTAAAAAAAGCCTGAGCCCTACACCTTGTAAACCAGTAAACGTGGTTCCTTGGACTCTCACAAGCTCCTCAGGGCCTGCTTGCTCCAGAAAAAAAGAAAAGCAGAAGACACAACAGGACAGTAACACCAGCACATGACCTTAACACAAGTAAATACGATTTTAAGACTCCCTCTGCAAGAAATAAATGAACAAACAAACAAACCAAAAATAAACAAACAAAAAAACCCCACCCAAAACCAATTTACTGAAATCCAGCAGAGGAATAAAGACACCTGTAAAAGGAATCACAGAATCACAGAATTTCAGGGGCTGGAAGGGACCTCGAAAGCTCATCCAGTCCAACCTCCCTGCCAGAGCAGGAGCACCTAGAGAGATCACACAGGAACACACCTGGGCAAGTTTTGAATATCTCCAGAGAAGGAGACACCAAAACCCCCCTGGGCAGCCTGTTCCAGTGTTCTGTCACCCTCACAGGGAAAAAAAAATGTCCCCATGCTTCCATGGAGCTTCCTACGCTTCAGCTTCCACCCAGTGCCCTTTGTGCTGTCATTGGGCATCACCCAGCAGAGCCTGGCTCCATCCTCTGGGCACTCACCCTGCACATCTTTATCAACACTGATGAGGTCACCTCTCAGTCTCCTCTAACCTAAAGAGACCTCAGCTCCCTCGGTCCCTCCTCGTACAGAAGATGTTCCACTCCATCATCCTCATGGCTCTGTGCTGCACTCTTTAAAGTAGCTCCCTGTCTTTCTTGAACTGAGGGGCCCAGAACTGGGCATGATATTCCAGATGCAGCCTCACCAGTGCGGAGTAGAGAGGGAGGAGAACCTCTCTCAACCTACTAACCACAGTCCTTCTAATCCACCCCAGAATGGCATTGGCCTTCCTGGCCACGAGAGCACATTACTGGCTTATGGTCATCCTTCCATCCACCAGGACCCCCACGTTCCTTTCACCTTCACTGCTCTCCAGCAGCGCCATCCCCAACCTATATTGGTGCAAGGAGTTGTTCCTTCCCAGGTGCAAGACTCTACACTTGCCCTTGTTGAACTTCATCAAATTTCTCCCTACAACTATAAAATGATTACTGTAAAATTGAAATATTTTGATTTCAAGATGAAATCCTTTAAATCTTTATCAGGTCTGAGGAAAGTAATCTCTGGTGACAGCAAACCTAGAGGAATAGGAGTTAAGGGTCTGCTTGCGGGGCCAACCACTAATTTTCAGAGGGCTTTGGATCAGTCCACAAAGAAGCAAACAAGCACACGGTAGGGTGGGGGTGGGGGATGGAATCCAATATTAAAGTTTTAATAGGAGAAAAAACAAAAACAATACAGCAAAACCTTCTGAATACCAGAGGCAAGGAAATTGGAGGTAACTACTTTGATCATACTCACAGGAAGGCAGTTAGAGGAGAATATACTGAGCTTTTCAGTTACCAACAAGCTGCTGCTGGATTCAAAATGACAACTCCAAAAAAACAGAGGTGATCACTGTACAGAAATAGAGAATAAAGAACATTGTTTAGCAGTGGTGTAAACAGTGCACACACTTCAATTTTCTTTACTAAACTCTTCTTTAACAACACCTCCACAAAGGTTTTTTGAAGTATAGAATCACAGAATCATAGAGGTTAGAAGTTGGAAGGGACCTCCAGAGATCACCCAGTCCAATCTCACCTGCCAAAGCAGGATCACCCAGGATAGACAGTTCCCTCTTCTGCTGTTCTCCTTGTATTTTCCCTGGACTAAAGCAATGTTTTTGTGAATTCAGCTCAACATAATTGGCAGCATCAATAAAGTTACTGAAATCATAGGATTGTTAGGGTTGGAAGGGACCTCAAGGATCATCCAGTGCCAACTCCCCTGTCATGGGCAGGGACACCTCACACTACAGCAGGTTGCTCAGAGCCACATCCAGTCTGGCCTTAAAAACCTCCAGGCATGAGGCTTCCACCACCTCCCTGGCCAACCTGTGCCAGTGTCTCACCAAACTCATGGGGAAGAACTTCTTCCTAACATCCAACCTGAATCTACAAATTTCTAGTTTTGCTCTATTCCCCCCAGGCCTATCACTCCTTGACACCCTAAAAAGTCCCTCCCCAGCCTTCTTGTAGCCCCCTTCAGATATTGGAAGGCCACAATTAGGTCTCCTTGGAGCCTTTCCTTCTCCAGACTGAACAGCCCTAATTCTCTCAGTCTGTCCTCATAGCAGAGGAGCTTCAGCCCTCTGATCATCTTTGTGGCCCTTCTCTGGACACCTTCCAGCACCTCCAGATCCTTCCTGTAACAGAGGCTCTAGAACTGGACACAGTACTCCAGGTGGGGTCTCAGCAGAGTGGAGTAGAGGGGGATGATCACCTGCCTCAACCTGCTGGCTATGCTTCTCTTGATGCAGCCCAGGGTGTGACTGTCTCTATGTCACCCTTTGTTCTCCAGAAGAAATGGCTACTAAGGACTAAGAACTATTTAACAAACAGGAAATTTCCATGCGACTTAAGCATGAAGGAAGTTCAGGTTCGGGTTGACAACCAGAGTCCATAAATCTCAACTCTCCAACCCAAGAAACATCACTAGGGTTTGGACACAGATTGGGGTTCAGTGGTAAAAGTGGCACAGTTTTTACTGATACTTCAATCCTTTGAATTCCCCTGACCAAAAACACTGGGTTTGTGCTTTACTCTAATTCACACAATGGCATTAAGAGGATTGCAGGCCTAGGCATGCACCCAGCACTGCACAGTCAAGCTCAAGTGGAACTCAGTTACCAGCTAACAGAGGTACCAGATTATCACCTAACAAAAATGCTTTTATCAGAAGTTCTTGAAAAGGCCTTTAGCAAAATTATTCTGTGACTTCAGAAATGAGGAAGTTCACAGGGTCACAGGAGGTTAGGAGTTGGAAGGGACCTCCAAAGATCAAGTCCAACCTCCCTGCCAGAGCAGGACCATAGAATTCATCACAGGTCACACGTAAATTAATCCAGATGGGTCTGTAAAGTCTCCAGAGAAGGAAACTCCACAATCTCTCTGGGCAGCCTGTGCCAGTGCTCTGTGACCCTCACAGTGAAGAAGTTCCTCCTCATGTTGAGGTGGAACCTCCTGTGCTGTAGTTTATATCCATCGCCCCTTGTCCTATAACAGGGTGCACCTGAGCAGAGCCTGTCCCCTCCCTCTTGACACCCAGCTCTCAGATATTTATAAATATGTATTAAATCCTCTCAGTCTTCTCCTCTCCAGACTAAACAGGCCCAGGTCTCTAAGCATCTCCCTACAAGGCAGTCCTCCAATCTCTTCATCATCCCTGTTGCCCTCCGTTCCACGGATCTCTCCAGTAGATCCCTGTCCCTCCTGAACTGGGAAGCCCAAAACTGAATACAATATTCCAGGTGAGGACTCACTGGTTATTACTATCTCAATTATGGAAACCAGGGAAACCAAATCACATCCAAGGTTGCTCAGAAACTGACCTGTGACATTGAAGTGTGGGGGTTTAATTAAAAGTATATGCACAGACACACAAAGAAAAGCATGGTTTCACTCCCTTCTGCTCTGGTAATGAACTTGGTACCTTTGAATGGAAATAAAGTTATAGAGCCCAGTTATCAAAACTGTGTGCTGCAAGTGCTCCATTTCATAAAAGAGCTCAACAGCTGGAGAGGTGAAGAGATTCAGCTCTCCACTCTTCTTGCAGTGGTTGCTTGTACCCTGTATCTTCCAAAGGACACTCTAGCACTAGGACATTCTTCCACATCCTGATGCCAGGACTATACAGGGGAAAGTATACAGGGATGTTAAGAAGAAGTTCTCCCCCATGAGGGTGGTAAGACACTGGCACAGGTTGCCTGGGGAGATGGTAGAAGTTTTATCCCTGGAGGTTTTTAAGGCCAGGCTGGATGTGGCTCTGACCAACCTGCTGTAGTGTGAGGTGTCCCTGCCCATGGCAGGGGGGTTGGAACCGGATGATCCTTGAGGTCCCTTCCAACCCTAACAATTCTATGATTCTATGACAGCAACACCTTAGACTAGCACCAGAACAAGGGGACACAGTCTCAAGCTGTGCCAGGGGAGGTTTAGACTCGAGGTGAGGAAAAAGTTCTTCACTGAGCGAGTCGTTCATCATTGGGATGTGCTGCCCAGGGAGGTGGTGGAGTCACCGTCCCTGGAGGTGTTCAAGGGGAGATTGGACGTGGCACTTGGTGCCATGGTCTAGTTGTGGGGTCTGTTGGGACAGGTTGGACTTGATGATCCTTGGGGTCTCTTCCAACCTTGGTTATACTGTGATACTGTGATACTGTAAAGGTCTGGCTAGAGGTGTATCCTGTCCCCAGCAGTGGCCAGTATCATATGCTTGAGGTAAAACATAAAACCAGGGAAAGCATATAATGATGCTTCCCACAAATACTCTACAACACCCCATGACTTCCAGAATGTCTGAACCAGAGGCAGAATCTGTGTAGTTACTGATCTCCCATAGCAGCTTTTTCACATTATTATTTCTGGTAGCTGCCAACACTCAGCAAAATCCCATACCAGAGTCCCACAACTTAATTATGTGCTATGTGCAGATGTAGTTCACTTTGGACAAGTAATTAAACCTTCAGACTGGCACCAAGACTCAGCTATGACGCTTCCTAGCTGAAGACTCACTCAAACACACAGTTAGGTGTGGTATGCACATAGAAGTATTCCTCATTGCATCCCATATAAGGGGGAAAGAGGGAAAGCAAAGTAACATCAGTAGGAGAGAGTGGGGAAACTGTGAAAGATAGTTGGAGATAACACTTTGCAGTTGTTTTGGACAAAAGAGGTAACCCAATCTGCCTGCTGGTGGGGACACTTTCCAATAGATCAGGCTGCACAGAGCCACATCCAGCCTGGCCTTAAAAGCCTCCAGGGATGAGGCTTCCACCACCTCCCTGGGCAACCTGTTCCAGTGTCTCCCCACCCTCATAGCGAAGAACGTCTTCCTAACATCTAAATCTCCCCTTTTCTAGCTTGAACCCATTCCCCCTAGTCCTACCACTCCCTGACACCCTGGAGCCCTTGCCACACTCCCAGAATAATGGAAGATAAAGGCAGGGACTGGAAGAAGAGCTGTAGGACAGTTTCCCACCCCATCTAATCTTCTGGCTGAACCACACAGACTGCATTAAATATATGACTGGGCCCCAGCTGTTCAGATGTATTCAGGGTCTAGAAGTAGAATCAGGCATCAACAAAGCCTCTTCAAGCCCACATGCAGAATACATTGGAGATCTGAAGAGCAGAGTAGAAAATCTTTTCCAGCCTTTGCAGTTCAACTTCCTGGGTGCCCATTCACAATCCAATTCCAATGCCACAGGCATAGCAATACCCAGAATGGTTCTCCAGAGCAGGACTCAAGGGCAACTTAAGCACACCTCATCCCATGTACTAAACAGCACAATGAACACTCTTAATTTCAGATTTGAATCAGAGACAATAATGATAACTGGTCTCTAAAATCATAGAATCCTAGAATTGTTAGGGTTGGAAGGGACCTTAAGGATCACCTAGTTGCAACCCCCCTGCCATGAGCAGGGACACCTCACACTACATCAGGTTGCTTACAGCCACATCCAGCCTGGCCTTAAAAACATCCAGGCATGAGGCTTCTACCACCTCCCTGGGCAACCTGTGCCAGTGTCTCACCACCCTCATGGGGATGAACTTCTTCCTAACATCCAATCTGAATCTACCCACTTCTAGTTTTATTCCATTTGCCCCTGTCCTATCACTACCCAACACCCTAAAAAGGTATCAGGTAGTGCCAGTCATATGGATCAGGTGAGAAAGTCTGTAAAAGAGAAATATTTAGAATTGAATAGAATAGGATAGCATAGAATAGGCTAGCATAGCAAACAATAGCATAGCATAGCATAGCATAGCATAGCATAGCATAGCATAGCATAGCATAGCATAGCATAGCATAGCATAGCATAGCATAGACCAGACCAGGTTGGAAAAGACCTTTAAGATCATCGAGCGCAACCTATCACCCAACACCCTCTAATCAACTGAACCATGGCTCTATTTGTATCCTCCCTGCAGCCAAGCTGCAAATATTCTTTTACACAGAAATTCATCTGACCCATGAAGATTCAGAAAATGGCACATTTCATCCCCACCATCATAAAATGCCAGTTATCATCACAGTGACCTCAGAAGGAGAGCACCCTGATACTTTGGAGTACAGTCACCTCTCTCCCATAATGTCTCTGCCCTACAAACAGGTTTTTATTCTGTATTCATTTCATTTTCCCCCTCTACTCCACTCTTGTGAGACCCCACCTGGAGTACTGCATCCAGTTCTGGAGCCTCTATTACAGGAAGGATCTGGAGGTGCTGGAATGTGTCCAGAGAAGGGCCATGAGGATGAGCAGAGGGCTGGAGCTGCTCTCCTATGAGGACAGATTGAGGGAGTTGGAGCTGTTCAGCCTGGAGAATAGAAGGTTCTGAGGAGACCTAATTGTGGCCTTCCAGTATCTGAAGAGGGCTACAAGAAAGCTGGGGAAGGACTTTTTAGGGTGCCAGGGAGTGATAGGGCTGGGGGGAATGGAACAAAACTAGACATGGGTAGATTGAGATTGGATATTAGGAAGAAGTTCTTCCCCATGAGGGTGGTGAGACACTGGCACAGGTTGCCCAGGGAGGTGGTAGAAGCCTCATCCCTGAAAGTTTTTAAGGCCAGGCTGGATGTGGCTGTGAGCAACCTGATGTAGTGTGAGGTGTCCCTGATCATGGCAGGGGGGTTGGAACCAGATGATCCTTGAGGTCCCTTCCAACCCTAACAGTTCTATGATTCTATGCTTTGGCATGATACAGGAAAGAAAGAGAACTGCTTCATGAGATTAAACACAACCAGAAGGAGGACTACATATACCTCATACCAAGAGGCAGTAGATTGCAAGATCTTTACATGGTTATTCTGGAAAGTAGAGGCTAAGAAATAAGCAAACTCTGGGTTGCAGCTGAGCAGATGTGGGCTGAAATATCAGCCTCAGCCATGCATATGGAGCTTTTTCTTCTTCCTTTGGCCACATTCGTGCTACTAAGAAGAAACCATTTGCTAACCACACAGCAGTGGCATTCACATAGCAGAAAACCAGGCTCCCAGTCTCTTCCTGCTTTGATCAGCAGTTACTGCCCACAGGGATAAAGCGAGGGTTGTGGTTTTTACTTGTTCTTTGTAGGGTCTGCTGGTCTCACATGGACTTCAGTGGCACAAAGAACAGGCCAAGCCTGTTCCAGAACAGTCATTTGTCCTCATGTAAACCTATCTCCCCAATAGAGCAGCAATGTGCAGAGCAAGGAAAAGACATTTCAGAGAGGGTTTTACTCTTTAAAATTACTGCCTGGAATAAAAAAAAGAAAAGTAATTAAAAATAAAATCTTCCCATATCCCTCTTTGATCATCTGGAGGTGGAACAGATGTTTCCTTATGTCTCCAGCAGTGGGTACAGGCATGCCTGCTACAGAACATACTGCTGGGGCAACAACTTTAGTGCTAATGATAAGCCCCAAATTCATTGCAAATGTATTGTTCCTTACAGAAATCTCAGTGCTGAATCCAAATTATTAATAATCCATAAAGAACAGTGCATAATAATCATGAAAACAATTGCTTGCCACAGACAGCAAATGGAAACTGACTGCTTTAAAGACTATTTTGACAGGTGTTAGCATCATTCAACACAATAAATGCAAGAGGGGATTGGATGTGGCACTTGGTGCCATGGTCTAGTAGTCATGAGGTGTTGGGTGACAGGTTGGACCTGATGATCTTTGAGGTCTTTTCCAACCTTGGTGATTCTATGATTTTCCCTTCTGCAGCTCCCTTTCTCCTGACATCTATCCCTGCATCCTGGTACACAGGAATGCTCCCACTTGTTCAGGAAAAGCCAGAGCAAATAATGTTTTGAAGTGCCCATATTGTATATGGAAAGCTTGCAAGTCACACATCACAGTGACTGTCCCAGCAGTCACATTATGCTGTGTATTAATCACCATTTCTATCTTCCTCCATGGTCTGGTTCCACTGACCCAACCAACCACTGTTTTTATTCTAGCTACTACCTTCCTGTCTGGGAATAGCTGTAGCTTTCATGCTGTCAGCTCCTACTGCTGCTGGCAGTTTAGCATGGCTGACTGCTGTGTGAACCTTTAAAGCTACAGCATTACTATCTCCACTTTAATTAGCTTTATAATGTCTGCAGAAAGTACCAGGTACTCCTACTCGAGGGCCTCTAAATGTCCACACAAAAACTTCAGTTTTAGTTTGTTTAGGAAACTAAATCTATTGTTAGATATGGAGAGCAGCTTTCTGCTACACAAATAATGAGCTCTGTTGCAACATGCTGAGAAAAGGATCATCTCCCTGACTAGGAAGTGGATTGAGGAGATGAAGCTGCTGGAGAGGGCAGAGCAAACGTATCTATTTCCTAACTTTTCACCTAATGTGCAAGCACAAAACCTGGTAGTTTGTAACTGATGAACTAAAGAACCACTAAGGCTGCTCACCCGCTCTGAAACACTACCTCTGTGCTCAGCCGTACCTGAGCTTTGTCAAACCCCATCCATTTATTTTAGGGAACATAGAATGTTAGGGCTTGGAAGGGACCCTCAAAGACCATCGAGGCCAACCCCCTGCCAGAGCAGGACCATAGAATCCAGCACAGGTCACACAGGAATGCATCCAGATGGGTCTTGAAAGTCTCCAGAAAAGGAGACTCCCCAACCTCTCTGGGCAGCCTGTTCCAGCGCTCTGTGACCCTCACAATGAAGACAATGAAGAAGTTCCTCATGCTGAGGTGGAACCTCCTGTGCTGTAGTCTATATCCATTGCCCCTCATCCTATCACAGGCTGCAACTGAACAGAGCCTGTCCCCTCCCTCTTGACCCCCAGCCCAGATACTGATAGACATTGATCAGATTCCCTCTCAGCCTTGTCTTCTCCAGACTAACCAGCGCCAGGGCTCTCAGCCTCTCCTCATAGGGCACATGCTCCAGTCCCTTCAGCATCCTGGTAGCTTTCCATTGGACTCTTTCCAGTAGATACTTGTCCCTCCTGAACTGGGGACCCCAAAACTGGATGCAGTATTCCAGGTGGTGCCTCACCAGGGTGGAATAAAGGGGGAGAAGAACCTCCCTGGATCTGCTAGACACACTCTTCTTAATGCACCCCAGGATCCCATTGGCCTTCCTGGCCATAAGGGCACATTGCTGTCCCATGCAGAACTTATTCAGCAGGACTCCCAGGTCCTTCCCACAGGGCTGCTCTCCAGCAGATCACCTCCTAACCTGTACTGGTGCAGTTTTTCATGAACTACAGCTCATAAGTTCAATATGTAGTTATATAAACAGCAAGGAATGTGTACATAGAGGGGGAAAAATTTTATCCTGGACACACCTCTTACTTTTCCAGAAGGAAGGGCATTCACAGGTACTGTAGATGAGAATTTAGATGACTGTGCCACAGCTATTTGTTTAGACTGTTAGCCTTGCTTTCAATGGTAGGAAATATTACATAAAATCCATGTACAACAAGCTAAGTGCAAATGATGAAAGAAACCAGCAAGGGAAAAAGAGGCCAGGGAGCTGTTGTGATGGAAGAATAGCAGCTGGGAAAACCAAAGTCAACCCAGCTATGTTATTTTTTAATTAAAAATAAACATGGCCTTTGTTGCCAAGGGATTGGTTAGCATTCCACTTTAAAAGGGAAAAAAAGGGATTATTTTTTTTTAACTTCATTCTCATTCCCCTCCTAACCTCCCTCCCTTTTTCTGCCCCTTCCTTTCTATCAGTCCTAAAAAAATGTATTTCTATATTTTGCAGGGAGAAAAAAAAACATGGTCATAAAATTTTGGTCACTAGGTAATACCACACAGAGCTACCAATTTTTAAGGAATTCTCTTTGTGTCACATAAATGAATCTTCAATTAAAAACCAGATTCTGTAATTTTAGTTCTGCCAATTGTTTCACCTTCACTCCTGACCTCCTTGCTAGCTATACAAGTATGAGTGATTGCACTGACTGGGACTGCATGTGTGTAAATGATAAAGGACCTCTTTGAAGAGTTCTTTCATAGAGTCATAGAATCAATAAGGTTGGAAAAGACCTCAGTCATCATCAAGTCCACCCTGTCACCCAGCACCCCATGACTAACTAAACCATGGCACCAAGTGCCATGTCAAATCCATTTTTGAATGATGACTCCACCACCTCCCTGGGCAGCACATCCCAATGGGCAATCTCTCTTTCTGGGAAGAACTTTCTCCTCACCTCCAGCCTAAACTTTCTCTGGCACAGCTTGAGACTCTGTCCTCTTGTTCTGGTGCTGGTTGCCTGGGAGAAGAGACCAACCCCCTCCTGGCTACAACCTCCCTTCAGGTAGTTGTAGACAGCAATAAGGTCTCCCCTGAGCCTCCTCTTCTCCAGGCTAAGCAACCCCAGCTCCCTCAGCCTCTCCTCACAGGGCTGTGCTCCAGACCTCTCCCCAGCCTCATTGCCCTTCTCTCAACACATTCAAGTGTCTCAATGTCCTTCTTAAATTGAGGGGCCCATTGGAGACAATGCTCAAGGTGTGGCCTAACCAGTGCTGAGCACAGGGCACAAGGACTTCCCTGCTCCTGCTGGCACGCTATTCCTGATGCAGGCCAGGATGCCATTGGCCTTCTTGGCCACCTGGGCACACTGCTGGCTCATGTTCAACTGCTGCCAACCAGCACCCCCAAGTTCCTTTCTGCCTGGCTGCTCTCCAGCCACTCTGACCCCAGCCTATAGCACTGCATGGGGATGTTGTGGCCAAAGTGCAGCCTGGCACTTGGACTTGTTGAATGCCATCATGTTGGACCTTCAATGAAGGTTTCAGCAGAACCCACATTAATCCTTCCAACTTCAGCATTGCTGCTCTTCAAATACTGAAGCAGCTTTTATTCATGCCTGGATAGGGGTTTCTTCCAGTTTTTATGGAATTTGCTAGTGACCAAGACCACTAAAAGTCCTATGGTGTTTCTCTGCAGTGCTCACTTCACAATCAGGAGTGTGGAGTCACTGGCAGACAAAAACCAAACAACTCAAAAACTCAGTTCAGGCTCTTCATATATTCCAAGGACTCAAAGGTTGACTACTTTTAAAGGCTGGCTACGTTATTGAGCCTCTCTTCCCTATGTTTCTCATTCACCCATCTTACACATTTCTTGTGTGCTTTTATGTGCCAGGGTCTCAGCCACAGAGGATCCTTACTGCAATTATTTCACCACACCGCTTCCACATCACGTTTCAAAATCTGATCTTGCTTAATCACCTTTTACTTTCTCTCTCCTCACTTGATTTAATAGTTACTGAGACTTTGTTTGAGATCTTTTAGGCCATAATTCACATGAGAAACACATCCAGATAGAGTTGCAACTGTACTGATACAGCGTGTAGGAGCTGATGGGGTAAACTTCCCACAAAACAGGACAATTAAATTGAATTTTCTATAGAAATGATAGCCTTCAACTGAGTAAAGGTATACATTTTGGTTGAATAGAAGAAAGCTCTATCTAATTATTAGTCATTAGGTGGGAAAAGAGAATTCAGCTGAAAAAAAATATTTGTATATCCCTCCTGTGTCTCAGGTAAGTGCAGCAGACAGCTGGAGGGAAGGGATCCATCCAGAGGGACCTTGACAGGCTGGAGAGGTGGGCACAAGCCAACCTCAGGAGGCTCAACAAGACCAAGGGCAGGGTCCTGCATCTGGGTCGAGGTAATCCCAGGCACAAATCCAGGCTGGGCAGGGACTGGCTGGAAAGCAGCCCTGAGGAGAGAGACTTGGGGGTGCTGGTGGACAAGAAGCTCAAGAGGAGCTCTCAATGTGCACTTGCAGCCCAGAAAGCCAACCAGAGCCTGGGCTGCATCAGGAGAAGTGTGGCCAGCAGGGCCAGGGAGGTGATTCTCCCCCTCTACTCAGTTCTGGTGAGACCCCACCTGCAGTACTGCCTCCAGTTCTAGAGCCCCTATTACAAGAGGGATCTGGAGGTGCTGGAAGGTGTCCAGAGAAGGGCCAGGAGGATGAGCAGATGGCTGGAGCACCTCTCCTATGAGGACAGACTGAAGGAGTTGGGGCTGTTCAGTCTGGAGAAGAGAAGGCTCCAAGGTGACCTCATTGTGGCCTTCCAGTATCTGAAGGGGGCTCCAAGAAGGCTGGGGAGGGACTGCTCAGGATGTCAGGTAGTGATAGGACTGGGGGGAATGGACTGAAGCTGGAGGTGGGGAGATTCAGGCTGGATTTGAGGAGGAAGTTCTTCCCCATGAGAGTGGTGAAGCCCTGGAATGGATTGTCCAGGGAGGTGGTTGGGGCCCTGTCCCTGGAAGTGTTTAAGCCCAGGCTGGATGAGGCTCTGGCCAGCCTGATGTATTGTGGGGTGTCCCTGCCCATGGCAGGGGGGTTGGAACTAGATGATCCTTGTGGTCCCTTCCAACCCTGACTGATTCTATGATTCTATGCCCAGCAAGTTACCAGCCTAAGGGCTGTTCTACAGCAGGACTTCCTTGCATTTACTCAGAGTTATTTCAGTCTGCATTAAAGATGACCACTGGCAAATGGAATAGAATATTAATGACTTATTCATTGTAGAGCAGCTCTAAAAAGAAAGAGCCCTGAAGAGCTATGGTCACTATCTGCTGACTCACACACAGATTCCTCTAGTATCTGAATCTTACATTGACTCCAGAGAAAATTTGTGGTTGACCACAGAACATAAGGTTAGCTAAATAAATAGCATAACACATATTATTTGGGATGCAAAAGTAAGCACAAGAGGATACTTGGTTGCAAAACAATTTTCTTTATCCTTCGCATAGTTTTTGGAAGAGGAAGAAAACCACATTAGACTGAGCAATGTTTTTGTTTTGCTTCAAGGACGTTGGCTCACAAAGAAATGTTGCTGCAGCTAGCAAAAGTTCAAGTCACTGTTGCCCAAACCATATTAAAAGAAATTAATTAAAAGCATTTGGAACTCAAATGTTACTCCTCATCCCAAACAAATGTAAATAATTCCACAGCTTAGTGACCAACAGTACCCAACAGAGAATTCCTTTTCTTGGAAACTGAGCATTAAAGTACAGCTGAAACATTCTCTGAGCATCAATTCTCTTTTGTAGCCACACTAAATTGGACTCGGCATTAGAAAGTAAGAGAAGAGGGGGAAAGAGTATCATGACAGAACTTAAACATGCTAGGCTTCAGCCTCCAATCTCCATGTAAGGATAGAATTCAACTGAATTAAACATGCTTGGAGGGACGGTTTTATCTTTCAGATGATCATTTGCTGCTTTACATGAAAATAAAGATGTTCTCGGTTAGACAATTCATTTTCCAGCTAGGGTAACTATTTGACTATCAAAATAGGATCTTCCTGATTCTGACTACCAAGGAGGGTTCTTCTATCTTTCCCACAGTATTTTTGTTTTGCTTCAAGATCTGCAACAGCTCAATCTAAGAACTGAAACAAAGAAAAACTTTTGGAAGGTTTGTTCCATTGCCTGTACAATGGCAGGGAAATACATAAAAATCACACAAATACTGAAGAAGACAGGGAAAACAAAATGAAACTCTAAAATACAAGTGGAAGAGAAGAGATTCTGTCTAATGGGAAAGCATTGTTATAAAGTACTTTAGAAATGCTACTAAGCTTTTATTCAGAAGAGCAGTCATATCAGTGAAGAGTAAGTCAATGATTCTGCAGTGTTTTAAAAGGCTGGAACCCTCTTCTCATAACAGATAATCATAGAATGGTTTGTGTTGGAAGGGACCCCCAAAGGTCATCCAGTCCAACTCCCTGCAGTCAGCAGGGACATCCTCAACTAGATCAGGTTGCCCAGAGCCCTGTCAAGCATCACCTTGAATATCACACAGAATCATCAAGGTTGGAAAAGACCTCAAAGATCATCAAGTCCAACCTGTCACCACAGACCTCATGACTAAACCATGGCACCAAGTGCTACATCCAATCCCCTCTTGAGCACCTCCAGGGATGGTGACTCCACCACCTCCCTGGGCAGCACATTCCAATGGCTAATGTCTCCAGGGAAGGGGCCTCAACCACCTCCCTGGTCAACCTGTTACAATATTCCACCATCCTCACAGTGAAGAACTTCTTCCTGATAGCGAATGTAAATCTGCCCTTCTCTAATTTGAAGCCATTGCCCCTGGTCTTATCACTGCAGGCCTTTGCAAACAGTCTCTCTGCATCCTTCTTCTAACCCCCTTCAGGTACTGGAAGGCTGCTATTAGGTCTCCCTGGAGCTGCCTCTTCTCCATGCTGAACACCCCCAGCTCCCTCAACCTGTCCTTGTAGCAGAGGTGCTCCAGCTCCCTGGTCATTTTTGTGGCCCTCCTCTGGACTACTACCATATGGTAACAGAATAATTTTGTCTTTTAAATCTCAAGAAGCTAGGCCTCTGACAATGCATGTGCCAAAATGGGCAAAGCACTTAAGATCATCCACATGTCCCATCTTCATCTGGCAAACAGAGAATGGAATGCTATTTACAGTCCTTTGATATTTCTTTGTTTCTCATGGGAAACTAGTTGATGTTGTCTATTGTCAGCTCTCATTGTTAACAACACTCATGGGGAGTTTATTGAAGTTTTGTCTCAATGCCATTTGTCCAAAGCAACCTTTCTGTAAGGGTCACATTAGACTAATAAACTACAAAGTATCATATAGACATCAGGATTCATTCACTAAATCAAATTCATTACTGACACTTAAATTTCCTGCTTTTCTTACTTTAAAACAGAACCTTCTTGTCAGCCTCAGGATTCCCTTGATAACTTCAAGTTGCAAAAATACCCAAAACTAAACAATTGTCTTGCACTCCACTAATTTCCATCATGCAATAGGCAAAACCACAGGTCAAAGAATGTTTCCATTTGAATATATTCCATCCTTCCTGGTCTGATGGAAATTTGGGATTTCAGTAATTCATAGGCTTCATCCATTCAGTGGATGTTGCTGTATCACAATACATTAGATGTTGGAACAGACCTCCAGAGATCATCTAGTCCAATGCCCCTGCCAAAGCAGGATCACCCAGGGTAGTCTGCACAGGAACACACCCAGGTGGGCTTGAAAATCTCCAGAGAAGGAGACTCCACAACCCCTCTGGGCAGCCTGCTCCAGGGCTCTGTCACCATCACTGTACAGAAGTTTCTCCCCATGTTGAGCTGAAACCCTCTATGTAAAAGCTTGAACCTGGTGTTTCTTGTCTTACTACTGTGCACCACAGAAAAGAGCTTGGCCCCCTCCACTTGACACCCACCCCTTAGATATTGATAGACATTGATCTGATCCCCTCTCAGCCTTCTCTTCTCCAGACTAAACAGCCCCAGGGCTCTCAGTCTCTCTTCATAAGGGAGATGCTCAAGTCCCCTAACCAGCCTTGTGGCTCTCTGTTGGACTCTCTCCAGCAGGTCTCTGTCTCTCTTGAACTGGAGAACCCAAAATTGGACACAGCATTCCAGGTGTGGTCTCACCAGGGCAGAGTAAAGGGGTAGAAGAAACTCCCTAGACCTGCTGGACACATTTCTCTTGATGTCAAGTCAAGGCCAATATTTTAGCTGGTATGGCTAAGCCCTGTACTGTCAGAATAAATGTCACATCATAACAATGCCATGAAGTTAGCACCAGATCAGTTTCATTTATTTTGATCAGTCAGAGGAAGGAACTCTAATGTCTTTAGATGCAATGCTTTTAAACCTATTAGGTCACTCTACTTATTGTAACTTGTATTTACTTTATGCAGACTAAAAATAACATTACCACTGGTAGTTGAGTGAAGGAAGCTGACAGAAGGAGTAGCTGTAGAAAGAAATTTGCCCTATGCTTGAGATAAAACACACACAACAAAAGGCTGAAGAGGAAACATGGAAGATTAAAACAATGACAAAGAGGATGTTAAAAACTGAGGAAGAGCAGCAGGGATACAGAAAACCATGAGGAGAATGCTTAGCACAGAGGGACTGACACCAACCTGAGAACTGGTTAGCAGGGACAAGTTTAGCCATAGGCTTGCCTAGGTCTGTTACACTAGAGACCCAAAACAGTACTAACAGCTCCTCCAGCCTAGGGCTGGGGCTTGTTGCACCTTCATGGTCTCACATTCAAGGCATTGTCACATTAATCTTTCATATTTATAGCATTCTCAGTGGTGCTTGTCCTCTCTACAGACACCAAAGAGATAAATCTTCACTGTTTGATTTTGCATCTGGAAAAGAGTTCCCCACACACCAATCAGTGGAGAAGGAATCTGTGTTGCCTTGCTGTCAAAATAGGAGGACTGAAAAAAAAGCCTTTTGATAACAAATCCTTCATGTGACAGGGCCCATTTGACCTATTGGTCTAGAAAAAGGACATTAAAAACAGGCAATCAGAGAAGATAGGGGGGCGGGGGGGAAGAGGGAAGAGTGCGAGTTTGACATGTTAGATGGTTAGCACTGTAGCTCCAAGTTTCATCTACAAAACATCTTTTGTCAAAACAATTAGATTGGTCTCCTCCAAGCCATCCATCATCTCAGATACTTCTCTAATTTTGCCTTCTGCCCACTAGAGAGCTGAAACCTTCCAAATAATTTTCATCTAGGGATTTCTCAGCTGGAATTTGTGCTGGCCTACATAATTCCTCCAGACAGTGCTCCTCAGCTTTTTCCCAGACCTCACTATTGCAATGCAATGCCTGGAATACCGGCTCCACACTCCAGAAATTAGCCTTCTGTGTGACAATGTCAAATTCAATCACTTGGCAGCAAGACTGTGAAAACTAATAGGATTCTTCCACTTTGAGCAATGATTCTTCCACTTTGAGCACTTTGAAATGAATCTGAAGGGGAGGGGGGCAATCAAATATGTAATGACAGGGTTCTTCAGGATGTTGGATAAGCAGCTTCACAAAATTCTTTCACTGCTCTACAAAGCTGACAGAGTATGAGCGAGAGCAGCAGCAGCTGTGTCAGCTCAGTTAGGCATAGACTGACTCCCAGTCAGTTAATATTTGGCTACTTTGCATTTTCCATTCAAGGTACCAGAGTGGGATAGTAGCTGTGGTGATCTTTCTATGGTATCCTGATCTGTATCAGGAGCAGTGTGGCCAGCAGGAGCTGGGAAGTCATTCTGCCCTGTACTCAACACTGGTCAGGCCACACCTTGAGTCCTGTGTCCAGTTCTGGGCCCCTCAGTTTAGGAAAGATGTTGAGTTGCTGGAACATGTCCAGAGAAGAGCAATGAGGCTGAGGAGGGGTTTGGAGCACAGCCCTGTGAGGAGAGGCTGAGGGAGCTGGGGTTGTTTAGCCTGGAGAAGAGGAGGCTCAGGGGAGACCTTCTTGCTGTCTGCAACTATCTGAAGGGAGGTTGTAGCCAGGTGGGGGTTGGTCTCTTCTCCCAGGCAACCAGCACCAGAACAAGAGGACACAGTCTCAACCTGCACCAGGGGAGGTTTAGGGTGGAGGTGAGGAGAAAGTTCTTCACAGAAAGAAAGATTGGCCATTGGAATGTGCTGCCCAGGGAGGTGGTAGAGTCACCATCACTGGAGGTGTTTAAGAGGAGATTGGATGAGGCCCTCGGAGCCATGGTTTAGTTGATTAGATGGTGTTGGATGATAGGTTGGACTGGATGATCTCAAAGGTATTTTCCAACCTGGTTAATTCTATTCTATTCTATTCTATTCTATTCTATTCTATTCTATTCTATTCTATTCTAGTATCAAAGCCATGATTCTGTGCATGGCATTGCCCTGTGCATATCTATGGAAAATTAAAAGAGCTGCATCTCAGCATGAGAGGAAGATGATTATAAGTCCACATAGGGAAGGCTTCAGGTAATACTTTATCTCTTCCCCTGGCTAAGTTTTTATGGTTTCCTGCATACCTAAGCACAAATATGTCTCTGATTACTTTCAGTCAACATTCAACCACAGTAAAGTTGGTTTCTCTCTGTGGCATGCATATGCTATATCAAATTATTCACAAGTTTCAATCTCACAACAAAACTATGAAGAAAGGAACAGGTTTTGTTCTACTTTTAAAACAGGCTGAGCATAACAAGCAGGAAATAACTAACCTGTACAACCACAGATGTATTCTGTGAATGCACACCTTACTGAGCAGAGGCTTCCAGTGTGTCTCAGACAGTGGGCCAACTTTTTTCAGAAACACAAAACTGGTTTCTATCAAATTCTTTCAGTGGTATGATCTGAGAAGTCTGATGAGGAAAAGCTGAGGGAGGTAGGATTGTTCAGCCTGGAGAAGAAGAGCCTTAGAGGGGACCTTAATGCTCTCTTCAACTATTTAAAAGGAAGTTGTAGTCAGATGGGCGTCTGGCTCTTCTCCCAGGCAACTTCAGATAGAGGGCATGGCCTGAAGCTGTGCCAGGGGAGGTTTAGGTTGGATATTAGGAAGCACTTCCTCACAGAAAGGCTGATTAGGCACTGGAATGGACTGCCCAGGCAGGTGGTAGAGTTGCCACCTCTGGAGGTCTTTAAGAAAAGATTGAATGTGGCACTTGGTGGCATAGTGTAGCTGATGTGCTGGTGTTAGGTCATAGGCTGGACTTGATGATATCAGAGGTCACTCCCAGCTTCAATAATTCTGTGATTCTGTGGCAAATATGGCAGAAGATGATAAATTGCTGTCATCTCTAGAAATAGCAATTCCCTTCCTTGTTTAAGCCAGAACTGAAGTACCCACTTTATACAATTTGAAGGTCCTCTTTATAAATCTATAAATGACATGCAAACCATCATGGGAGAAGGAGAAAGGAGAGGACAGAGGACAGACAAGCCCCAAGCACAGTCTTGTTCTAAGCATACAAAACAGGAGCAGCATCTTTAGTGCTTCACTGGAAATGTAAGCAGGGTCATCTAGTCTAGTCTATTCTATTCTATTCTATTCTATTCTATTCTATTCTATTCTATTCTATTCTATTCTATTCATGCTTGGCAATCGACAAACATCTTTGAAGATCATACATAGTTAAAAATCTCTGTATAGTTAATGTAGAGGCTGTGATCTATTATCCCCATAATCGTGAGGGGTTTCTTCTGCCAGAGTGACAAAAAGATGAAGATAATCAGAAACTTGTACTTATCTGCCACAATCCTAAAAGCTCTTGCCCCAACAGTTCACAGGATCACAGGATGTCAGTGGTTGGAAAGGACCCAAAGAGATCATCAAGTCCAACACTCCTGCCAGAGCAAGACCATATAATCTATCTCAGGTCACAGAGGAATGCATACAGCAGGACCTTGAAAGTCTCCAGAGAAGGAGACTCCATAACCTCTCTGGGCAGCCTGCTCCAGTGCTCTGTGACCCTCACAGGTTTCTTGAAATCAGGAGACAAAGCCCAGAAAGCATCCAGCTATCTACTGTCTTCATTCTTTTAAAGAGGAAAATACACCCTGAGTGCATTTGGAAGTGGTATGTGGTATGTACATACACTCTCTCAATTCATCTTTAACTGTTTGCACTTTTTCCATGAGGTGTCCACTTCTAAGGCTCATGAACAGACCAAACAATTTCTAACCATGCTCTCCTAAAAATTATTCCCCTCTCAGAGGTGCAGATTTCTCTGTGGACTGATTTATCACCATTTTCAAATACCTGCTTCAATACAAAGAGCAGTTGGTCTTACACAACAGTCATAGCAGTTTGCTCTCTTCTCATGCCCCATGCATCACATCCCTACTAACAAGTCCACAGCCACCTCTCCTATGAGGACAGGCTGAGGGAGTTGGGCCTGTTCAGTCTGCAGAAGAGAAGGCTCCAAAGAGACCTAATTGTGGCCTTCTAGTATCTGAAATGGGCTACAAGAAAGCTGAGGAGGGACTTTTTAGGGGGTTGGGGAGTGATAGGACTGGGGGGAATGGGACAAAAATAGACATAGGTAGATTCAGATTGGATGTTAGGAAGAAGTTCTTCCCCACAAGGGTGGTGAGAGACTGGCACAGGATGCCCAGGGAGGTGGTGGAAGCCTCATTGCTGGAGGTTTTTAAGGCCAGGCTGGATATGGTTGTGCGCAACCTTATCTAGTGTGAGGTGTCTCTGCCCATGGCAGGGGGGTTGGAACTGGATGATCCTTGAGGTCCCTTCCAACCCTAACAATTCTAGGATTATAAGTAATTATAGACCATGCTATCTAGTTAAAGTTTATTGCCAGAGCAGAAAGGCAAGAAACCAAACCACTCCACACATAAAACGTGACCAGTCCAATCTTGTCTTTACAACTGCAGCCTTTGGCTGATATGCAAACAGCTTCTTCTAGGAAAAGAAAGCTGTGCTACTTCAGTGAGTGGTACAATTCTGAACAGATGCAGCTAAGCCCTTACAAATCCCTGGGTGGACATAGTTATTTCAGTTTGAGAGCTTAGAGTGTGACTGCAAGTCTGAACATGTTGAAGATCACATGAATCAAAGTAGTATCTCCTTCAACACAGTGATTTCACCTTTTGGAGTTCCTTCCACATTGAGAGAACGGATATAAATCAACCCCAAAGCAATGCACACAGTTCACCACAGTGTTTGAGGCACTGTTCTATTTAGGGGAAGGGGGTGGGGGGTGGGTTAAGGAGATTAAAACCAGCATTTTCCTTCTGTCTGCTGGTAGAGCTTCAAAACCTGTTACAATGACATAGTGCTTTGTAACTACTTGACTGTAGAATGTAGTAAAGTTCTTTCCAGTTTAAATGCAAATGGAAACCTCAGTGCTGTGGCAGAAGTGTGCTGCCACATGATAACTACTCTTGTGCCAACAGTGGGGGTTCCACAGGCTCACAGGATGTTAGGGATTGGAAGAAACCTCCAAAGATCATCGAGTCCAACCCCCCTGCCAGAGCAGGACCATAGAATCCAGCACAGGTCACACAGAATACATCCAGATGCCTCTTCAAAGTCTCCAGAAAAGAAGACTCCACAACCTCTCTGGGCAGCCTGTTCCAGTGCTCTGTGACCCTTACAGTAAAGGAGATCCTCCTCATGTTGAGGTGGAACCTCCTGTGCTGTGGTTTAGATCCATTGTGCTTTGTCTTTAACACAGGGTGCAACTGAGCAGAGCCTGTCCGCTCCCTCTCAACCCCCAGCCCTCAGGTATTCATAGACATTGATCAGATTCCCTCTCAGTCTTCTCCTCTCCAGACTAACCAGCCCCAGGTCTCTCAGTCTCTCCGTCTCTCCTCACAAGGCAGTGCTCCAGTCCCTTCATCATCCTTGTAGCGCTGCATTGGACTCAATTAAGCAGACCCCGGTCCCTCGCCCAAAACTGGACACAGTATTCCAGGTGAGATCTCATTAGGGCAGTGTAGTTCTAGTGTGTGTTTGAGAATAAGACTATATACTAAAAGGTGAAGTGAGATTTCTGCCTCTGCCCTTTCTGCTACCTCTTGACCACACTCATTAGTGCAATCAGACGACCAGCTCTGCTCCCTTTGGGAGATCTTCCTGTGTCCCACGGGAAGGTGGCCAGTCAGCTACTTCAGCAGAAGTGATTTCAAGACCGTGGCTTTCATCTCTTTTCATCATGGACTTTCAGATTATTTCTGAGGTCTTTTCCAACCTGGTTGATTCTATGATATGCAGTACAAAATGCAGCCTGCAGACATACAAACCATACTATCTTCTAGAGTATAAAAGCAAAACAGGTCAGTTCCTTAGGCTCCTCCTCCTCATGTAGCACCCACTGACCTTACAAGCAATGCATATTAACAAGGTTCTGTTCTCAAGAATGTGTTTCCATGGTAAAAATAAAATAACAGTGCTTCTATCAGAGCAGCTATTCCTAACAGCTCAGCATCTTACATGGAACTGCCCTTAGTCACTGTCTTAATCAACATCATAACTTACAATATGGCTTGTAATTAATATATGGTAAATAGCATCCCCCAATTAGGCTATCATGTGCACTGTACATCTGATTCCTGTTTTCACTGGAATGTAGCTATTTGTGCTCTGCTTTGGCCTCTAATGCTCTTTGGATGAGCAATCCTCATCTATCTGCTGCAGTTAAGGGGAAGACAAGATTCCTGCACATGTGAATTAAGTCACAGACAGGAGCCTTGAAAGAAGGATCATTACTCATTTTTAGAGTTCCATTGTAGTGGAAGAAAATTAATCACATAACACACCCACTTCATCTCCACATAGCATCATCACAGGTAGCAAAGGTAAGTCTATATTAATTTCATTGATTACAACATTTCCCCTTTTGTTCCCTGTCCATCCTTTCTCTCCCTTTTTGTTGATGCTGTTATTATTCTTCTTCTTCATGGAATCCAGAATGTTTGGGGCTGGAAGGGAACTCAAAAGATCATCTGCTCCAACCCCCCTGTCAGAGCAGGATCAACTAGAGCAGATGACACAGGAACACATCCAGGCAGGTCCTGAATATCTCCAGACAGGGAGAATCCACAACCCCTCTGGGCAGCCTGTTCCAGTGTTCTGTTACCATTACAATGAAAAAAACCCAACAATTCCTCATGCTTCTATGGCACTTCCTATGCCTCAGCTTCCAGCATTGCCCCTTGTGCTGTCATTGGGCATCATCAAGCACAGCCTGGCTCCATCCTCTTGGCACTCGCCCTGCACATCTTTATCAAATGAATGAGGTCACCTCTTAGTCTCCTCCTCTCCAAGCTGAAGAGCTCTGAGCTCCCTGAGTCTCTCCTCATAAGGAAGATGTACCACTCCTTTAATCATATTTGTTACTCTGTGATGGACTCTTTCAGGCAGTTCCCTAAGGTACTTCTTGAAATGAGGGGCCCAGAAGTAGACACAATATTTCAGATGTGGCCTTACCAGGACAGAGTACAGGGGCAAGAGAACCTCTCTCAACCTACTAACAACAACCCTTCTAATCCACCCCAGAATGGCATTGGCCTTCTTGGCCACCAGAGTACATTGCCATTGTTAAAATTCAAGAAACAAATACAGGCATTTTATTTAATTATTCAAGATCACATATCTGCTGCTGCTCCTGAGTGTATTCTATGGATGGCTAAGGATTTACACTTTCCAGAGGCACCTTGACAAATAATTAATCAAGTCACACTTAATGCCACATTCCTTAAAGCAACAATTCTTTAGTATCAACAAATGACTGCTTCAAAGTTGTGAATACATGCAGGCTAAAGGGCTGTGACCTGTGCACAGTTTTGCAGAGCCAACAGCTTCTGCTTCTGATGGATTTGCAATGCCCAAAACACACAAACCACAGAGCAGAAGTATCAGATGTGAAGCCCCCTAAGCAGGGAGGTCATTCTGCCCCTGTACTCAGCACAGGTTAGGCCACACCTTGAATGCTCTGTCCAGTTCTGGACCCCAAAGTTTAGGAAAGATGTTAAGACACTGGAAGGTGTCCAGAGAAGGGCAATGAGGCTGGGGAGGGGTCTGGAGCACAGCCCTGTGAGGAGAGGCTGAGGGAGCTGGGGTTGCTTAGCCTGGAGAAGAGGAGGCTCATCAGAGACCTTATTGCTCTCTACAACTACCTGAAAGGAGGTTGTAGATAGGTGGGGGCTGCTCTCTTCTCCCAGGCAACCAGCACCTGAACAAGAGGACACAGTCTCCAGCTGTGCCAGGGGAGGTTTAAGCTTGATATTAAGACATTGTTCTTCATAGAAAGAGAGGTTGGCCATTGCAATGGGCTGCCCAGGGAGGTGGTGGACTCACCATCACTGGAAGTGTTTAGGAAGAGACTGGATGAGGCACTTGGTGCCATGGTGTAGTCGATTAGATGGTGTAGGGTGATAGGTTGGAATTGATGATCTCAAAGGTCTTTTCCAACCTGGTTAATTCTATTCTATTCTATTCAACCCTGGAGGTTTTTAAGGCCAGGCTGGATGTGGCTGTGAGCAACCTGATGTAGTGTGAGGTGTCCCTGCCCATGGCAAGGGGGTTGGGACTGGATGATCCTTGAGGTCCCTTCCAACCCTAACAATTCTATTATTCTATGATTCTAAGGCTGTAGCCTCTCCCATGCCAAACAAATCCTACAGGGATTATAAAACTGGTTCCCGCTACTCTCAGATCCCTGGCTTTGGTACAGACCTGGGGTAGTTACAAATTAAATCTTTACCTCTAAGCAGCAGAAAAATTGGACAATTCATCTGATCATATGATAAACCATCCCTGGAAATGCTTAAGACCATGCTGGCTGAGGTTTGAGCAACCTGTTCTAGTGTGAGGTGTCCCTGCCTGTGGCAGGGTGAGTTGGCCCAGATGATCTTTAAGGTCCCTTCCAACTTAAGCCATTCTGTGATTCAAGGCCTGTGACCTGTAGCCAAATTCACATTGGTCTAGTAAGTGCTGTGATTTCTGACATCTCCAAATCATCTCTGCTAAATTATGAACAATGTATGACAAAACATAAGGAAACGAAGCATCTCAGGTCTCTTGGATTCTCTTACTGGAGTAAAAATGGGAAGAGTAAACACGAGAGCTAGCTATGCTGGCATGGTGGTAATTGAGATGCTGCTTCTGCCAGGGGAATTCTCTGCAGGACAGCTGTGGTTGGATTGCATTCCATTTGCATCAAAATGGACATGACTGGGACTGAGAACAAAACCCTCACCTTGCTCTCCTTCCTCCTGACTTGCTACAATTTCAGATGCCCTGTTATTCATCTGAAAAGGGTGAGGGAAAGAAGGCAAGGGGAGAAACAGACCCATTTTTGTCCCTTGTATATGACACTTTAAGATGTTTTCCCTTGTATATGACTTTCTAAGATGTTGGGTAGTAATGGCACTAGGGGGAATGGAGCAAAGCTAGAAGTGAGTAGATTCAGATTGGATGTTAGGAAGAAGTTCTTCTCCATGAGAGTGGTGAGACACTGGAACAGGTTGCCCAGGGAGATAGTGGAAACCTCAACCCTGGATGTTTTTAAGGCCAGGCTGGATGTGTCTCTGAGCAACCTGCTGTAGTGTGAGGTGTCCCTGCCCGTGGCAGGGCAGTTGGAACTGGATGATGCTTGAGGTCTCTTCCAACCCTAACAACTCTGTGATTCTGTGACTGATAAATGTGGCAGTGACTATCCCCTTAGGATGTCTTTCCTCTGGGACCCTAGATAGAATTGTCACCTACACCAATGATGGCTTCTTTGTGGTAAAGATTGTCTAGTCACTCCAGCATGAGTTATTGAGAGGTAAAATCAGAGATTGTTTCTGTGGTGATTTGCTTGTTGTTGGGTTAGTTTTTAGATTTTAGAAAGACAGGTGAGGAGCTCCATGGCACATTAGCTATTAGTATTAGCTACCCCTGCCATTTCAGGGCAGCATTAGACTTGGAATGAAATGCAGCCCGTTTGAACCACATTAAAGGCCTGATTTAGTCCAGTGCTTTGAAACACATGCTTACAGTTAAGCATGTGCCTAAATGCTTTGCTGAATTAGGACCTATGCTGGTAAAAGGGGCAACTGATTAATGGCTTCTGACAACCACCAGAAACTAATGAGCCACAGACCTCTGCTTTTTGCTCCAAATGACTGTATTTAAACCTGCAGGAAATTTCATTATGGAAACAGAAAACACTTATAAATAAATCATATGTGTCTCTTTCTGCAAATATTAATTTTTATCTGCAATTAGTGGTAAACCCAAACTTCCTTTCATACTGTAACTGGAGACAGTGCCATTTGCCCTGTGTAACTGGTTACTCATTCAAACCCATCAATTTCTTTCTAGACTGGCATGGTTTACAGAAATCTCTGTGAACCCATTTAAAATGCACCACAAAATACGCAGCACCCAACCTGCTAACCCCCTCAAAAAAATTGCCTGACCGTGACAAACCTCAGGATGAATCATGCCAGCAATGTACCACCCACCCAGTAATGAAGAGCTTGTTAATATGATGTGCCAAAACCTCTTTTGAACTGCTTCTCACCATGACACATCATGGCATCAAACCCCTGGACATCAATGCAAGCTTTTCAAGTTCTCCTGCATGATAGAATGGAAAAGGACTGAAACAGTGAGAGAGCCTCGTTCCTCTAAAGTGTAGCCCCACTCTCTAGTTGCCAAGATGTGGTCCACTGTGGAGGTTTTGTAACTGGCCTTGTGTTTTAGCTGTGTTCACAATGTTTGTCCTCAGAGACTGAAAAATCCTTGCGGCCAAGGCACATCCACAGGAGCCATGATGTTCCAGGCTAATGTCAACATAACCTAACTACCACTGAACAAATCTTGCTTTTCCTAGCATCATCATTGCAGAGCACAGATTAATCTGGAAACTTCAAGGTTATAAGCTACAAATCAGGAAGACTAATGTCTGAAGCAGGCTGAACATGGGCCAGCAGTGTGCCAGAAGGCCAATGGCATCCTGGCCTGCATCAGGAATAGTGTGGCCAGCAGGAGCAGGGAAGTCATTCTGCCTCCATACCCTGTCTGCACTTGTGAGGCCATACATTCAGTACTGTGTCCAGTTCTGGGCCCCTGGATTTAAGAAAGATGTTGAGATACTGGAATGTGTCCAGAGCAGGGCAATGAGGCTGGGGAGGGGTCTGGAGCACAGCCCTGTGAGGAGAGGCTGAGGGAGCTGGGGTTGCTTAGCCTGGAGAAGAGGAGGCTCAGGGGAGACCGTCTTGCTGACGGTCAACTATCTGAAGGGAGGTTGTAGCCAGGTGGGGGTTGGTCTCTTCTCCCAGGCAACCAGCACAAGAACAAGAGGACACAGTCTCAAGCAGCACCAGGGGAAGTTTAGGGTGGAGGTGAGGAGAAAGTTCTTCCCAGAAAGAGAGATTGGCCATTGGAATGTGCTGCCCAGGGAGGTGGTAGAGTCACCATCACTGGAGGTGTTCAAGAAAGGATTGGATGTGGCACTTGAAGCCATGGTTTAGTTGTCAGCAGGTGTTAGGTATTAGATAATAGGTTGGACTTGATGATCTCTGAGGTCTTTTCCAACTTCATTGATTCTATGAATGAAATATACAATATTTACATATATTTACAATTTATAAACAGCATGAGAAACCCTCTGGACAAGACCAGGGGGCTACTAACAGCTTCCTCCTCTTCCCCCTGCCTTGTACCCTGTGCACAGGACAAAGCAAAGAGAAAGAGCAGATGGTAGCTTGTTAGTACTCAGCCACAACAAAAATGCAGCCAAGGTCAGCAAGAGCTAAGCAAAAGCACACAGCTGGTATCTGCTAGAGCAAAGAAGTTGAAAAGAGCAAGAGTTACCTTACACAACTAACTTCATGTTAGTTATCAGACCAATGGGGTTATCTAGACTTTATCATTAGTTTCTCTATCACATGTAATGGTAATTTATTTTCATTCTGCCACTTTTACTCAAGATCTGTGGAAAATTTTCCTAGGCACAGCCTGAAACTGCCACACATCTTTTACCAGCTCTGTGACTACTTTGCAAGCAAAGGCAATACCTAAGCCATCAAAACTGCTGTCAGTGTGAAGTCAACTGCCAGTTTGCTTGCTAGCAACAGGAATCAGCAGACAGAATTTGTATCACAGTTGCATTACACCATCCAGGTACAGCAGTGCTTATCAGTTACGAGGAGCAGGAATGCAGAGTTTACTTCATAGAATCATAGAATGGTCCAGGCCAGAAAGGACCTCCAAAGCTCATCCAGTCTGACCTCCCCACAGTCAGCAGAGACATCCTCAACTAGATCAGGCTGCCCAGGGCCTCATCCAGCCTTCCCTTGAATATCTCCAGGGGAGGAGCCTCAATCACCTCCTTGGTAACCCTGCTCCAGTGTTCCACCACCCTTACAGTGAACAGCTTCTTCCTGATATCCAATCTAAACCTGCTCTGCTCTAGTTTGAAGCCATTGCTCCTGGTCCTGTCACTCCAGACCTTTATCAACAGTCTCTGTCCATCCTTCCTGTAGGCCCCTGTTCAGGTACTGGAAGGCTGCTATTAGATCTCCCCAGAGCCTCCTCCTCTCCAGGCTGAACACCCCCAGCTTTCTCAGCCTGTCCTCATAGCAGAGCTGCTCCAGCCCCCTGATCCTTTTCATGGCCCTCCTCTGGACCCTCTTCATCAGGTCCATGTCCTTCCTGTATTGAGGGCTCTAGACCTGCACGCAGTACTCCAGGTGAGGTGTCACCAGCACAGAATAAAACAGCAGAATCCACTCTTTGGTTCTGCTGGCAACACATCTTTTGATGCAGCCCATCAGTGAACCATGACCTACTGGTGAGCTGGGGTCTTTAGCCTCCAGAGTTGTGTTTAAATGAATGTTCACTATAGCCTCTGTAACTGACAGAAACTCTTAAAGGCATCTCTACAGAAAGAAAAGTTCTGTGACTGGTATGCCTGAGCCTTGGGAAAATGACCAAAACCTATCAAGCCAGAGGAATAAAATTGTTTCGGTTCCCTGGACTCACTAACAATGCCCCAGAGGAAAGGGTGGGGAGGGAAAAGGAAAACACTTGATTTTTCTTCATAAGTCTATACAAATAAGATCTTACATTACTAAGCAAATGCTCTTGTTACACTGTGAGGAAGAAAACAAGTATTTACCTTTGTGTAATTGACTTTAACCAATGCTAAGCCTGGAGAAGAAGAGGCTCAGGGGAGACCACCTTACTCTCTACAACTACCTGAAGGGAGGTTATAGACAGGTGGGGCTTGGTCTCTTCTCCCAGGCAACCAGCACCAGAACAAGAGGACACAGTTTCAAGTTGCACCAGGGGAGGTTTAGGGTGGAGGTTAGAAAGAAGTTCTACACAGAGAGAGTGATTGCCCTTAGGAATGGGCTGCCCGGGGAGGTGGTGGAGTCACCATCATTGGAGGTGTTCAGGAGGAGACTTGATAGGGTGCTTGGTTGCATGGTTTAGTTGATTAGGTGGTGTTGGATGATGGGTTGGACATGATGATCTTGAAGGTCTCTTCCAACCTGGGTTATTCTATTCTGTTCTATTCTATTCTATTCTGTTCTATTCTATTCTATTCTATATTTGCAAATGGATGCTAGAAACTGACAATCTCTTTCCTACCCATGTAGACATTCTCAATTAAATTCTTTAGGGGATATACATGATAAGAGCTTTCCTCTTCATTAACAACTATCTGGGCATCTAGGAAACACCCAGCAGGACAAGCTTGAGGAGATGCAGATGATTCTCATATTGCTATGGTAAATTCCCTTTATAGATTCCAGAGTCTCTCAGTCACAGGGTAGCAAGGAGGATTAGAGGAGCAAGCACCTCACCTTAAGCTGTTCATCTTATGTTCAACGAGCATGGCTTCCACTTTAATAGTAGAACATCTTCCACAGGACTCGTTTCACTTTCAGCAAAACATGTTTGCTCTTCTGTCATAGCATTACCTGTTCTTTCTCAAGATTTCTAAAATCAGATATTAAAACTTAATATGAAGCACACCCATGGGTGTCGAAAAAACTTGGATCCAGATCCATTCTGTTCCTCTAATTGCTGTTCTAAGCAGTTGGAAAAAACCTCACTGAGGCATTCCATGTATGAATTTCAGCTTCCTTCACTGCTCTAGGGCTTGTTTCTCTATTTCAGCCTATGTTGTTTTTCACTCTGACCTAGTCTGTGAAACCATTTGGTCATAACATGGCTGAATACATCAGGCAGCCCAAGTCACTGTTCAAAAGATCAAGATTCTTTGGTGTGCCATTAATAGCTTTTAAAAAAGGATGCACTAAAGTTGGAAATTGTAAGCGAAGGCACAGAGTGACTACAGGATCACAGCATGACAGAAAACACCTGGCTGGAGGAGATGGCCCAACTCAGCCAGTCCAACCTTCAACCCAGCACTAAAGGGTCAACACTAAACCATGTTCCTAAGCACCAGGTCCACACACTGCTTAAACACCTCCAGGGATGCTGCCTCCAGCACTGCCATGGGCAGACCATTCCAATGTCTGAGAACCCTCTCCGTGAAGAAGTATTTCCTAGCATCCAGCCTGAACCTCCCCTGGCACAGCTTGAAACCATTTCCTCTGCTCCTGTCACTTGACACCAAGGAAAAAAATGTTGCCCCCCCCCCCCCCTCCTCTCGCCACCCTCCCTTCAGGCAGTCGTAAAGAGCAATGAAGTCTCCCCTCAGCCTCCTGACGAGTATCAGAACAAGGAAAAGGAGACAACTTGCAGCTTTGAGCACTGTCACAGCTTTGGCCAATTGAATCTAACGATGAGTACTCAGTACTGCGCTGACAGCACGCCAGCTTCAAAACGAAAGTGCTAGCTGGAGCGAAGTACCATGGGGCTTGGAGTTCAGATTGTAACAGGAGAAGCTTCCTGTTCTGGTCGCTGCTTCAGGTTTCTGGATTCGGTTGGGGCTTTCCTCTGTGCTGGCTGCGGGCTTGGGGAGTGAGGGAGTCGTTTCATCGCTGCTTTCTGCTGCTGTTTTTACTTTTGCTGTGATTTTCTGTGAAACAGGCTAAGGTAATTGTAAATGGTGTTATTTCCAGTAAACTCCTAATCTCGACCACAGGGCTGCTTGTGTTGCTTTCCCTCCTAATTTTCATGGGGGGGGCTGTCTTGTGAGAGTGCCCTGTGTTAACCCAGGACAGGCATTTTGAACTTGCAGGCTAAATCTCTCCAAAACTCGTGAGGGTGGTTTGGTCCTTCCTTGCTCAAACTCTAGGCAGTTATTTGCGAAACGGGGCGGCAACTCTCAGGTCTTAAAAATATGCAGAACAAAAAGCCAACAACACTGGTAATGAAACTTACTGTAGGGAAAATGTCATATGGTAGGAAACACAGCAATTACAAACAGCACTTCCTTCCTTTTGAGGTCAGTTCCTGGCTGGAGTCCCAAATCCACCTGCAGTATGAGGAGAGACTGAGGGAGCTGAGATTGCTTAGCCTGGAGAAGAGAAAGCTCAGCAGAGACCTTATAGCTGCCTACAACTACCTGAAGGGAGGTTGTAGCCAGGTGGGGGTTGGTCTCTTCTCCCAGGCAACCAGCACCAGAACAAGAGGACACAGTCTCAAGCTGAACCAGGGGAGGTTTAGGCTGGATGTGAGGAGAAAGTTCTTCCCAGAAAGATTAATTTGCCATTGGAATGTGCTGTCCCTGGAGGTGTTCAAAAAAGGATGGGATGTGGCACTTGAAGCCATTGTTTAGCTGTCATGAGGTGATAGGTTGGACTTGATGATCTCTGAGGTCTTTTCCAACCTGATTGATTCTATGATTCTATACATCACTTCAGGAAAGAGGTAGACCAATTGATAGAAAGTCCAGAGGAGGACATTCAGAGATCTAGGAAATAAGGTCCCTGTGGGGAGGCTGGAAGGGTCTCATTTGCTGAGTACAGCAGAAAAGGGTAATTCTCCTCATGTATATTGAAAAAGAGAATTATAAACTCTTCATATTGACTGAGGGCAGGACAAGGCATAAGATGCTTGAGCTGGCGTAATAAAGACTGATTTTCTCCTTTGGCGTTGGTGATTTCCCTACCCATTAAGACACTTGAGGAACCTACAATGAGAAAGATAACTAAAAGTCTACTATAGGTCAACTGAGGCATGCTGCAAAGCTCCATATGTGATGCTTTTTGAAGACAGTACACCACTCAATACATCATACTTAATAAGTAGCAGCCTCTGCTCTGGGGCAATTGAATGTACTGGATTACTTGCCAGGATTTTTTTGCTAGCCTACTTTCTCTATTTGCTAACATTACCTGACAGTTTAAGCATAACTGTGAGATGGAGGGGGGGAGAGAGAGTGAGATGGAGGGCGGGAGAGAGAGAGAGAGAGAGATGGAGGGGGAGAGAGAGAGATGGAGGGGGAGAGAGAGAGAGAGAGAGATGGAGGGGGAGAGAGAGATGGAGGGGTAGAGAGAGAGAGAGAGATGGAGGGGGAGAGAGAGATGGAGGGGGAGAGAGAGAGAGAGAGATGGAGGGGGAGAGAGAGATGGAGGGGTAGAGAGAGAGAGAGAGATGGAGGGGGAGAGAGAGATGGAGGGGGAGAGAGAGAGAGAGATGGAGTGGGAGAGAGAGAGATGGAGGGGGAGAGAGAGAGAGATGGAGGGGGAGAGAGAGAGAGATGGAGGGGGAGAGAGAGAGATGAAGAGAGAGAGAGATGGAGGGGGAGAGAGATGGGGAGAGAGAGAGAGAGAGATGGAGGGAGAGAGAGATAGACAAATAGATACAGATACAAATGATACAGATACAGATGATACAGATATAGATGATATAGATACATGTGTGTGCATGTCTTCAACAACAACTGCAGTAAGCTGGAGTTCATCAAAAGACCACAGGAAGGAGAAGGAAGTGCACAGTCATTACCTTCTCCACAGAAGCACTCGCAGCACAGAAAGGTTCCTAAGGATTCAGCTGGCAAGTCAGTATATCCTTTTTGCCAAAAGGTATCAAAAATTGATGACAGATGTAACAAAACCAGAACCCAAGATACTTTGAATAGGGACATTCTGCTAACCATATAGATAACAATCAAATCAATATACAAAACCCCAGCTGAAAGCCAGATTGGGATAGCTGTGTAAGTATAATGAACTCAAGATGCAGGAATTTTTTGGGGTTGGGTTGGGTTGGGGTTTTTTTGCCAAGCATATAGTTTTAAAGTCCATTAATTCAATTTCTTTTCCTCAAAGAAAAAAAAGAACAAAATACCAAAACAACAACACAACAGTGAACCTGAAAATTTAAAGAGAGATTTTAGCGAGATAAAATGGACAGTTCCTAGCTTAAGCTTTCAGAGTGCAAATTTCCTGTGCTTGACACTCCCCTAATCACTGCTATTTTCACTTGAACTTCCCCACAGATTTTATTTGTCTATAAAATTCCTTTCCCTTGTATTATTCTGGGGGTACTGGTCGATGGTAGGCTGAACATGAGCCTGCAGTGTGCCCAGGTGGCCAAGATGGCCAATGGCATCCTGGCCTGTATCAGGAAAGGTGTGGCCAGCAAGGAGCAGGAAGGTCATTGTGCCCCTGTACACTGCACTGGTTAGGCCACACCTTTAGTCCTGTGTCCAGTTGTGGGGCCCTCAGTTTAGGAAAGATGTTGAGTTGCTGGAATGTGTCCAGAGAAGGGCAACAAAGCTGGGGAGGGGTTTGGAGCACAGCCCTGTGAGGAGAGGCTGAGGGAGCTGGGGTTGCTTAGCCTGGAGAAGAGGAGGCTCAGGAGAGACCTTCTTGCTGTCTATGACTACCTGAAGGAAGATTGTAGACAGGCAGACATTGGTCTCTTCTCCCAGGCAACCAGCACCTGAGGACACAGTCTCAAGCTGTGACAGGGGAGGTTTAGGCTGGAGGTCAAGAAGAAATTCTACAGAGAGAGAGTGATTGCCCATTGGAATGTGCTGCCGGGGGAGGTGGTGGGGTCACCATCACTGGAGGTGTTTATGAGGAGATTTGATAGGGTGCTTGGTTGCATGGTTTAGTTGATTAGATGGTGTTGGATAATAGGTTGGACATGATGATCTTGAAGGTCTCTTCCAACCTGGTTTATTCTGGTCTAGTCTAGTCTACTCTACTCTACTCTACTCTACTCTACTCTATTCTACTCTATTCTTGAGCTGTGACTTGTTTTTATTTGGATCACAAGCATATCAGTTGGAGCTGTTACTCTACCAACATGAGCAGTCTGCCTTCAACAGTGGCTATGAGATATTCAGAAGATGATGAAACCAATCCACAATTCCCCTATGAAATCACACAACAACAAACAGGGTAAGATTCGTCTGATTCCCTCAGCATTCATCTTACACTGAAGAGCAGAAGGTCTGCTTACCTTTAACCTCACAGGCACATCTACACGTTTTATTGAGAGCCATAAACCCAAGTCTTCTTTTATACCAAGCTACTTAATAAAATTGTTGACAAGATGATTAACTCTAAATCTGGAGCAGATAGCAGGAAGACAAAAAAAGCAAAAAAAAAAAAATCCAACCAAACAGAAACACAGCCAAACTACATGCAAGTAGTGAGTCTTTAGCTCACCCCATTACATGCCACAGGCATATGGAAGGAAGTTGGATCCAGACTACATCCGGATCTCAGCTTTATAATGTTGGCTCACCTCTAGGAAAACAAATCAAACCCAGAAATCTCCTACTGGGTTACTTAGAAGTTCATTGTAGGCTTTGAAGTTTGGGTCCAGGCTGAAGTCTTTTCATCCAGACTCATGCTTGAGCTTGAGAAAAACTTGAATTCTGGGTGTAGCCAGCCACACAGCCTTCCTGCAGCACAGGCATTTGCATTTCATACACACCAGTCCTTTAACAAAGTCACCTAACCTTAAAAGTAACCACCTCTGAGGATCCAAAAGTGTCTTTTGCCTAAAGGAAATAGGTGGGGTGGGAGGTGGCAGTCCCTAGAAATAAAAATGTACTTTGGGGGGCCTACAAGAAAGCCAGGAAGGGACTTCTGTCTGGCTTGTAGTGACAAGATGAGGGATGATGACTTTGAGGTGGAAGAGGAGACATTTAGGCTGGAGATTAGGAAGTGAGGGTGGTGAGGGTGGTGAGACACTGGAACAGGATGCCTGGGGAAGTTGTGAATGCCCCTGCCTAGAGGTGTTCAAGGCCAGGTTGAAAGAGGCCTTGAGCAACTTGGGCTAGTGGGAGGTGTCCCTGCCCATGGCAGAGGGGTTGTGACTAGATGATGTTCAAGGTCCCTTTCAACCCAAACTATTTTATGAATCTATGAATCTATATCAGGGTCATTAATTAGGCCACAGTGGCATTTACTGTGTCAGTCACTGGAAGACCTTTCTGGACACCAGGCTCCAAACCCAGCCCTCTTCTAAACAGACTCTAAGACCCCTAGGCAAGACAGTCCATATCTCTGCTCCTTCTCTGCACATCAATTTTTGCCTGGTTTAAGTTGGAAACATTTCAGGAAGGAATTGCATCTGACCAAATATTCAGCTGAACAGAGCTGTGTAGTGTCACTGTCATACAAGTACTACTCCTCCTCAAGCATATGTTGCCTAATCTGCCATGTCAGGTCAATCCCAGAGGGAAAACTGAGGTACAAAAAAGCAAGGCATCCCATGGAATTCCCATCTCTGCTCACACAGCTCAACCCATAAACCCTGTCCTGGTGTTTTAGGATTAAGCCAAGGAGGGGTCCACATGCAGATGCCAGCAACAACTGAATTGGTTGTGGAGCTGACAACAGCAATACTAGGGCTGCTTAAAGCCAGCCCGAACACAGGCTAGACTTTCAGCGAGCCCAGTGTGGGTCACTTTGCTTTCTGTGTGTGGTAGTTTTAGGCTATGCCTTTAAAATTTTTCACAGATCTTGAGCAGAACAGTAGTGAAATGTAAATAAATCACTATTGGGTGTAAAAATGAAAATAAAGATAATTCTAAACAATCCCATTAGGAGAGATAGCTACCATGAGATTGGTTGCACCAAAACAATTTTTCTTCTCTTCTTGCTTCTCTGCTCTGGGGAGAGAGACTAACTTGCTCCTGCTTGACCTTGGCTGCACTGTTTTAGTATTAACTTCTCTTCTCCTTTCTCCCTTCTTTTGTACAGGGGAGTAGGGGGCCAGAAAAGGAGAAGCTAGTGGCTTCCCGTGGTCTTCGACCAGGAGTGTCCTTGTGCTGTTTATTAATTATAAATACCTGTAAATTTTATAAATCCTGGATATTTTGTACATATTCATTCCATTGTAGATTGTAGTTTTTGCCTGTGAATACAGCTTCCATTTGCTTCCAACCGGTTTGGTCTGGCAAAGTTAATGCTGGGGGGGGTGGAAATTTCAGCCCTCCAGACCATGCCACATTAACCTGCCACAATCTTCCCTCTCACTGCTGAGGAGATGCTGTCCAATTCTTGCAACACTCTGTGGCTAAAACTACATCTTAGAGTAGTCAAACACAAATTCTATACAACTTTGTTACTTTCATGTGATTTGTAGGTGGTCATTTGCTGGCTCAGTGTTGTTCTGCTTTCACATTTTCTGTGTAAGCTGGAGAGTGCAGAGAGGAGGCACGTAGATCCAAATCAGAACCTCTTATGTTCCTCTCAAAGCTGGATCAGAGTTCAGATGACAGTGCCAACATTTTCAAACTACTCTCAGAAGATTTTAGCTGCCACAACTTCTGGACAGTAGCTGTTCTTGGGAAATCCATCTATGGCCAAAATTCCTGAATAGCTGAACTACAGCCTTAGAGCAGAGCTCCTTTCTCTAATGGACCTGAAATGGGAGCCAACAGATGTTACCCACTCCCTCTATTCCTTGAATGAATTCAGCGCCAAGGCTGAATTTCTATCTGTTTTGGTTTAGTTGGATGTATTGTGGGAACGCAAAATACAGATAGTCACCTAGAGCCAACTCCCTCCTGCCCTAAGAGCTCATGCATCTTTGCACATCCCTCTTACAATTTCCAAGCCTTTTCCACATCTTTCAGTCCTCATCCAGCTTTAGCAAACAAGGGGACAAACAATTAAGCACAAACAGGATTTTTAATGCTGGTCCTCCTCAATTTTCACAAGCCTGGACAACATAAACTCACAGGTCATGTAATGCCATTTGCTGCAGCCTTTTCCCCCAATATTTTACATTTCCACTTTTTTCAGGACACATACAAAATTGAACTGATTGTCACAGCAGCCTTACCAAATGCTGTACTGCTATAGTGCTATCATTCTCCAACATACACAGGCAGAGGGATTGTCATGGCAGGGCCAAACAGCCCCAGCACAAACCCAGACAGACACTAAGGTGTTTAGCCATGGTCCCCCTTTCTCCCCTTCTTCCTGTAGAAAGCCAGAGTAACGTGGGGAAAGGAGCAAAGGGGGCAGGACCATGCATGTCTGGTAAACAACCCTATATCTATGGTAAGGGCATGTGCGCTGGCCACAGCCTGACAGAACCCCTTCCCTTTGGGTAACTCTGTGATGGTTTCAGTGCCCTATTGGCCCAATTAATCTCAGGCAAATTTATATAGGGTGATTTCTAGTTGCCTGTGCCTTGCTCAAGCCTTCCTCAAGCTTTGCTCAACGCCTGCTCAAGCCTTGCTTGCTTGAACCTGCTTGGACCTTGTCTGGCATGAAGTTGCCTCGCATTGAATAGCCTCGAGTTGCCCGGTCCAGCGCCTGGGTTAAAGCCACAAACCTATACACTGCAAGCCATGAGAGAAGCCATGAGCTTAGGAGTTGGAGCCAAGCCTGCTTCCCCTTGCCACCAGGATTTTGCTGTGCCTCAGTTTCCCCAGGACAAAGCAAGCACCTGTCACGATAGCATCATTAACAGCCTGCTGTCCGCTGAAACCACACCAGCCATCGACAACCACATGGCATTCCAGGCCGGCCCCTGCCGTGCCTGGCTGTGGCAGTTTTAGGCTATGCCTTTAAACATTAGCTGCAGATTTCTTTTTTCTTTTTTTTTTTTTTTTTCAGTAGAATTAACCAGGTTGGAAAAGACCTTTGAGATCATCAAGTCCAACCTATCACCCAACCCCATCTAATCAACTAAACCATGGCACCAAGTGCCTCAGCCAGTCTCTTCCTAAACACCTCCAGTGATGGTGACTCCACCACCTCCCTGGGCAGCACATTCCAAAGGCCAGTCTCTCTTTCTATGAAGAACTTCTTCCTAACAGCTAGCCTAAACCTCCCCTGGCACAGCTTGAGGCTGTGTTCCTCTTGTTCTGGTGCTGGTTGCCTGGGAGAAGAGACCAACCCCCACCTGGCTACAACCTCCCTTCAGGGAGTTGTGGACAGCAAGGTCTCCCCTGAGCCTCCTCTTCTCCAGACTAAGCAACCCCAGCTCCCTCAGCCTCTCCTCACAGGGATGTGCTCCAGACCCCTCCCTAGCTTTGTTGCTCTTCTCTGGACATGTTCCAGCATCTCAACATCTTTCCTAAACTGAGGGCCCCAGAATTGGACACAGGAGTCAAGGTGTGGCCTAACCAGTGCTGAGTACAGAGCCTCTTGACAGCTGCTGTCTAGCTATAAACCACAGGCCTTTTTGCACCTTTGAAAGTTGTTAACCAAAATTTGCAGTCAAGAGACTCAAAGGGTTTAATGTTGGCTTTGTTTTATCCCCTTTCTTAGGAGTATTCATCAAATCATGTGGCAGCAAGCAATATTAACTTAAATGCAAAGACAAGCTCACATAGAATAGAATAGAATAGAATAGAATAGAATAGAATAGAATAGAATAGAATAGAATAGAATAGAATAGAATAGGAAGAGAAGAGAAGAGAAGAGAAGAGAAGAGAAGAGAAGAGAAGAGAAGAGAAGAGAAGAGAAGAGAAGAGAAGAGAAGAGAAGAGAAGAGAAGAGAAGAGAAGAGAAGAGAAGAGAAGAGAAGAGAAGAGAAGAGAAGAGAAGAGACGAGACAAGGTTGGAAAAGACCTTTAGATCATCGAGTCCAATCTATCACCCAACACCAGCTAATCAACTAAACCAAGTGCCTCATCCAGTCTCTTCCTAAACACCTTAAAGGGTTTAATGGTGGCTTTGTTTAACCCCATTTCTTAGGAGTATCCATCAAATCATGTGGCAGCAGAAAGAGTCCAAGCAGTATTACATTAAATGCAAAGACAAGCTCACAAAGAAGAAAGGTAACATCCCTAACACAGCTCTGTGGTGATCATACCTGGAATGTTTCATTCAGCTCTGGAGAACTCATTTTCTGAATAAAAACAACTCAGAGGAAGACCACAAGAGAGTCATAAAAATGGTAAGCCCACAGAGAGTGGCTGCCTCAGAGAGATTAAGAGGGCTAAAGATACATTGACTGACTAAATCCTAAGAAGGGGATGTGACAACTGTCTGCAAGTATTAGAAGAGGATTAGTAAGGTCAAAGAATCATTTTAGTGAAACAGGAGTTAATAGGTACAGGCAGTAGTAGTAAATGAAAGATTATGACAAGATGAAAACCCATGACAACCTCGTGAGGTTCAAGACCAAGTGCAAGGTCCTGCATCTGGGTCAGGGCAATCCCAAGCACCAATATAGGCTGGGGCCGGACTGGCTTGAGAGCAGCCCTGAAGAAAAGGACTTGGGGGTGCTGGGGGATGAGAAGCTCAACGTAAGCCAGCAGTGTGCACTTGCAGCCCAGAGAGCCACCCAGAGCCTGGACTGCAGCAAGAGAAGCACAGCCAGCAGGACGAGGGAGGTGATTCTCCCCCTCTGTTCCGCTCTGGTGAGACTCCACCTGGAGTACTGCATCCAGTTCTGGAGCTCCTATTACAGGAGGGATCTGGAGGTGCTGGAACATGTTCAGAGAAGGGCCACGAGGATGAGCAGAGGTCTGGAGCTCCTCTGCTATGAGGACAGACTGATGGAGTTGGAGCTGTTTAGTCTGGAGAAGAGAAGGCTCCAAGGAGACCATATTGTGACCTTCCAGTATCTGAAGAGGGCTACAAGAAAGCTGGGGAAGGACTTTTGAGGGTGTCAGGGAGTGATAGGACTGGGGGGAATGGAACAAAACTAGATTCAGATTGGATATTAGGAAGAAGTTCTTCCCCAGGAGGATGGCGAGACACTGGCACAGGTTGCCCAGGGAGGTGGTGGAAGCCTCATCCCTGGAGGTTTTTAATGCCAAGCTGGATGTGGCTCTGAGCAACCTGCTGTAGTGTGAGGTGTTCCTGCCCATGGCAGGGGGGTTGGAACTGGATGATCCTTGAGGTCCCTTCCAACCCTGACAATTCTATGACTCTATGATTTATTGATTAAAAATATGATTTTAATAGAAAAATCTAGTAAAACCTACTGCTGCTTCTCAACTTTTCACCCTTTGAAAACACAACCCCCCCCAAATTTCAGCTAAAGGCTGAAGACTCTCTCGTCTGAAATTTTAGATTGAAGATAAGTTTAGAACTTGCCCAGTGGTATATTCTATCCCTAGATATGGAAATTTCAGACACCCTGAAGCACCACCAACATGTCAAGCGCATTACTTTGCACTTCCTTAGGTATAAGCTACAGCTCTGAGCACCAACACCCTAACACAAGCAGACCAGCCTAAGTGTATTGATGAAGTGTCCCAGATGAGGCGTTTGCTAGTGGCTCCTGTCTCTCCTGTAACCATCCTGATGAAAAATACTGAGCATAAATACCAAATCCTCTTCTACCTGGCACTGGAATGATTTCTAATGATGAGAGAATAAATAACTCAAGATTTACTGTTTTCTGCTTCTCCTCTTTGTTTTCCTCAGGAAAAAGGACTGGCACATAAGTGGACCTTGTTGATAGCCCATCAGGGCACAAAAAGGTTCCATCTGCCAAACTCAAGCAAACTTGGTTGAAAGTTTAGAGTCACCAAGCTGCTTGTTCACCCTTCTGCTCTCCTGGGGGCTACCATGCTTAGAATGAGTCTGTCAAAAGAAAGGTGTGTTTGTGTCATTGCCACTTCAGGTGTAAGGCATTCCGGGTTTCAACTGAATAACAGCAAAACACTGAACTCCCAGGATTTTGCTAATTTACAGGCTGACCAAGATCTAAAGCACAAGGAAACCACAAATCTGAATATAATCATGCCAGCTTTGGGTTCCTTTTGTCTTGGGAAACGCCCTGGGGTTTGCTAGCCAACTTAAGGACAGTTTTTTAAAGGTTCTATTTGCCTCCTACTATTATTAAATCTGCCAGTTCTTAAGAAAAGCAGTGACTGTCTACTCCATAAAACATGAGCACAAACAGTAAGTCCATCAAAAACCTAGTGCTGGCTGGCCAATTTCCACATAACCTAATATGGTTAAGAAAATGTTTAACTGGAGCCCAGAGCAGAGTGCCAAACTTAACAGCTCTGCAGTAAGCAGAACACCACAGAGCCCTCTGCTTAGGCTCACTGTAAATTCAGTTTCACGCAGTTACTACCTATTCACATGAGCTAGACCATAATAGTACTTTTGCACAGTTACAAAAGCCAGATACTTTTGTTCTCTCTCTCCCCTGCCAACGAAGATCAACGCTAGCTGCCATACAAGGCTCTCAGAGATAGAAGCCCATTAGAGTGTTTTCCCTTCTTGGGCTAGATAGGTTAAGGAAAATCCTGGGTATCCCGAGGATGTAAGAGAACATGCACTGTGTGATGTAAGCATCTCACAGAGTGGAGCCTTTAAAGGGCTCCAACACAAGAACACACTCGCTATAGCTTTTGCTAATGTACATGGGCTGGAGCTCCTTTCCTGTGAGGACAGACTGAGAGAGTTGGGGCTGTTCAGTCTGGAGAAGAGAAGGCTCTGAGGAGACTTTATTGTGGCCTTCCAGTATCTGAAGAGGACTACAAGAAAGCTGGAGAGGGACTTTTGAGGGTGTCAGGGAGTGATAGGACTGGGGGGAATGGAACAAAACTAGCAATGGGTAGATTCAGATTGGATGTTAGGAAGATGTTCTTCCCCAGGAGGGTGGTGATACAGTGGCACAGGTTGCCCAGGGAGGTGGTGGAAGCCTAATGCCTGGAGTTTTTTAAGGCCAGGTTGGATGTGGCTGTGAGCAACCTGCTGTATGTGAGGTGTTCCTGCCCATGGCAGGGGAGTTGGAACTGGATGATCCTTGAGGTCCCTTCCAACCCTAACAATTCTATGATTCTATATGAGAGGTTTTACAATATCCTGTCTATGTACAGAGCAGGTATTTTCTTTTTGTTTATACTGCCACTTATGAAACTTGGCACAGCACAGATTGCCTACCAGCCTCTGACCCAACTGCAAAATAGTCCTTGCCCATTCCTGGTGTGCATTTGCATTTCAGCCTCTCAAATGGCTCAGCACCAAATGGTTTAGGATTTTTTAAAATAGTTAAAACAAAAACAGGGGACAAGCCCTGGGGCGGATTAGAAGGGCTGTGGTTAGTAGGTTGAGAGAGGTTCATCTCCCCCTCCACTATAAGGAGAGGCTGAGGGAGCTGGGGTTGCTTAGCCTGGAGAGGAGGAGACTCAGGGGAGACCTTATTGCTCTCTACAACTACCTGAAGTGAGGTTGTAGCCAGGTGGGGGTTGGTCTCTTCTCCCAGGCACCCAGCACCAGAACAAGAGGACACAGTCTCAAGCTGCACCAGGGGAGTTTTAGGCTGGAGGTGAGGAAGAAATTCTACAGAGAGAGAGTGATTGCCCATTGGAATGTGCTGCCCAGGGAGGTGGTGGAGTCACCATCAGTGGAGGTGTTTAGGAGGAGACTGGATGGGGTGCTTGGTGCCATGGTTTAGTTGATTAGGTGGTGTTGGGTGATAGGTTGGAAGCGATGATCTTGAAGGTCCCTTCCAACCTTGTTTATTCTATTCTATTCTACTCTGCCCTGGTGAGGCTGCATCTGGAATATTGTGTCCAGTGATGGGCCCCAGTTCAAGAAGGACCTCAGGGAACTGCTTGAAAGAGTCCAGCACAGAGCCACAGAAATTATTAAGGGAGTGAAATATCTTCCTTATGAGGAGAGACTGAGGGAGCTGGAGCCCTTTACCTTGAAGAAGAGGAGCCTGAAGCGTGACCTCAGTGATGTTTATTAATATGTAAAGGAGAAGTGCTGAGAAGATGGAGCCAGGCTCTGCTGGGTGATGCCCAGTGACAACACAAGGGGCAATGGGTGGAAGTTGAGGCATAGGAAGTTCCATGGAAGCAGGAGAGGAACAAATTTTCCTGTGAACACTGGAACAGGCTTGCCCAGGGGAGTTGTGGAGTCTCCTCCTCTCTGAGAGATATTCAACTCCCTCCTGGATGCATTCCTATGTGAATTGCTCTAGGTGATCCTAGATCCAACCCCAGGCAGGATGTTCCTTTCGAGCTCCTCACAGCCCCTAACATTTTTGTGATTCTGTGACTGACATTTCTCAAGGCCAGCCTTCTAGGCTCACACTTCAGTGCTTTCACTTTTTAATCTAATGGCAGCGAAATCATTGTGAAGTCTGATAACAGGGATCTGGCAACAGAGAAGTGGATCACTGAGAGTATATCAGGGGAACAAGTCACTTTAGACATAAAAAGAGCAAGGCTACCTTGATTATGAAATAGGCTTAGCCAGCCTCTCCCAGATCATTTCCTATGAGATCATCTGCAGACTTGGAAACAGCACGGACTGGTTTCAGGAAGTTTGGAAGCCTTTTAGGGATTATATTAACAAGGCACAGGCTGTTCCCTGAAAGTGATTGTACATCAAATTCCATTACAGCCACGTGCCTTGGTTGGAATGCCTTCAGCATATATGATAGTACCAACAAACACCAAAGAAAGCAGCAATTCTGTCATTTCATCTCTCTGAGGTTTTTTTCTCCTTTTTGCTCCTCTTGAGTACTGGGTGTTAAGTGTCATTTTCTCTGGGTGTAGCTAGCACACAGCAGATGACAATGGGATATCTGTTAGACTCCCTAGACCTTAAAGAGTCCTCCAGAGTTTAGCCACAACTTTGTACAAAATTAAATACCTGCCTTATTTAGGTAGGAAAAAAAAAAAGAAAATACTACCTTGGAAGATGGTGGAATGATACCTAGTAAACATTAGAGGCCAATTTTGATCTTTTTTCATGGAATCACAGAATGGTCTGGGTTGGAAGGGATCTCCAAGGCTCATCCAGTCCAACCCCCACTGCAGTCAGAAAGTACATCCTCAACTAGATCAGGTTGCCCAAAGCCCTGTAGAGCTTCACCTTGAATATCTCCAGGGATGGAGCCCCAACCACCTCCCTGGGCAACCTGTTCTAGTCAAGGATGCCCCTTCCAGCCCCTAACATTCTGTGATCTAT